>NC_082709.1:80370787-80673876 GCF_030144855.1 Hypanus sabinus
GTAGTGAGGGGACCAGAACAGGGCACAGTACTCCAAGTGGGGTCTGACTAGGGTCCTATATAGCTGTAGCATTACCTCTCGGCTCCTAAACTCAATCCCACGATTGATGAAGGTCAATGCATCGTATGCTTTCTTAACCACAGATTCAACCTGAGGCACACCACTGGTCACTGACCTCCGTACAGAATATGACCTGTCTACAACCACTCTTTGCCTTTTGTGGGCAAGCCAGTTCTGGATCCACAAAGCAACGTCCCCTTGGATTCCATGCCTCTTCACTTTCTCAATAAGCCTTGCATAGGGTACTGTATCAAATGCCTTGCTGAAATCCATATACACTACATCTACGCTCTACCTTCATCAATGTGTTTAGTCACATCCTCAAAAAAATTCAGTCAGGCTCATAAGGCATGACCTGCCTTTGACAAAGCCTTGTTGACTATTCCTAATCATATTATGCCTCTCCAAATATTCATAAATTGTGCCTCTCAGGATTTTCTCCAACAACTTACCCACCACTGAAGTAAGACTCACTGGTCTATAATTTCCTGGGCTAGCTCTACTCCCTTTCTTGAATAATGGAACAACATCTACAACCCTTGAATCATCCGGAACCTCTCCCGTCCCCATTGATGATACACTGATCATTGCCAGAGGCTCAGTAATCTCCTCCCTCGCCTCCTACAGTAGCCTCGGGTGCATCTCGTCTGGTCCTGGAGACTTATCTAACTTGATGCTTTCCAAAAGCTCCAGTACATCCTCTTTCTTAATGTCTACATGCTCAAGTTTTTCAATCCACTGTAAGACATCTTTACAATCGCCAAGATCCTTTTCCATATTGAATACCGAAGCAAAGTATCATTAAATATCTCTGCTATATCCTCTGGTTCCATGCACACTTTTCCAATGTCATACTTGATTGGCCCTATTCTCTCACGTCTTACTCTTCACATACTTGTAGAATACCTTGGGGTTTCCTTAATCCTGTCTGCCAAGGCCTTCTCATGGCCCCTTCTGGCTCTCCGAATTTCTTTCTTAAGCTCCTTCCTGCTAGCCTTATAATCTTCTAGATCTCTTTTTTGAACCTTTCATAAGCTCTTCTTTTCTTCTTGACTAGACTTACAACATGGTTCCTGTACCCTACCATCCTTTCCCTGTCTCTTTGGAATGTACCTGTTACGAACCCCGTAACTGGGTCACTTACCAGCAAAGATAGAGAGGTCCATTGAAGTCTGATGGTTCTATTTTTAACAGTATTTATTAATAAAGGGGCACAAAAATAAGATCAATGCAAACATACAAATAATATATGTTGTCAATACTAAATCTAAAAGCACAGGTATAATAATAATCAATAAGAAATAGCTCTATCGTTGTCTGGGGGATAATGTATTGTCCAATGGAAATATAAAAGTCACTGTTAGTTCGTTCAAGCTGCAGTGTTTTTGGGTTTGAGAGAAAGAGACGGGAAAAACTTGCCCAGTTCTTTTATGATGCCAATCCTTCGAGTCGTTTGGGAGTTGGTTTCCCCGTCGTTAGCTAAAAGCCAGTCTCCCATGGTGAAAGCCACCGGTTCCAGGGCAAATGGAACCGAACGCACATGGCCTCCTCCCTACCGGCTTCCGCTATTATGGGATCGCTAGTGTTTCTTCTGGTGCGTCTGAGGGGCTTTTCCCACAGACTCTCTTTTATCCTGACTCACAGGGTCGCAGATGTCAATCAGGTTGGGGGTGATGCAATCCCTCCCTCAACCAGCCCACTTTGCCTGAGGGCTTCCACGTACCACAGTATTGCAATACACAAGTTTGTCTTCAAGAGACAATGGCCGTGTCCCGTAGCTTTATATCGCCGGGGCAACGAGACATTCCGCACATCTCTCTCTCATTTCCTGGGTCTCCTGACCCAAATCAATAGCGATCTTGCGATTCTCACAAAGGAGGGGGCTACCCCGCACCCTTCGGCCCCTCAGCTGTGGTACATGCATAACATACCTATGCAGAACTCCACACAAATATCCCCCGAATGTTTGCCACATTTCTTCTAGACATTTCCCTGAGAACATCTGTTCCCAATTTATGCTTCCAAGTTCCTGCCTGATAGCCTCATATTACCCCTTACTCCAATTAAATGCTTTCCTAAATTGTCTGTTCCGATTCTTCTCCAATGCTATGGTAAAGTAGATGGAATTGTGATCATCATCTCCAAAGTGCTCTCCCAGTGAAAGATCTGACACCTGACCAGGTTCATTTCCCAATACCAGATCAAGTTCAGCCTCTCCACCTGTAGGCTTATCTACATACTGTATTGTGTCAAGAAACCTTCTTGAACACACCTAACAAACTCCACCCCATCTAAACCCCTTGTTTTAGGGAGATACCAATCAATATTTGGGAAATTAAAGTCTCCCACCATGACATCCCTGTTATTATTACACCTTCCCAGAATCTTGTCTCCCTATCTGCCCCTCAATGTCCCTGTTACTGTTGGGTGGTCTGTAAAATCACCCAGTTATTGACCCCAGGAATAAATCATAGGAGCAATAATAAATCTTTTCTTTTAACATGTTAATTCCTGAATTGTAAATATATAGATTTGGTGAAATGCTGCCATTTTCAGGCCAGGGTCATTAAATTGTGTCTATTTTTTCTTGGCACAGGAAGGTGGTGCACTATTAGAAGTCATGTTTCATTTTTCCCAAGTATTTCAAAGTTCAAAGTATATTTATTATGAAAGTACATACATGTCACCATATACAGCTCTGAGGTTCATTTTCTTGTGGTCATGCTCAATAAATCTATAGAATAATAATCATAGCAGAATCAAGGAAAGGCTGCCCAACTAGGGCATTCAAATAGAGTGCAGAAGACAACAAATATGCAAATACAAAAAGGAGAAATGATGATGATGATGATGATGATAATAATAATAAATAAACAATAAATATCGAGAACTTAAGATGAGGAGTGCTTGAAACTGAGCCCATTGGTTGTGGGAGCATTTTAATGACAGGGCAAGTAAAGTTATCCGCTTGTGTTCAAGAGTCTGTTGGTTGAGGAGTTGTAACGATTCCTGAACCTGGAGTCCTGAGGGTCCTGTACCTCCTTCCTGGTGGCAGCAATGAGAAAAGAGCATGTCCTGGGTTCCTGAATGCTGGATGCTGCTTTCCTCTGATGGTGTTTCATGCAGATGTGCTCATTGATGGGGAGGATTTTATCCATGATGGACTGGGCTGTATCCACTATATTTTGTAGGATTTTCCATTCAAGGCCATTGGTGTGTTCACACCAGGCTGTGATGCAGCCAGGCAATATATATTCCATTACGTATCTATAGAAGTTTGTCAGAATGTTAGATGTCGCCAAATTTTCATAAACTCCTAAAGAAGTAGAGGCATTGCCATGGGAAATAGGAAGCACAATGTCATGTAAATAAATGTTCTGAAATTAATCCAACCAGTATTGACAACCCTAGTGCCACTGAAAGTAAAAACAAAGGACTAAACATTGGAGACAGATCAAGAGGCTGAGTACTGGTCAGGGAAGGGAGAATCAATAGACAAAACCAGCAAGTGACAAAATCAGCTAAGTCAGAACAGGCAACACACACAAAATACTGGAGGAACTCAGCAGGCCAGGCAGCATCTATTGAAAAGAGTAAACAGTCAACATTTCGGGCCAAGACCCTTCATCATGACTACTTCAGAACAGGATTTGATATTAGATTTGAAAAAGCCATCAAACATTTGGCATTTGGATCATCATTTATCTTGTGTCTAATAAAATGCCATTAAACTAATTTAAACACTATGAGCATGTGAGTGATTGTTAGATAAGGTTCAAAAATGTAATATATAATAAATCAGACTGAAAATTAAGAGAGCACATAATACAAAAGAAGTGATTCACATATTGAAATGTAGGCAAATACATATAGATACATTTGATCTTTGGGCACTATCATCGCTGAGCATTTCATGGCAGCAACATATTTTGGAATATTGCTTACAGAAGATATTTTGCCTGTTGCATTACCAGGCCAATTTAATCGAATTTTGAGTATGGATAATTATTTAGTCATCCTGCAAATGACGGAAATGTAAAAGTAGATTGTTCATTTTTGATTAGCCAAGTAATTATTCCTTTAGATACTGTATATATTATTTTACTTCAACTTGTACTATATGGTTTTCATGTTTAGTTTTGTTCTCAACTACTAAGAACAGTCATTAACCTTTTGGAAACTCTACTACCATTTTGACATTTTTGTTTTTGATAATAGATTTGTACTCAAAGCTCAGAGCCAAAGGCACCTTATGCTACAGGAGATGCTGCTTGTAAAAGTCAATCTGAGAGGTAAACATTCCCTTTTCACTAAATTATGAAATGAAATGCTCCAGTTTAGCATTCACGACCCATGTATTTGAGTGTAAAAGATGCTCATAGAAATTTCAACAGTCTGTGTATTTTTTTTGCACACAGCCTTCTGAAGAAATTTACAGAGCAAGTAACTGGTAAAAAATCAAACGATGTAGAACAGGTAACAGCAGACATTGATTTTTTTTCTTCTGTTTGCTATTTTTAAATCATGCAACTTTACAGCAATTGCTTGATTAACATATTCACATTTATTATCAGACAAGCCCACTGATTGATGATATTGAGCAACAAAACTCACCTTGGCTGCAAGACTTGTACCGGCCGTCGAGTCAGTTCGCAATAAATCAATTGGTCACAGGACAAACTTCAAACAATCCGTAGATGAGGAAGAAATAGATAGCAGAGCTAATGTGAGGTAAATTATCTGATTCTAAATCAACTGAAAGCTGATGTAATAAATTTAAATTTAGTCATACTACCCGGGATTATTATACCATTGAAATGTATTCAAGGGCTTCTAATTGTACAATAAGGTGCATACAATACAAGAATCAAATACTAAGCAAGAGTAAGAAGGAAGATTATTCCAAATGTGATTAGTGTTATTTTGAGGAATGATAAATCTGGAGTATGGAGGCTTGTGTGTTTCTTTCTACTTTTCCTTGCTTCGCATTTACAGATCAGTTGCTTCTGGAAGAAACTCCCTGATTTTCATTTCCATTCATTTCATTGGAAATAAAAATCAAACAATTATTCAAGAATGTGTGATCTACCACATCATTCTTACACTCAAAAGCAATTCAAAATCCAAAAATAGCTGACAAGTTTATCAGTTACACATGAACAGAGGTGGGGAAATGTTTAGTCAAGCAGAATTGTACAGCAGAGATTATGATGTGTCATACAGATGGTGGTGAAATAGGTGTTGCATAAAACCAAGGGAAGCAGTGAAAGAATTCCAATGAATGAGCTATAACATTGGAAACTGGATTCCACATGTATGCTGAAGTCTTCCAGCATGATACAGCCATCACTATGCTTCATGGTAGGGATGGTGTGTTTTTGATGATGTGCGGTGTTTGGCATGCCAAATATAACGTTTAGTCTGATGGCCAAGAAGCTCAAATTTAGTTTCATCAGGCCATAGGACCTTCTTCCAGCTGACTTCAGATTCTCCCACGAGTCTTCTGGCAAACTCTAGCTGAGATTGCATGCAAGTTTTTTTTCCCACAGTGGCATTCTCTTTGCCACTCTCCCATAAAGCTGTGACTGGTGAAGCACCTGGGCAACAGTTGTATATGCAGTCTCTCACATCTCAGCCACTGAAGCCTGTAATTCCTCCAGAGTTGTCATAGGCCTCACTAGTCCCCTTCTTGCACGGTCACTCAGTTTTTGAGGACAGCCTGTTCTAGACAGATTTACAGCTGTGTTGTGCCATATTCTTTCCATTTCTTGATGAGTGACTTAACTGTACTCTAATGGATATTCAGTGACTTGGAAATTTTCTTGTATCTACAAGTATCTCCTGACGTGCTTTTCAATAACATTTTCACAGAGCTGCTTGGAGTGTTCCTTTGTCTTCATGGTGTAGTTTTTGCTAAGATACTGAATCATCAACAGTTGGACCTTCCAGATACCGGTGTATTTTTACTACAATCAATTGAAACACCTTGACTGCACACGGGTCTCCAATTAACTACCATGAATTCTAAAACCAATTGTCTGCACCAGCGATGATTTGGTGTGTTATATTACAGGGGGTGGGCTGAATACTTATGTAATCAATTATTCTGTGTTTTATATTTGCAATTAATTTAGATAACTTTGTAGAGATCTGTTTTCACTTTGATATTAAAGAGTCTTTTCTGTTGATCAGTGTCAAAAAAGCCAAATTATTTTGTTGCTTAAATGGAAACATGCCGCTCTGCCTACTTGTGCCCATTCGTTAATTGATGTTATGTCATGTTTAAATTTAAAGAAGATTAGGTGTTCTACTTCTGTACCTAGACAAGATTTTTTCACATTATGGGGACCTTTCTTTCACAATCTTTGACTTGTTCAGGAATGAAGGCTATTATATGCTTGAATTTACGACTATGTTCAGGAATTTTTTTTCTTTCCATGATCAACATCACTTACATCACGTTTCTTCCCCATTCTGATGTTTGGTCTGAACATCGACTGAGCCTCTCTATACATGCTTGTATGCGTTGAGTTGCTGCCACATGATTCACTGATTAGATATTTGCATTAACGAGCAGGTGTACCTAAAAAGTGGCCACTGAGTGTATCTAAATATAACTTGTTGCAGTGAAGAGAGAGTAGGAAAAAATGAGATCCATCAGAAGGAACTCATAAGGGGTTATGCTTTTAATAAGCACAGTATGCCTTACTTATATTGTACGAGCAGTCTTATGCAAAGAAGCCATCAATAATGGAAAGCATAAACATCATATCAATGGAACAAAGAAAGGTGATAGAGCCTATGATGGTGCAACAGTGCAGAAGGTAACTTACTTTATAATTTACTCCCACTAAATGCTTAAAGGTTATCATTCATATTCTTCTACCAAATTGGCAAGAGAGCTCTTCATTACTTAACCAGTCTATTAATATAGAAATTAGTAATAACTAATAGAATTATTAAGCAAACCAAAGAGCTGATTATAGACTACAAAAGGAAGAAGCTGGAGGTCCATGATGGGAAATGAGGTAGAGAAGGTCAGTCCCTTTAAATTCCTTGGCATTAATATATCTGCAGCAAAGAAGTTCTTGAATGATATGGCTTTGAACTATGCTTCTTCACAGAACAACGAATAAGGCTCACTGACTCTTGTGTAATGACAAGAGTGCTGGCAAGAGGGTAGCCAATTTGTGCCCCTGTACTTGGAGCCTCTTAGACTGCTTGGTTTCTAATAACTTTTACGTAAATTGTAAAGGCTGCAATTGGGCCGAGCATAAATTGCTACAACCTTCTCAAACCTTTACAGTCACTATCATTAGCAGCCACAGACTGTGAAAACTATTCCTTTGGATCACATGAGCATTGCTTCAATTTGCAATATCTTAATCTGGTGTTAACCATACACAAAATTAGGCACAGTGAATATGTGTCAAGGCAATAGTCAAATTGATGAATCACAAACAGAAATTCTGCAGATGCTGGAAATCCAAGCAACACACACACAATGCTGAAGGAACTCAGCAGGCAGTATCTATGGAAAAAAGTACCTGCTGAAGGGTTTCGGCCCAATATGTTGACTGTATTTTTTTCCATAGGCGCTGCCTGGCCTGCTGAGTTCCTCCAGCATTTTGTGTTTTGCTCGACATGATCAATGTTGACAGAATGCTGAAATCATGGTATTCAGGCACGATGGCATAGTGGTTAGCGTAATGCGATTACAGCATCAGCGATCTGGATTCAAATATGCCACGAGTCTCTACATTCTCCCCTAACCATGTAGGTTTCCTTCATTTTCTTCACACATTTGAAAGACATATGGGTTAGAAGGTTGATAGGTGCCATCAGTGGCATGGTCTCGTTGGGCCAGAAGAGCCTTTTTCCATGCTGTATCAAATAAATAAAAGAAAAAAACCCTGTCTTTGACCAAATGAATGCATAGTATTTGCATATGGGTATCTTAGAATATCAAACTTAATCCCTAAAATTCCTGAAACTCTCAGATTCTGAGATAGTGGAATTTTGATGTAAATGTAAAATACAGTTTACTTAAAATCTCAGAATCCAGAGTGAAAAAAATAATCCCTCAGTTTTAGTGGGACATGCATATTGACAAATATTCAAAAGCCGTCCTTTGTTAATGTGTGTGTAAAATAAAGTCCAATTCCATTCATGAACAAAAAGAGTAGGGAACATTTTACATTTTATATGTTTGCAACATTAATTATGAAAAATGGAATAATTGCATGATCTGCTTTTTAGCTGGGAGAGTGCTCTTTTGATCACAGATATACCACTGTGGATTGGGTCAGTTAGCTTTGCCACCTCCCACAACAGACTGACTTACAGGCAATGTTATTGCTGCTTGAATGGCAATTACACGGATCAACATGATACACAATGTGAACAAAGTACCCACACACAATAAGTGATTGATGACCAAGTAATCATGTCCTGGTGGTGGCGGCAAGCATAAAACTTGCTTCAGAAATGTACTATCGATTGAATTCCACTGAAGGAGCAATACATTAGTCCATGTGCTGTAGTCTTTTTCAGGGTTTGACTCCAAGTAAAAACCCAAGCTGACAAGACAGCAAACAGAGTAACAGAGGACAAATATAAATGGTTTTATTTTATATTTCTCTCACAGGGAAGTGATATTAAAGTGCTTTTTTAATACTGTGGTACTTTGTTTAACTAGAAGTTTATTTTATTTTAGTTCACTTTCTGAAAGCAGGGCTCCATAAGAGTGCTATTTGAAAACTTAACATTTCCTCACTTCACAAGAAACATCTTTCAAAGAATCAAATAGGTGAAGAATTTTTTTTAGGATAGAAATTGTTTTGTTACTTGTTAATTAATGATTTCCTAATGCAAATAAAATTGTCCTTTATATGCCAGTATTGAAATTGTTATTATGATATTACTCCACCCGCTGAAATGTCATTATATATCATTTGTGGATAGCATTTCTTATGGTTTCAGCTTCAAAAAAATAAAAGACAAATTAATATGAAATATAAAAATACTACCTGTAAGATAATACACAGCCTTGTACAATAGCGTGGTGTTGTGAATAGTGTCTCACTAGTTTTAGACAATCCTTCCCAAAAGAATAGGGGAGTCTAAAATTAATGAGTATAGGTTTAAGGTGAAGGGGTGGATTTTAAGGAGAAATTGAGGGTCTCATATTCCATACAAAGGGTGGTGGATAAATGGAATGAGCTCCCCAAGGAAGTGGTAGTGGTGGCTGCAATTAGAATGTTTAAAGGACATTTGGATAGATTCATTGTTGGGAAAGTTTTAAAGGAACATGAGGGAAAAGCAAGCAAACTTTTCCAAAATACTTAGTCCTTGTTGGTACGATAACTTTCCTATCCCAGGAATTAGTCTGGCAGGATAACTCTCATCCCAGAAATTAGCCTCTTTTGGACTGCTTCCAGTGTCACTATATTTTAAGGTAAGGGACCAACATTGCAGTTGAGGCCTCACCGACACATTGCAACCCCTGTCTATTTTTAAACTCCAACCACTTTGCAATGAAGGTCAAAATGCCATTTGCCTTTTTCACTGCTATTGGACTTGCTGCAAGCTTTTATATGATTCATGGACTGAAGCACCTGGGTCCCTCAATAGCTTTGTTAAAACTGTAGAAGAGCTTGCAAAGATATTGACTCAGTCATAATAACTAATAATATCCCATTAGTGACCTCTCCCATATAAAGGGATGAAGACAACTGTTACAAGAGAATATGGGAAGTGTTCAAGGGAATGGCAGATGGAAATTAATTCAGATAAATGCAGAGTGGTGTATTTTTGAGAAGTTGACCAAGGAAGGGATAAACAGAGAAAATAACAAGGCCTTGAGAACTATTATAATACAGACAGACCTTGGGGCATCCTGAAGGTGAAGAAATCATATGGATGCTTGCCTTCATTGGACAGGGCATTGAATACAAGAGTTGAAACATCATCTTAAAACTGGAAGACAACACCTGCAGTGAATATTTCTCATTGCTGAGCTACAAGAAGGTTATTATTAAGCCAGAGAGGGTGCAGAAAAGAATCTGGGGCTTAAATTATGAGGAGAGACTGGATAAGCTGGGACTTTTCCCTGGATCAAAGGTGACTGAGAGGTGATATTTCAGAGGTTTATTAAATCATGAATGACACAGACATGATAGATAATCAGTCTTTTTCACAGGGTAGGGGAGACAAAAACTAGTGGCCATTAGTTTAAGTTGGGGAGGTGGTGTACTGAAGCATTAAGGAGGATTTGTAGGTGAAGTATATAGAGGGTGCTATATTAAGGAATGAGCTGCCAGTGGATGTGATAGAGGTAGGTACAGATATAATATTTTAAATACTTTTGGACTTGTTCATGGGTGAGGTTTAGAAGTTTTGAGTGAAGTGTTGATTTGCTGAGTATGTCACAGGAAAAGAATCTTAGGGTTGTATGTGGTGCATATATAATCTGATAATACATTTTACTTTGAAGCAGCATTGCATCAAACCCCTGTGTAATAAGAACCTTTCCCCTCAAATCCCCTTTAAAACTCTTTTGTCTAACTTTAAACCTGTGGCCTCTTGGATTTATACTCTACCATGGGAAAATGATTCTATCTATTCTTTCTATACTCCCTGTAATTTTTATACTGCTATCACGTTGCCTTAGAATCCCCTTCACTCCAGGGAAAAGAGACCTTCCTGTGAAACTTCTCCCCATAACTATAGTCCTCTAATCAAAGTAACATCTTAGTGAATCTCCCCTGCACTTTGCAGCCCAACCATATCCTTTGCATATGTGGTGGCCAGAATGCAGACAATACTCCAAGTGAGGTCGAACTGCTGTTTTGTGAAGTTGCAACATAACCTCCCAACTTTTATATTCTACACAGTGATCTATGAAGACAAGTATGTCATGTGCTTTCTTCTCCAGCCTATCTACTTGTGTTGCCATTTTCAATCATCAGTGGACTTTAGCACCAAGATCCCTTTGTTTATCAAAGTTCCTTACACCCTACCATTTACTGCTCATGACAATTTGGCTCATCGTTTTGCCCCTATTGATATTAAATTCCATTGGCCAATGCTCCTGCCAACTTTCTGAGCTATCTCCTACAGCAGCCTTAGACAATCCACCTCACTATCCACTACACTTCCAACTTTAGTGTCAATGGCAGGAAATGTCAGACTGGCCTCCCTCTGTCTGGAATCTGTTTCTGACGATCCTGGATTGCAAGATCTCCATCCTCCAGTAGAGGGAGCTGTACACAGGCTTCCACATTTGTTCAGTTGTCTGAAATTCTGTCTTAATTACGTTTGTCGATTGTAAAAACAGATCTATGAAATTTCCGTACAGTTTTTAACATAGCACTCAATAGTCAAAATTCTGCCACAACATACTGGAAGAACTCCAAATTTGACAAAAAAAAAACACAACTAGTAGATGTTAGTATCTTGACCTCACTCTGAAGTGTACCTGTTGTACCATGTGTTTCCAGCGTTCTGCAAAATTGTTTCCCTGGGCACCAAGAAAGAGCTGGTGATGAAGCACATACAACTTTATGAATAATGTACTAGAGGGAGGTGACACTTACATTATGACAACTTCCTTAAACTTAGAATTTATACATCAGGACATAGAAGAGGAGTTGCTATTCTTATCTCAAGTAAGCTAAATTTTGAAAAAGTATTCGAAATGGGAGATAAAGAGGGCAGATATATTCTGGTAAGGGAGAATATAGATGGAAATTCAGTTACTCTATTGAATATATACGCACCCCCCGGGAAATGATACTGGTTTCTTTCAGAAAATTACTGATATTATGGTAATGGAAACAGAAGGTCTCCTGATATGTGGGGGAGACTTAAGTTTACAATTACAACCAAACTTAGACTCTTCCAATAGAAAAACCTATGAAACAAAATCTTTACATAAGAAAGTTAATACACTTTTTGAGGATGTTGGTTTAATTGATATATGGAGGGACCTTTTCCCTGACAGAAGAGGTTACACTCATTATTCTGCTCCCCATTCTGTATATACAAGAATAGACTATTTCATAACATTTGGAAAAGACAAAGACAAAATAAAGACCTGTGGAATTGGGTCAATAGATGTAAGTGACCAAGCACCTATATATTTATCTGTTGATTTTGACCTGCAACTAAAGAATACTATTTGGAAACTAAATTCAAGTCTACTCAATGATCCGTACTTTAAGGAACAAATTTAAAAAGAAATTGGTCTCTACTTAGAATTTAATGATAATGGAGAGGTTTCACCTCCCATTTAATGGGATACCCTGAAGACGGTCTTAAAAGGGAAAATTATAGCGATATCTTCATATAAGAAAAAATAAGGAATAAAACATAGGAATTACAAAATAGGCTGAAGGAACTAGAGAAAACACACTAATTGAATTTGGCACAGGATACATTAGGGGAAATTAAAAGAATTAGGAATCAAATAAATAGTTTGGCTACACAAGAAATCAGGAAAAACTTAATGTTTCTGAAACAGAGACATGAAAGTGGATGGAAATCTATGAAAATACTGGTGGGGAAACTGAAAAAAAAATAGCAGAAAATACAATTATTAGAACTAGGGATCCAAGAACGAAAATGATAAAAAAAAATAAGCTAAGTGAAATTCAAGAAGCTTTTGAAGTGTTTTACAAAACTCTATATTCCAAAGTTCCAGGGGGAAGCATAACCCAAATTGACACCTTCTTGAATTCTCTAGAGTTATCCACTTTAAGTGAAGAACAAAATAGAACAATGACTGCTGACATAACTGAAGTTGAATTAAAAGCTGCAATTAGTAGGCTTAAATTAAGCAAGTCACCAGGATCAGATGGGTATACGGCAGAGTGGTACAAAGAATTTAAAAATGAGTTAATTCCTGTTTTACTTCCCACACTGAACTGGGCTCTAAAAAAGGCCCAAATGCCACCCAGTTGGAAGGAAGTGATAATCTCAGTTATACCGAAAGAAGGTAAGGATAAAGTGGAATGCGGGTCATTTAGACCAATATCTGTTCTTAATGTAGATTATAGATTATTTACTTCCATCATGGCCAAACGATTAGAGGAGTTTCTACCCATACTGATACGTAACGATCAGACAGGTTTTATACGACAACGCCACTCACAAGACAATATACGAAGGACACTTCACATTATGGATCATATACAAAAAAATAAAATCGAAGCAATAGTGATAAGCATGGATGCTGAAAAAGCATTTGATTCAGTTAATTGGAATTTTCTTTACAGAGTTTTACATAGATTTGGTTTCCAAGACACAATTATTAAAACTATGCAGATGCTATATGACAATCCTACTGCTAGGATTAAAATCAATGGATATTTATCAAATAGTTTTACCCTAGAAAGGGGCACGAGACAGGGTTGTGCATGGTCACCGCTACTCTCCGCGCTATATCTGGAACCATTAGCTCAATACATCAGACAAAATGAAGATATCAGGGGAATTACTATTAAAGGGATAGAGCATAAATTGGTTTGTTATGCGGATGACATTTTGATCTATCTAGGGCAACCAACATACTCTTTACCTAAATTGATGCAATCCTTTGAACAATATGGTCAATTATCAGGATACAAGATCCTGATAAAACCCAATTACTTTCATACTACTATAGCCCACCAAGAGAAATTTAAAGTTGATACCCCTGGGAATGGCACCCAGAGTCTTTCAAATATTTGGGCATAATTATGCCAAAAGATTTGACAAAATTATCAGAATGTAATTATCAGCCTTCATATAAAAAAATTAAGGAAGATGTGGCAAGATGGAACCCGATTCCTTTTTTCAGTCTCAGTTCAAGGATTGAGTCTATTAAAATGAATATACTGCCCAGACTGTTATATCTCTTTCAGACCCTACCAATAGAGATTAATTAAAATCAATTCAATGAATGGAACAAGATGCTATCAAGGTATATTTGGCAGGGTAAAAGGCCTAGAGTTCGTCTCAAAACTCAGCAATTAGCAAAGGAAAAAGGGGGATGGGGCCTACCTTCTCTTAGAGATTATTATTTTGCAGCACAGTTGAGAGCTGTGATATGTTGGTGCAACCCATCATATGACGCTCAATGGAAAAACATTGAGGAGCGGGTACTTCCCATCCCCATACAAGCAATTTTGGCTGATAACAACCAGCAAAGGTACTTAAATACTATTGACAACCCATGGGTGAAATTGACTCTTAAAATATGGAAAACTACTATAAAAGAATATAATCCAGAGGGAAATATTGCAATTCTTAAATGGTGTGCATATGACTTGGATTTTACACCAAATAAATTGGGTGCTAGATTTAAGGATTGGACAGCTAAAGGAATAACAGTTCTGTGTAACATAATGAAAGAAGGAACACTGTTCAGTTTTGAAATGCTTAAAGAGAAACACATTAGAAAAACAAGATTTTTATTGATATTTACAGATGCGACAATATGTTAATAAGATGATTAAAAATGTAACCATGCTTGATAGAGCTCTTTAGAAAAGCATATAATTCAGATAATGGTAGTAGAATCATTTCAAGCATGTATAAGGGGTTGTCAAATCTTAAAACACATTCGACCATACATCAAAATGAAATGGGAGAAGGAAGGAGGGATAATTATATCTGAGGAAGAATGGACAACAATATGGAGATATCAATGGAAGTGTACCAGTTCACAGAAATGGAGGGAGTTTGGATGGAAAAACTTAATAAGATATTTTATTACACCCTCTCAGAAATCCCATTATGATGGTAACCTCCCTGTTTGCTGGAGAAATTGTGGAAATCAAAATGCAAATCATTATCATATTTTTTGGGACTGCCCTGTTATCAAAGACAAATGGAGGGGGATATACAAAGCCCTACAAGACATCTTTAAATATGAAATACCCTTAGAGAGTAAGACCATATAGTTTGGATATATACCTCAAGAATGGTTGAAAAGAGATTTAATGAATATACTGTTGGTGGCTGGTAAAAAGACTCTTACTAGGAAATGGTTATCACAGGAGAGCCCAACTTTAAATACATGGGTGGAAATTACAATGTACTTTTACAAAATGGAGAAGATAACAGCATCTGTTAATCATAAGCTGGAACAATTTGATTCATACTGGGAAAAATGGTTTAACTACATAATGCCTCATAGGCCTGATTTTATTCCCACAAATCAATGAATCTGTTGTAAAAAAAAAGATCACTCCCTACTTGTACATAGTTCTTTCCTTTTGCTTGTTTTTTTTTTCTTTCCACTCTTTTCTATAAGTGTATACCCCAGATAAATACTTCGTGATTTGTGATATATATGATTATATGATATATATGTACAATGTCTGAAACACATCTTATGGAAATGCTTGTTTGATGGACTTCAATAAAAAAATTACAAAAAAAAAGACCTTAAGATATAGGAGCAGAATCAGGCTGTTTGACCCACCAAGTCTGCTCCACCATTTCATCATGGCTGATCCAAATTTCCTCTTAGCCCCAACCTCCTCTTATCCCTTCATACCCTGACCAATCAGGAATCTATCACCCTCTGCCTTGAATATACATAAAGATTTGGCCTCCGCAGCTGCCTGTGGCAAAGAGTTCCACAGATTCACCACTCCTTGACTAAAGAAATTCCTTCTCATCTTTCTAAAAGGACGCTCCTCTATTCAGAGGCTGTGTCCTCTGATCCTAGACTCTCCCATCATAGGAGACGTCCTCTCGATATCCACTCTATCAAAGCCTTTCACCATTCAATAGGTTTTAATGAGGTCACCCCTCATTTTTCTGAATTCCAGCGTATACTGGCCCAGAGCCAACAAATACTCTTCATATGACAAGCTATTTAATCTCGGAATCATTTTCATGAACCTCAATAGACAATAGACAGTAGGTGCAGGAGTAGGCCATTTGGCCCTTTGAGCCAGCACTGCCTTTCACTGTGATCATGGCTGATCATATCCAATCAGTACCCCGTTCCTGCCCTCCCAATATCCCTTGACCCCGCTATCTATAAGAGCTCAATCTAACTCTCTCTTGAATGCATCCAGAGACTTGGTCTCCACTGCCTTCTGGGGCAGAACATTCCACATATCCACCACTCTCTGGGTGAAAAAGTTTTTCTGCATCTCTGTTCTAAATGGCTTACCCCTTATTCTTAAACTGTTGCCTCTAGTTCTGGACTCACCCATCAGCGGGAACATGCTTCCTGCCTCCAGCATGTCCAATCCCTTAATAATCTTATATATTTCAATCAGATCCCCTCTCATCCTTTTAAACTGTAGTGTATACAAGCCCAGTCATTCCAATCTTTCAACATATGACAGTCCCACCATTCTGGGAATTAACCTTGTGAACCTACGCTGCACTCCCTCAATAGCAAAAATGTCCTTCCTCAAATTTGGAGACCAAAACTGCACACAATACTCCAGATGTGGTCTCACCAGGGCCCTGTACAGCTGCAGAAGGACCTCTTTACTCCTATACTCAATTCCTCTTGTTATAAAGGCCAGCATGCCATTAGCTTTCTTCACTGCTTGCTGTACCTGCATGCTTGCTTTCATTGACTGATGTACAAGAACACCTAGATCTCGTTGTATTTCCCCTTTTCCTAACTTGACTCCATTTAGATAGTAATCTGCCTTCCTGTCCTTGCCACCAAGGTGGATAACCTCACATTTATCCACATTAAACTGCATCTGCCATACATTTGCCCACTCACCCAACCTGTCCAAGTCACCCTGCATTCCCATAACATCTTCCTGACATTTCACACTGCCACCCAGCTTTGTGTCATCAGCAAATTTGCTAATGTTACTTTTAATCCCTTCATCTAAATCATTGATGTATATTGTAAACAGCTGCAGTTCCAGCACCGAACCTTGCAGTACCCCACTAGTCACAGCCTGCCATTCCAAAAAGGACCCATTAATCACTACTCTTTGTTTTGCTGTCAGACAGGCAATTTTCAATCCATGTCAGTACTCTGCCCCCAATACCATGTGCCCTAATTTTGCCCACTAATCTCCTATGTGGGACTTTATCAAAAGCTTTCTGGAAGTCCAGGTACACTACATCCACTGGCTCTCCCTTGTCCATTTTCATAGTTACATCCCCAAAAAACTCCAGAAGATTAGTCAAGCATGATTTTCCCTTCATAAATCCATGCTGACTCGGACTGATCCTTCTACTGCTATCCAAATGTGTCGTAATTTCATCTTTTATAATTGACTCCAGCATTTTTCCCACCACTGGCGTCAGGCTAACCAGTCTATAATTCCCTGTTTTCTCTCTCCCCACTTTCTTGAAAAGTGGGACAACGTTAGCCAACAACCAGTCAGCAGGAACTGTTCCTGAATCTATAGAACATTGGAAAATGATTACCAATGCATCCACGATTTCTAGAGCCACCTCTTTAAGTACCCTGGGATGCAGACCATCAGGTCCCGGGGACTTATCAGCCGTTTCTTGCCTAATATAAATTTCCTTCAGTTTATCCTTTACTCTAGTTCCTTTGGCCACTATTACATCTGGGAGATTGTTTGTGTCTTCCCTAGTGAAGACAGATCCAAAGTACCTGTTCAACTCATCTGCCATTTCCTTGTTCCCCATAATAAATTCACCCATTTCTGTCTTCAATGGCCCAATTTTGGTCTTAAATATTTTTTTGCTATTCACATACTTAAAGAAGCTTTTACTATCCTCCTTTATATTCTTGGCTAGTTTACCTTCGTACCTCATTTTTTCTTGGCATATTGTCTTTTTTGTTACCTTCTGTTGCTCCTGTTGCTCTTTAAAAGCTTCCCAGTCCTCCGGTTTCCCGCTCATCTTTGCTATGTTATACTTCTCTTTTATTTTTATACTGCCCTTTACTTCCCTCGTCAGTCACAGTCGCCCTTTACTCCCCTTAGGATCTTTCTTCCTCTTTGGAATGAACCGATCCTGCACCTTCTGCATTACTCCCAGAAATACCTGCCATTGTTGTTCCACTGTCTTCCCTACTAGGGTATTGTTCCATTGAACTTTGGCCAGCACCTCCCTCATAGCTCCATAGTTCCCTTTCTTCAACTGTAATACTGACACATCTGATTTTCCCTTCTCCTTCTCAAATTGTAGGTTAAAACATATCATATTATGGTCACTACCTCCTAATGGTTCCTTTACCTCGAGGTCCCTGATCAAATCTGGTTCATTGCACAACACTAAATCTAGAATTGCCTTCTCCCTGGTAGGCTCCAGTACAAGCTGTTCTAAGAATCCATCTCGGAGGCACTCCACAAACTCCCTTTCTTGGGATCCAGTACCATTCTGATTCTCCCAGTCTACCTGCATGTTGAAATCTCCCATGACAATTGTATCATTACCTTTGTGACATGCCAATTTTGTGAACCTCCTTTGAAGCCTCTTCAGATTCAGTACATCCATTCTAATTTATGGGATCCAAACCTCCTCACAATCCTCCCAAGTGAGGCCTCACCAGTGCCTTATTAAGTTTCAACATCAAACCATCAAACCTGCTTGTAGGACTGTTCGCGTGTAATGTGCCTCAACTTTCTGTATAAATAGAGACCTCCTTGTTCTTCGGAGGTCAGAATCCTGGAGGATCGGGCCCCCAACACGATATTGTGTCTCAATAAGCTCTGAATGTCTCGAAGTCCATTCTGGAGTATTTATGTGAATGATTTAGTATGTTGCTGACTGAATGAATTAGTTTCTCTGACACCTTTCCTACATCCCTCTGTGGCCGGGGAAGTAGCTACATCTAATGGTACTCAGATGGCTTCTCGTCGGCTTCTGCTGCAAAGGTGCTGGAACCAAAAGTAGCCTCAGGTGCTGGCCCTGAATGAAGCGCTGATAGGTGTTGGTCACAGTTGCACACAGTGCAGTGGATGATAGCTGATCAGTCTTTTACAGTGTACAAGATGATGAGAGGCATTGATTGTGTGGATAGTCAGAGGCTTTTTCCCAGGACTGAAATGGCTAAATGAAAGGGCACAGTTTTAAAGTGCTTGGAAGTAGGTACAGAGGAGATGTCAGGGGTAAGTTTTTTTGAAGAAAAATAGAGGACTATGGGTAATCCTAGGTAATTTCTAAAGTAAGGACATGTTAGGCTCAGTGTTGTGGGCCAAAGGGCCTGTATTGTGCTGTAGCTTTTCTAAGTTTCTATGTTTTTATGCTTTGTCTGGTGTGCTGTTGAAACACAATATTTGAAACCTATTGAGTGCTTTAAAAAGCGTCTTCAGTCTGCGAGCAAGTTTTTTTTTCTGAATCCTCTGCCTTTCCTTAAGGGATGAGGTTTCTTACGGATAAGGCATTGTCTATTGAAGGTTCATAACAAAGATTTTCTTACCTCTGTTTTTCTGGCCATGAAAGGAGTTTTAGTTTCCCATGCTTTAGCTGAAGAACCATAGAACCATAGAACATTACAGCACAGAAACAGGCCTTTTGGCCCTTCTTGGCCGTGCTGAACCATTTCTCTGCCTAGTCCCACTGACCTGGACCTGGCCCATATCCCTCCATACACCTCTCATCCATGTACCTGTCCAAGTTTTTCTTAAATGTTAAAGGTGAGCCCGCATTCACCACTTCATCTGACAGCTCATTCCACACTCCCAGAAGAAGCCCCCCCAATGTTCCGTTTAAACTTTTCCCCCTTCACCCTTAACCCATGTCCTCTGGTTTGTTTCTCCCCTGGCCTCAGTGGAAAAAGCCTGCTTGCATTCTCCTTTCTTTGAATGATGTGGTTCTGAAGGTTGAGAGCACAGAACTAGGGTCATTTCATATTTTTGCATGACAGCAGACAAATTCCACAAAGAATGGAAATGGTGGATCGGGGGCATGACACTTCATTTATACTCAGACCTTTAGCATGTTGTTCGGTAGTTTCTCCACTATAGGGTTTATTCCTCTTGCTGTTTCCAACTCAGTCTTAGAAGGTAACACTCAATTTTGTGGCTTGCAGTTCCAACAACAGATGTGCAAACCCCAGTAGCCTCTGCAGTTCTTTGCGTGAGATCTTTGGAAAATTATCAATCAGCTGAAGAGAGATTCTGTGATTGCCTTTGGAGAGTCACAGCATTTCTGCGGCCACAGCATTTGCAAGCCCATAACCAGATTATTAGTGTCAACTGCTCTAACCCTTCTTACATGTTGCAGTAACTTCCCACCAAACCACTTGCAGAGAAGGTCTAGCTCATCGCTAGGTTTAAAACTTAGTCCTTCCATGGCATTGCAAAAGCTTGACTTCCAGGACAGGTTACTGGCAAACTGCTGTGGCTAGGTCTCGAAGAGCCAAGCCCACATACATTGATCGTGTGGATAGTCAGAGGCTTTTCCCCAGGGCAGGAATAGCTAGCATGAGAGGGCACAGTTTTAAGGTGCTGGGAAGTAGGTACAGAGGAGATGTCAGGGGTAAGTTTTTTTACGCAGAGAGTAGTGAGTGCATGGAATGGGCTGCCGGTGATGGTGGTGGAGGCAGATACAATAGTGACTTTTAAGAGACTCCTGGACAGGTACATGGAGCTCAGAAAAATGGAGGACAACGGGTAACCCTAGGTAATTTCTAAGCTGTTCAGCACAGCTTTGTGCTGTAGGTTTTATATGTTTCTATGCAGTTCCTGATTGAGAACATTGTGGAGAGGGCTTTGCCCAATGTGTGTCCTGGGATGGATGGAGGTTCAGACTGTCCATGCCTGTGCAGATGGGATTGGCATCAGTAGCCACACTTGACTGATGACTTTGTTGGGATGAAATTATAGACAAGGATGGTGTTGTGAGTCTTTATTGCTTAGACCTTGACTGTCAATGATTGGACTATGTGAAAGGCATGTTGGCCGGATGGTGTGGATGGCTTCTCCTTATAGAGCTGGAACACGCTCTTTGTCATCGCCAAAATGCATTTAGATGTATTCTTTAGTAAGTTGAAGTATCTGCTGTGATGACAACGCATGAATGATTCCACTATAGCCGCACTACTGTCTAAGTCAGCTGCTGCTTCATACATCTTTGCCTCTGCTGAGGCAGCCTCGGCTTCATAGTACTCGTTGAGCACACAGCCTCTCCATGTGCTCTCAGCATTTACATCTCAACTTGGCAGTTAGCTTACGTTGCTCTCATTCTTGCAGCTTCAGCTCTGACGCGAGCTTTGCTGAAACTATGCTGATTGCAGGTTCACTCGAGTTTCACAAGGACAGAACCGATGAGCCTCATCCTGACCCGACCTCCGTGTCTCAGCGATCGGCGTTGCTCGGGTCAAAAGCCGACATCCAGACACGCCTGCGGTCCATAGGCGATGTCTCTGAAGATGAATTCTCTTTTCACTCTTCTACCTTGGCAGTGTGTTTCTACACTGCTATGCAGCGAGTTAAACAAATTCTCAAAGCTCACCCGAGATGGAAGTTTTCTTCGGGGTTTTTAATGATATCCATAGCTTGTGAAAATACATTGCTGTTTCAAGGGCAACTAACGAGTGGACGCAGATGAATGTCTTACCACCATGTGCTTCAATTCGAATCAAAACTAACTCGCACAGGGAATTATACAAACAATGGCTTACATATAGGAAATGTTGTTCATACAAAGCGAACTCTAGATGCCAGAAGAAAAGTGCGACAGGAAATGATTGAATTGAATAGTATTGGTTCATTTGAAGACAAATTAGACAAGCAAATCGAGGCGTGTAGAGCAGAGGGTTAGGCTTACAGATTTAGAAAAGGATAGATAGAAGCGGACTTGAACAGAACACAAACAATTGTCTATACTAGTTAGACTGTATTTTCTGTTTCTGTTCTTTATATCATAAGTACTTCCATGCATTCCTTTGTAATTTCTATACATATGAAAATGATATATGGCAGAATCAATGGATGATTACCTGGCGTATCTGAAAAAAATGTTGATTTGATCACATCAAATTATGCAGATAGTTTCAACAGGAATAAGAAATGTAATTCTTCATCATGGTCACAGTATACCCTCACTGATGTATTGAATTTCCAGAGTTCACCCTTTTCTATCCTGCAATAGAACTTGAATTCTTAAGGTTCTGACAAAACAAACGAGTTAACAACTGACATCGGGAGATCCACGAGTAAATAAAATTAAATAGCACATTGCAATATAACAATTAACCATTGTATCCAAAATCTATGGAGACAGTATTTGATTTTGAAGTTTACAAATTATCAAATACTTATGGAAATGGAAGCAAAAAGGACACAGACATGTTTAAACAGTTCACCAAACTGGGTGAAGGTGTCCACTCACATCTAAAACTTTGAACTGATTAGCTAATTTGGAAAGCATCAAATAATGTGAATATGGAAATCAATTGCAATATCCAGTACAAAATATTTTGTGCTTAGATTATAATTTTACCACAGGCATTTTCAGCCATTCGCCAAAGAACAGCTGTTCAAACTTCAAATAAAGTACATACAATCTATCCAATTAGTAATTTGTCCAGGTAATATCTAACATCCTTATCTCATACCCCGTGGAAGCTGAAAGAAAGGAGATCTGCAATTGTTAGTAGGTTTTTTTCCTAGACCAGTGGGTACATGGGTACCCAGGCATGGATCTACCATGGGTAGTCATAGAGGCAGACACAACATGGACATTCAAGAAGGACTCCTAAATAGGCTCATAGTGAAAGAGAAATAGAATTCTGTACAGGACGGAAGCATTAAACTAATCATGAAGTAGATTGAAAGGTAAGCAGAACAATATGGGCCAAACGGACAGCACTGTTCCGTTTTTCTCTACGACATCTCGCTCCCCATATCCACATTAAAGTTCAGAGAAAAAAATGTTTATACTTAATCCTTAAAAACACGCTGAGAAATCCAGAACAATCTCCAAGGACGCCAAATCTATAAAATTAAACAAAGATAGAAATACGTATGTAACCTCCAGTGAAGCAAAAAACCATTTTCACCATTTTCCATTTTCCATTTAACTGACACGCCCAATGAAAAACTTTTCTTCAGAAAAAACTAATTATCTATCGACTATAGACTCCCAACTATATATATAAGAAAATAAAACTTTATGAACTATGGAAACTATCACTTAATTAATGAAAAAAGAAGAAGAAACCAAATAATAAAACAGATAATCAAACAGTCTATCCGGAGTCTTAATTCACTCAGTAGACCAAACAGATTTCGAAAAGTCATTCATCATTCACATCGAAAGGTTCACATCTTCTTTCAATGGTCGATCAATCAAAGGACTTCTTAAGCAAATCAAAAATATTCAAAGCTAATCTTCTTTCCGAAAGAACGATTATTCAGCAGACCTAAAACCATTCAAACCTCGGCTACAACCGGAATAGAGTTAACATAGTCTAACGCCTCTTTGGGGTCCAGAAAAACACGTGGAGTTGAATCTTTGGGAAATAATTTTAATCGTGCTGGGTATTGAAGTGGTGGGAATAATCCCATATCATAGGCTATCTTCATGGTTGGAACGAATTTAGACCGCAGAGCCATAACCTCCCGTAGATAATCTTCATAAAAACGAAGCTCGGAACCTTTAAATTTAAAGACATTTTGTTTCTTTGCATATTTTATGATTCAGTCTTGAACTTTGAAATGAATAAAGGAGACCAAATTTGACCTCGGTCTATCTTGGCGAGATGTCGCAGTAAAAATTCTGTGTGCTCTTTCGACGTCGGGAGGTTGAGATTAAATATCCGGAAACAGAGATTGAAACAAGTTAGCAAAATAGTCTAATAAATCTGCGGTCTCAAATCCTTCCTTCAATCCGACAATTCGAATATTATTCCGACGAGATCTTGCTTCCAAATCGATAATCACCAAACGCGCTGATATTTCCGCAATTTGCCGCTCCGCCTCTTTAAATTCAGAATTCAGAGAAATAATGTTTTCCTGCACAATTCTCGTAACGACTTCATCTCAGAAGAGGTAGCATCAAGTTTTTACCGTGTTGTTGTCTATCTTCCTATCAAGACCTATCAGCGAATTCCCAGACTATTTCCCCTTTCCGTTGCTGGATTCGGGAAGCTGCTTTCCACTTCTTAAAGATTGTGACATAATAACAACTATTCCCCTCTGAGATCCGACAAATAAAAGTTAAAAATTCAAAGTTTAAACTGGGGAAAAGGAAGAATTAATTGCAGCCACACAGATCTGTGTGTCACTCCATTAGACAGTAGGCGGAGATAATATTCATGAGGTTATGATTTATCAGATAATAAATTATTTAACAAAATTGAAGCTGGTTGAACTAAAAGCAGTGTGGTCATACCAATACAGAACTGGTAAAGGAAAGAGTAGTGGAAATGTTTGTTTTTCAGACTAAAGTTCAAAGTTCAAAACCTATTTCTTATCTAAGTATGTACACTATATACAACCTTGCAACTTGTCTCCTTACGTCCTCGTCGTAGGTCGCATCTGGAATTTCCAGTTGGCGGATGATTTCCCTCCACGCCGCTCTGACATACTGGGAAATCATGTTCATTTTCATGTTGCCTTTGCCTTCTGCCGGGTGAGTTTGAAGAGATCACCACCTCTTTCAGTGGATGTCCAGCCTTGTGCTCTCAGCGCTCTTCCAACACCTGCTGGCCTGCCTTCTTGACCGTTACACCATTAATCGCTCTCTTCCGCTCAATCCGCCATGGCCAGACTTCACACACTGGGATAGGCAGATCCCCTACCTCACCGAGGGTCGAATACCTGTCGGCTACCCTCACCCGGTTTGGCCTGTCTGCCGAGACGGTTTACCGGGGGCGGGGTGGCCGCTGCGCCTGTTACAGCTACTTGGAGCCACAGGTGAGAGCTGAGCGCCAGGTGGGGACCAAAGGGGGACAAGCTGTCCTAAAAAGGGCACGGCAGCCCCCACCACCACCACCAGAGGTGCTACCCCTCCCTAGACACCCCATATACCAGTCTCCTTACAAGCTGCCACAAAACAAAGAAACAAAGGAGCGGTATTAGTTTAGTGATAAGTTACTGCTTCCAAGCCACATCGTCGGCGTTAACTTGTAGTTTCAGATTTTAGTTAGCGTCACCGTTAGCCTAACGTTTACTATTTTCCTCTTGTTCTATATAGTCCTCTTGAAAGCTCAGTGAACTACCCATTCTGCCTCTGCTCGTGGGCCATCACCGAGCCCTGTGTCACAGAGATTACTGGGAGAACAGAGGAAAAGATTCAAAGCCTTTTTGAAGAAGTGCAATATCTCCACTGTGAGTCTCCAGTGTTTGACTAACTCAAAGTGGAAAAGAAGCATTCTGCACGGCGTTGGAAACTTGAATCCATGCATCAGAAACAGATACAGTATAGGTCCAGCACAAGTGGCAAAAGAAGTCAAACATTTCACAGAGTACCCATCCCTCTGCTCCTTCAGTCATCTGCTCCATCTGCAGGAGAGACTGAAGTTCCTATCTTGGTCTCATTACCACCTCAGGTCTGACAAGACTGGAATGAAAGTAAACAATCCTTATCCAAGATACTACTCAGAATTCAGGGTGTGGCATATACTGTCATGGTCCCGTCTGGCAATTCCCCACCTTGCTATTACCTCAGTAATTGGGTTTCAATCCTCTGGGCTAATTTCCTATCATTCACAGTTCCACTAATCACACACACCTGCTTCTCATCAGTAACTGCAAGATTAAAACCCTGGAATCACAACAAGGAGCTGCCAGTTCGTTGGTCAACTCTTGTATGAGTAACTTTGGTTCATTGTTATTTGGGACTGTCAGTTCTAAGTTGTGCATCGTCTCCTGGATTCTCTGTGTGAACCTTGTCTCTGTATAAAGATTCTCCGAGATACCAATTATCTGATCGCAGTGATGCTAACGCCTAACGACTCCGCCTCAGCGCCTGTGTCCTGCACCTGGGTTCATCCCCAGCCACCATGTAGAACCGAGATCAGAAGACACTTCACCCAGTGGGTGATAAATCTGCGGAGTTCTCTTCCACAAAAGAACATGAGAACTGAGTCACGAAATGTATTAAAGAAAGCAGTAGCTATATCCAGAGTGGAGAGATCAGTGGATACAGAGGGAAGGCAACTACCTAATCCTGGACCGGATAGTCAGTGTACTGCAGATGCTGGAATCTGAAGCAACACAGAAAAGGACTCGATAAACATTGCGTATTCCAGCAGCTATGGAGAGTGGATATTTTGGATGGAGACCTTTCATCTGGACTAAAAGATTGACGGGAGATAGCCAGTACAAAGTGCTGGACGGAGGGGATGGAACGAGAGTTAGCAGGTTAATAGTGGATCCAGGTGTGGAGGTATGAAAGGCACATCCCATCCACCCCCCTCCCCCACCTATCTACCTATCACCTGGATCTACCTGGATGCACCTATCACCACCTCACCCCCAGACTTGCTCCACCCCTTCACTCCTTTTAGGAAAGATGAAGGGTCTGGACTGGAAAAGTCACATTCCATTTCTTTCCTGACCCACTGAATTCCTCCAACACCTTTCGAGTGAATGAATGCACGAGCTGTTGAGTGGTAGAACAAGCCAGAAGGACTCCAGTTCGTATTTTTTACGTTTCTGTGCGATTCCCAAGGGTTGTTTGCGATCTTTTCTCGGGGACTTTCACAGTTGCTGCTTTCGGATTCCTTACTTCGGAAAGGGAATGCACGGAGGAGCGCTATGCTGAGGCTCCCGAAAATCTTCCCGCTCTGTTCCAATATAATGCCATATATAAAGCAGGCAGCATGGCAGAGAGAACACTCACACAACACAATCCACAGCCACAGGGCTTGGACGTACAGACGGCCATTCCCGGATCACAAGCCGCTGCATTTCCATATTGAGAGTTCCAGTCGGCGAACGAGACCCGATTTCGGAGCTGATTCTGGTCTCAGATCGCTGCTTTATTCAGTGTCGGGTGAAGATGGCATTGGGCCGTGTTTGGAGAGTTTGCAGTATGTGGCTGTTGTTGACCGTGACCCTGACCCTGACCCTGGGCTGTGAGAGGTTACAGTTACTGCAAGTTCTCAACACAGAGACTCTGCACAAATCGGATGAAATGGTGAGTTGAACCGGAACGAGTGACAAGTCCCAAACGTTCCCGGCTCTTGTTAAAAGTCAGATCAGGAGAAACATTTTGAAGTTATAACATCGTAGGGAAATTGCGCTGGACTCTCTGTAATATTGTGATAATTTGTAACTGAATATTCGCTTCTCGTACTGTTCTTGTCCCTTCTTAATATTGCCATTAGCAAAATTATAACAGGCCGGAAAAGATGATATGCACCTTAGCGTCAGGGAAAATAGGACATAGAGAGAAAGCGAAGTTAGAGGCACAGTGAATTGGTGGAGAGGGAGCGGTGAAGGTGGATCGGTTTTAAGGGGAAAGAGAGAATTTGAAAGGGCATTGGGAAAGACTTTAATCTGGAAGAATGAGATTTCGAGTCTAAATCTACAGAGCTTTTGCAATAACTTTAATAAATTAATCATGCAAATAGTGTACAATTAATCGTGCAAATAGACACGAGACCGGCTGGAGGAAGCAAGGGTGGGAATTGAATATGCAAGGGTATTTAGTACTGAGTAGGAACAGCATAAAGGAAAGGGAGAATGGTAGCATTGCCGGTTGAATTGGGAATAAATGATAAAGTGAGAGAGGATATCACTTCGGAGACAGAGATTCTATAGGGGTAGAGTAAAACAAGGAGCAGAAAAAGTTAGGGGGAGTTTTATACAGGGATGGCACTAAACGGGATGCATGCAATAATGGTTATAAGACATAGGAAAAGAAATAGGCCATTCGACCCATAGAGTCTGCTCTGAACTTCGATCCTGGTTGATTTACCACCCTCAGGCAAAAGAAATTCCTGCTCATCTCTGTTCAAAAAGGGCGTCCTTATATTCTGAGGCTGTGACCTCTGGCCCTAGACTCCGACACTATAGGAAATATCCACTCCACGTTCACTTTTCGTCGGCCTTTCAAGATTTGAGAGATTTCAATGAGACCACCTACCTCCCCCACCCCCCCGCCATTCTTCTAACCTGCAGCGAGTACAGGCCCAGAGCTATCAAACGTTCCCTGTACGTTAACCCTTTCAATCCTGGATCCTTTCCTGTGATCTTCCTCTAGACCTTCTCCAATGTAAGCTTCTGGAACTATTTCAGAATTTAGTGATTATTTAAAGTTTAGTACTAGTGCCTACGCAGTCTCTTGAGCTACTTCTTTCAGAGCCCTGGGGTGTAGTCCATCTGGCCCAGGTGACTTACCAACTTTCAAACCTTACAGCTTCCCATGCACCTTCTCCTTAATAATAGCAACTACCCTCGCTGCTGCCCCCAGCACGCTTGAATTTCTGGCATACAGCTACTACCTTCCACAGTAAAGGTTAATGCAACATACTTATTCAGCTCATCTGCCGTTTCTTTGTTCCTCTTTACTCAATTGCCAGCGTCATTTTACAGCGTCCAATGTCCACTCATGCCACTCAGTTACTCTTTGTATACCTGCAAAAAAAAAACTTTTGGTATCTTCTTTTATATTATTAGCTAGATTGCCTTCATAGTTCATCTTTTCTCTCCTTATTGCTTTTTAAAAGTTGGCTTTGAATGTATTTCAAACGCTTCCGAATCCTCTATCTTCCCACTAATCGTTACTATATTGTATGCCCTGCTCTTACACTTTTACACTGTCTTTGACTTCCCTCGTCAACCACGATTGCCTCATCCTCCCTTTAGAATGGAAGAATGGTGATGTTAATTTGCACACAGATCAGTGACAGTAATGTGCTGGAGGAAACAGTGGCATATACATATATAGGATAGTTGTGAACCAAAGCATTCGTGAACCAGCTAGAGAACAGGTCATCCTATTGTGTAATGGAAAATAGTTAATGGGAGATCACCGATGGGCGGAGTGATATCATTATGATGAAATTCTGCATTAAAAAGACTAGTGTAATGGATTTAGAAGCTAGAATCCTGAATCTAGGATAAGTATGAGAGAAATGTTAGATGTAATAAATTGGGGAGCGTTAGTTCTAGGGATGATAAGCAAAAGCAAACAGTGAAGGAATGTAAGGATAAGCTACAACAATTGTGATTCAACTTTGGTTACAAGGAAATATGGACCCATACATTGCCTCAGGACTAAGAGCAGTTTAGAATGCAGCAGAGAATTAGAGAGTGAAGAAAGTGTGACAGTAAACTTGCAGGGAACATAAATGTTGATTGTTAAAGTTGTTATAGATATATGAAAATAAAGATAGATAAAGTTAAGTGGAGACATGACTATCAGAAATGAGGGAATTTATAATGACAAAGCAAAGAAATGGCAGAAGAATCGAACAAACCCTTTGAATCTACCTTCACAAAGGAGGGCACAGATAATCTCTCAGAAATGTCCAGGGACAGTGTCTAGTGAGAGAGAAAGAGAAAATAATATTAGTAGGGAAAACATATTGGCAAAATTGTTAGGATTAAAGATGGATAAATCTCCAGGGCCTAATAGTCTGTATCCCAGGCTATGTAAGTAAGTGGATGCAATGGTGGCGATTGTTCAACATTATTTTGGCTTTGATCCAGTTCCTACGAATTGGAGGTTAACTAATGTAACCTCATATTTGAAAGAGATGGAGGAAAGAAAAACTGAAAATACTGATTCTGTTTGCTTGACTTTGCTTCTAGGGAGTTTCTGGATCCATTGTTTAAGGTGCAAAAACACAGCGTTTGGAAAGCAGTAAAGGATCTACCCATGTCAGGCTGGATTCACAAAAGGCAAACCATGTTCAATGACTTTCTGCAATTTTTTGCATATATAACTAGTCAATTAGAGTGGGGAATGAGTGGATATTCTATATTTCAGGCTTTCAACAATGTTTCACGGGGAAATTGATGTGAAAATTTAATTGAGTTAAAGTACTACCATGGATCGTGAACTCGTTGGTGGACAGTAATTAGACTTAGGAATAGATGTAAGCAATGACAGAGTGAACTTGCATAGGGATTAGCGTTGGGACCCTGGCTATTCATAATATACCGTATATCAAGTTTGCAGATGACGTAAAACGGGTGACCGTGTGAGCTGTGAGAATGATATAGAATGCCACAAATAGTAGAGCCACTGCCTTGCAGCACTAGTGATCTAGGTTCATTCCTGACCTCAAGCTCAGTCGTAATAAAGTTTGCACATTCTTCAAGTGACCAAGTGACCATCTCAGAAACTTGTAGGCTGGTAGATTAATTGACCACCTGCCCCTACAGTATAGCTACATGGTAAGGGGTGGGAAATTGATAAGAATATATAGGGAATAGGTTCGAGGGCAAATTGGTTAGGGAATGGAATAGTTAAATGGGATGTTATTGGCCTGATGAACCAAAAAACCTCCTTCAATGGTGTAAGAAAATATGGAAAAATGACTGAAATAGACAGCTTGAGCAAGTAGGTGAATATATCGCAGAAGAGGTGTAATGAAGATATATGGCAAGCTATCTACTTCGGTAACAAAAACAGAAAGCCAGATCTGTGTGAGTTTAGGAAAATTGGCAGGTACCAGACCTCGCCATGCAACAAGAGCTTATCAGTGGCTGAAAGTAGGCACATATGGGCTTCATATTAAGAAGGCCTTCATAATGGGAGGAACTGAGTGGAGGAGCTCGAATATCTTACTGAGATTGAACGAGGTCTTAGTGAAACCACACCTAGACTATTAATTCAGTTCCTGTCCACATCTGAATAAGAATGTCCCTGCTGTAAGAAGGAGCACAGTGGAGCTTGACTCTCTGATTCATTGGATGGTAGGACTGATGCATGAAAGAGAACGGGCTGACTGAACTTATATTTACCAGATTTAGGATGGAACCTTACTGAAAGTAGAAAGTTCTGACAAGACTGGGCAGTCTAAATGTAGGAACGCTGTTCTAGATTAAGTGTGAAAGTACAGATCCAGGAATCAAAGGCTAACAATCTGCGTGTATGCCAATAGGACTTCAGTGAGGCAAAACCTCATCACCAATTCTTTACCACAGAAGACAGTCGAGGCCAAATCATTAAAAAAGGAGTTAGAGGTCATAGGTTAAGCGTGAAAGGTGAATGATTTAAGGGAACCTGAGTGGGAATTTCTTCACTCAGGAAATTGGAAGGCGAGGAAAGCGCATGAAAATGCCACTGAACGGGGAACCGGCACTGAGAATCCAGCAGTAATCTTCGCCATGCTTTTTTTGGGTTTTTATCATGCCGGAGTCCCGCATGAAAATATTAGTGAAAGTAGGCGGTTCTCCAAGGCGGAGCCGAGCGCCGGTTGCGAACTTCTCTCGGGAATTTACACAGTCGCTGCATTGGAAAACTCCCGCTTTTGGATTCCTTACCTCAAATTGGGAATGCACAAACTATCGCTCTCTGGTTTGTTTCCAAAACTCCAGCAGGGTGCTTTCACCTTTTCCGATGTAATTCCACATTTCAACGCATCAGGCAGCATGGCAGAGAGAGTTCACAGCACAATCCACAACCCGCCGCTACGGACGGATCCGAAGCTTCAGGAACCATTTTCGGGGCTGTAGGTCAGTACAGTACTACGCTGTTCGTCGAATAAACAAGGCTTTAGCCAGTGTGCCTGTTGTTGTTTGTGATCTTGGCCTTGGGCTGTGAGAGGCGGCAGTTACTTTAGGTTTTCAACACAAAGACGCTGGGAAATCTGGATCCACACCCATAGACAGGTTCGAGAGAGAGAGAGAGCGGGAGTTTGCAATCCCGTATTTTATCCCAATTGTCCTTTAATGTGCTGATTATAACTGTACCAACTCGTCCATATGTGGCCGAAATAGTATTTTACAACTCCCAAAAAAGTACAGTTTGCAGTGCCTCGACATTTAACCCCGTGTCTCCCGACTGCCTTTCCTGCCTTTTGGTTTACCCGCCTGTACTTCTTCCGGCATCAGCGAACATGCGCTCAAAAGCAGCAAGTAATCTTGTGGGAGAGCTCAGCAAATCGAGCAGTATCTGTTGTGGAAAGGAACTGTTGTCGTTACGGGTCGAAACTGTCTACACACGCAAAGCACCCTGCCTTTCTGCGCTTCTCACGCGGGAATTCATAGAAACATAGAAAACCTCCAGCACATTACAGGACCTTCGGCCCACAAAGCTGTGCCGAACATGTCCTTACTTTAAAAATTACCTAGCGTTACCCATCCCCTTTATTTTTCTGAGCTCCACATACCTATCCAGGTTTCTCTTAAAAGACCCTGTCTATCCGCCTCCACCGCCGTCACTGGCAGCCCATTCCACGCACTCACCACTCTCTGAGTAAAAAACTTACCCCTGACATCTCCTCTGTACCTACTTCCAAGCACCTTAAATCTTTGTCCTCTCGATTTCAGCCCTGGGAAAACGCCTCTGGCTATCCACACAATCAATGCCTCTCATCATGCACACCTCTATCAGGTCACTGTCAATCCAAGGAGAAAAGGCCGAGTTCACTCAACCTATTCTCATAAGGCATGCTCCCCAATCCAGGCAACATCCTTGTAAATCTCCTCTGCACACTTTCGATGGCCTCCACATTCAACGTTCCTTTTACCTTTTATCTCCCACAAATGCATGAAGTCGTTCCGAATTAAATTCCATTTCCAATTTTCTAAGAGATACGTTGTACCTACTCTTCTCTTTATCCATGCTCCCCCACAGGAGATGTAAACCTGATTTCCACAGTTATGCAGATGACACATATCTCAGTTGAGCATGATGGTGCTAACACTCCAACTTTGCTGACTTCTGGTATGGCTGCAGTAAACAAATAGATGAGCAATAACTTCCTAAAGCTAAATGGAGATAAAACTGAAGTACTTTTGGTTGGTCCAAAAAAACAAAAGAGATAGATTATGGAGGCATTAGTAATGATCTTTCAAGAACCACAAGATCCTAGAGTGGTCCCAGAAGTATGGGAATTTGCAAATATCACTCCACTCTTCAAGAAGGGAGAGAGGCAGAAGAAAGGAAATCATAGATCAGTTAGTCAATGGGTGGACTGATGTTGGAGTCGATAGTTAAGGATGTGGTTTCGGGATACTTGGGGCACATAGTAAAATAAGCCATAGACAGCTGGGTTCTTCAAGGGAAAATCTTGCCTGACAAATCTGTTGGAATTCTTTGACAAAGGAGAATCAATTGACGTTGTGTACTTGGATTTTCAGAAGGCCTTAGACAAGGTGCTTAACATGATGCTGCTTAACAAACTAGGAGCCCATGATATTACAGGAAAGATTCTGGCATGGATAAAACAGTGGCTGATTGGAAAGAGTGGGGACAAAGAGAGCCTTTTCTGGTTGGTTGCTGGTGATGTTCTACATGGGTCTGCGTTGGGACCATGTTGCAATGAGCGACTGAAGTGAACCCAAATGCAGGACACAGGCACAGAGATTGAGTTAGGATTCTTACGTGGACATGAACGTTGAACAACAAACAGGAGGAGGGGGGTTTTTGACATGGAGCCTGCATAGGTAAACCTTGAAACTAGAGCAGAACTTAGAACACACAGTCCTAAGCAGCCGCAAAACATTAATCACCACACAGGCAAAACCAACCATCTGGTGACTAGTGGTTGTAATGCCGGGGTTCTTATGCTGCTGGTGTTGATAGAAACCAGATGTGCCTTCATCAAAGAGAATTAGAAGCAATTGGGAAATTAATGGTCGGAATCATGGCACAATCAAAGGAAATTAGGAGCAAGATAGGGAATTAATGATCGGGACCATGACAAACTAATTATTTTATGTTATGTGTTAATGATTTGGATGAAGGAATTGATTACTTCAATGCAAAGTTTGCAAATGATACAAAGATAGGTGGATGGGCAGATAGTTTTGAGGAAATAGAGAGGCTACAGAATGACAAAGAAATGGCAGATGGAATAGTGTTGAAAAGTGTACGGTCATGCACTTTGGCAGAAGAAATGAAAGGGTTAACAGATCAGCTGTGTCCTTATTGAATGGTGGAGCAGGCTCGATGGGCCAGATGGCCGACTCCTGCTCCTGATTCTTATGATCTTATGTTTTCTAAATGGAGAGAAAATACAACAAAAGTACTGAGGCACAGAGGGACCTAGGAGTCCTCGTGCAGGATTCCCTAAAGGTTAATTTGCAGGTTGAGCCTCTGCTGAGCAATGCAAATACAATGTTAGCGTTCATTTCAAGAGGACGAGAATATAAAAACAAGAATATAATGTTGAGATTTTATAAAGCACCAGCAAGGCTTCATTTGGAGTATTGTCAGCAAATCTCTTCTATATTGGAATCGCTGAGCTTTGAGGTCATCGACCTTCCAGAACTTTAAAAAAAGTCTGTGTCATTACCATTTGCTTTCTACTACTGAGCAACTTTCAGTCTGAAGGAGGTGTAACCGGGTCCAACGGCTGACCATAGTGAGCTGGGAGACAGGTTACAAAGTGAACAGACACACCACAGTGCTTGGACCCTATTCTGTAATCCCCATGTCCCCCACCCCAATATAAATGAAAACCCATCGCAAACCCTGGACAAAGGTCAAAAAGAAACCCTGATGGACGAGTCAACGCCAAGGGGAAAGCTTAGACCCCTCTTTTACACGTTGGCTGTTTGTCAGTCTTTGCTGTGACTGGTTTTTTGTGGCTTCTATTGTGTTGTTTTGCTTTGTAGATGCCTGTAAGAAGATGAAACTTAAAGTTGTAGATGTACACATACTATGATAATAAATTTACTTTGAACTCAGAAAAAAAACTAGTTGATGAAGTCACAAGAGATTGCAGATACTTGAATCTGGAGCAACAGAGGTAAACTATGGCGATGAGGTCCAGGGCCAATCAAATCGCATCTCCTAATGAGACTGGACATCTCCAGTAGTGAAAATACTAAGCACAGGAGGGATGGGTTTCCCACTGCCCACGAACTGACCCACTACGTAAGCTGACCTGCGATAAAAGTTTGAAGAGTTCATGTTTGTGGCAGTGAAGTTCACGTGGGGTTTGAGGGCTGCTATCAGCGATGGTGCTTCGAAATGGACTGATATCATTAAGGTTATTATTGTCACATGTACCCTGATACAGTTAAACACTTTTGTTTGTGTGCCAGTCAGTAATCATTCCTCGCCTAGTTACTTTGAGGTAGGAAAAAGAAAACAGCATACAGATAGAGTGTTGCAGACAAAGAGAAAGTGCGGTGTGGGTAGACAAATTAAGTGCAAGGGCGATGATGAGGTAGCTGTTTTCGGAGCTGATTCTGGTCTCAGATCGGTGCTTTATTCAGTGTCGGGTGAAGATGGCATTGGGCCGTGTTTGGAGAGTTTGCAGTGTGTGGCTGTTGTTGACCGTGACCCTGACCCTGGGCTGTGAGAGGTTACAGTTACTGCAAGTTCTCAACACAGAGACTCTGCACAAACTGAGAGAAATGGTGAGTTGAATCCCAAGAGACGGGTCTGAAACACACGAATTTTGTTATGAGTGCGTGGAATGGGCTGCCGGTGACGGTGGTGGAGGCGGAAACGACAGGGTCTTTTAAGAGACTCCTGGATGGCTACATGGAGCTTAGAAGAATGGAGGACTATGGGTAAAGCCTGGGTAGTTCTAAGGTAGGGACATGTTCAGCACAGCTTTGTGGGCCAAAGGGCCTGTATTATGCTGTAGGTTTTCTATGTTTCTATGATAGGGTAGGGCCGACAGTTGTTTGGCATTGCAAGTTTGCATAAGTAATAAAACGGACATCCCCAGTATTTCATCTCTAACAGAGATTAACTTCTCCTCCCAGGGTGGCCCGTTTCCGCGGCACTGTGTGACAGAAAGGCTCTCTCTGAAATCCAAGCCCCTGAAGCTGGTGAAATTTACAAAGCACTTACAGGTGAGTGTAACCTGGATATTATTTTCTATTCCCACCTTGTAACCCTGAACTACAACTGATTACAATGTCCATTGCCCACATCTCTGTCAAGATGGCAGAAGTATTTCTCTTTTTCAGTTCCTTAAAAGCATCTCATTTATCTCTCTATATCCTATAAGCTTTGAACATCTCCATTCCATTAAGAATATCAAGGCTAGCGGAAGGTTTTGTTTTGAATCAGGCTTAGCGTGGAGGGAGCAATATACCTGAATTGTCATAAAGGTGATTTATATGCTACATCATAAAAGTTACGATGTGAAATAAGATCATAGTATTGTGAGTATGCATTAACTTTTATGGATTAGTGATTAAAGGTCAGAAACAGTGGGGATAAATAATGCTGATTAGTTAGCTATAATTGATATCCCAGTTATATTCCTTATCTTTTATAGATGAAAACATTAGATGGTGGCATATCCACATTTGTTTTATGGTAGCAAACTAACTAGAACAATTAAGACGTGAAGAGGAAGCAAGGTGAGCTCAAAGTGAAACACAGTAAAGCAGAAGGAAGAAATTTACATGGGACATGGAGAATGGCAGTTGAATAACGTAAGGAGATTCATTTTGGTAAGAAGAGAAACACTGATGAACTGGTAAATATTTTGGCTTAGAGTGCTATCTTACTACGCTTGTTTGCAATAGGGCATAACATTTCTTTAGTGGTACAACAAGCAGATAGAAATGTCATGGTGTGCTCTCAGAAGACTGGGCCCAGCTGCGGACGGCAGACTCACGATTTGACCAAAGACCCAGAATCTCCATGAAGAGACAGAAACAGGAGGTTAGACACAGGGATACTAGCAAAGCCTCGGAGGAGCAACACCGCGAGACAATTAATTCTCTCTATCTCAATGACACCACTAAGGCATTTCTCACTTTTAATAACAGTCAACAATCCAACTTAAAGGTGCATTACCACCTCCAACTGAACCGGAGTGTGATGCAGAGAATTGGGGAAACACCTTACTACTTCTCTTTCAAATAAAACTAAATTGCACACCCGCCAAAAAAGCCCAATAAATTGCAAGTAATGAAAGAAGATACTGTGAATTAAGTTAAAATCACTCCCCATAAATTAATAAAGTTGTTCACGGAAAACAATCAACCCCCAAATATTGTAAAGAAGACTGCATTTGATTTCTTTCAAACTTATATGCTTCGCAATGTAATAAAACCATAAGTCCAGAAGACATTGGAGCAGAATTAGGCCATTTGGTCCATCGAGTCTGCTCCACCATTTTATCATGGCTGATCCAATTTTCCTTTCAGCCCCAATCTCCTGCCTTCTCGCCGCATCCCTTCATGCCCTGACCAAACAAAACTCCACCAACTTCTGCCTTAAGTATATATAAAGACTTGGCTTCCGCAGCTGCCTGTGATAATGAATTCCACAGATTCATCACTCTCTTGCTAAAGAAATTCCTCCTTATCTCTGTTCTAAAAAGACACCCCTCTATTCTGAGGCTGTGTCCTATTGTCTTAGGATCTCCTACTATAGGAAACATCCTCTCCACATTCAGTCTATCAAAGGCTTTCACCATTCGATAGGTCTTAATTAGGTCATCCCTCATGCTTCTGAATTCTAGTGAATACAGACCCAGAGCCATCAGATGCTCTTCATATAACAAGCTATACAATCCTGGAATCATTTTTTTGAACCTCCTTTGAACCCTCTCCAGTTTCAATACATCTTTACTAAGGCAAGGGCCCCAAAACTGCTCGCAATACTCCAAGTGAGGTCTCACCAGTGCTTTATAGAGTCTCAACATTACATCCTTGTTTTTATATTCTAGTCCTCTTGAAATCAATGCTAACATCACATTTGCCTTCCTCACCATATACTTAGCCTGCAAGTTAAAATTTACTGAATCTTGCACAAGAATTCCCAAGTCCCATTGTGCCTCAGTTGTTTTGTATTCTCTCTCCATTTAGAAAATAGTCAACTGTTTCATTTCTTCTATCAGTGCATGACCATGCACTTCCTAACACAGTATTCCATCTGTCATTTCTCTGCCAATTCTCCTGATCTCCCTAACTCCTTCTGTAGCCTGTCTACTTTCTCAAAACTACCTGCCCCTCCACTTATCTTCATATTGTCTACAAACATTGCAAAAGAGCCATTAATTTCATCTTCCAAAGAATCAGTACCAACACAGATCCCTGTGGACATCTCCAGCCACTGGCAGCCAGTCAGAAAAGGCTCCCTTTATTCTCCTGCCAATCAGCCACTGCTTTATCCATGCTAGAATCTTTCCTGTAATACCATAGCTTGTTCAACAGCCTCATGTGTTGCACCTCGTCAAAGGCTTTCAGAAAATCCAAGTACACAACATCAACCAATTCTCCTTTGTCTGTCCTGCTTGTTATTTCTTCGAAGAATTCCACCAGCTTAGTCAGGCAAGATTTTATCTTGCGGAAACCATGCTGACTGTGGCCTATTTTGTTACATACCTTCAAATACCCTGAGACCTCATCCCTAATAATCAACACCAACATTTTCCCAACCACTGAGGTCAGACTAACTGGCCTGTAATGTTCTTTCTTCTGTCTCTCTCCCTTCTTGAAGAGTGGAGTGACATTTGTAATTGTCCAGCCTTATGGAACCATTTCAGAATCTAGTGATTCTTGGAAGATAGTTACTAATGGCTCCACAATCTTTTCAGCCACCTCTTTCAGAGTTCTGGATTACATACCATCTGGTCAATGTGACTTATTTAACTTCAGACCTTTCAGTTTCCCATGATCCTTCTCTCTAGTTATGGTAACTTCACATACTTCATGACCCCTGAAACCTGGAATTTCCACCACACTGCTAGTGTCTTCCACAGTGAAGACTGATGCAGAATACTTAATTAATTCATCTGCTACTTTGTTGTCCCCCATTACTGCCCCTCCAGCATCGTTTTTCAATGGTTGACTATCCGTCCTCACCTCTCTTTTACATTTTATGTATCTGAAGAAACTTTTGGCATCCTCTTTAATATTATTGGCTAGCTTACTTTTGTATTCCATCTTTGCCTTCTTAATGACTTTTTAGTTGCCTTCTGGTGATTTTTAAAAGCTTCCCAATCCTTTAACTTCCCATTAATCTTTGCTCAATATTATGCCCTCTCTTTGGCTTTTATGTTGGCTTTGACTTCTCTTGTTAACCATGGTTGTGCCATCTTTCCTTTAGAATACTTCTTCTTCTTTGGGATGTATATATCCTGTGCCTTCCAAATTGCTTCCAGAAGATACAGCCATTGCTGCTCTGCCATCATCCCTGCCAGTGTTCTTTCTCTGGCCCACTCCTCTCTGTAATTCCCTTTACTCCACTGTAATACTGATGCTTCTCCTTCTCAAATTTCATGGTGAACTTGATTATATTATAATCACTTACCCCTAAGGGTTCTTTTACCTTAAGCTCTCTAAGCAATTCTGGATCATTGCACAACATCCATCCCAGAATGCTGATACTCTAGTGGGGTCAACCACAGATTTTTCTAAAAAGCCAACTCGTAGGCACTTTAGAAATTCCCTCTCCTGAAATCCGGCACCAACCTGATTTTCCCAGTCTACCTGCGTATTGAAGTCCTCCATAATGGTTGTAACATTGTACTTTTGGCGTGCATTTTCTCCCATTGTAATTTGCAGGCCACACCCTTACTGCTGTTTGGTGTCCTGTGTACAGCTCCCATCAGGGTCTTTTTACCCGTGCAGTTCCTTAATTCTATCCACAATGACATCTTCTGATCCTATGTCACATCTTTCTAATGAGTTGGTGTCATCTTTTACCTGCAGAGCAATGCCACCCCCTCTTGTCTTCCTGCCTATCCTTTCAATACAATGTTTATCCTTGGAAATTAAACTCCCAGCTATAATCTTTCAGTCACGATTCCATTATGCCGACTACATCATACCTGCATTCAGATATAACATCTTTACTCCTGTAATAGTATATTTTCAACTGTTTCATAATTATGACAGACGTACACAAAACTGATTGAAGTTTTCCAACAGGATATAAGGAATAATTAATGATAGTATGGCCAATTCTAATTCATATCAAAATAATTCCTTCCCTTCTTGTTTTATCCCCTTATGCCATAAGCCTAAGTTTTATGTATTCTATAAAGAGGTCTACCCTTACACCCATTATCCCACAAGGCTTGCCCTAACCCCCTAATTCTTAACCGCTTAGGCAACAAACGAGAGTACTCTTTTAAACAATCATCGAATGCAGGAAACCCATGCCAGTCACAATTAACATGACAATGTTAGACAGAAAGCACTCAGGAACTTAATAGGTCAAGTTAAGATGATGCTTAGTAAATAAGGTGCTCAAGAACCCAAGAAGCTTATGCTCTACGGCAAGTCACAGAGGCCACAGAGCTAATGACAGGAAAGCAGGAATTTGGAGTGCAAGTATAAACACCTTTAGTTGCAAATTGTCATCATTTTATTTGGTTCACATCTGACGTACACTTTGCAGTTTTGACCTAATTCTGTGCACAAGGTGCACCTTGCTTTTCAGTTGGTGCGCATTCATTAATCAGCTTTATTTCCTGGAGTGCAATATTTCCTAGAGAATATTCACAAATTTAAAAGAAAGAAATTTGATGCCTTTGAGATGTGGCATTTTGAAAGAGATTGTCAAGTTAGATATAGAAAGGCAGGTTCATTTGTCTGGTGAATCTGCAAACAGGCAGCATTGTTTCAGGATAAGGGGTCATCCATTCTGAACTATGATGAGGAGAAATTTCAAACTCAGAGTCTGTCACTTCTCTATTTCCAGGAGGCTTTGATTATTCAGTTATAATTTCAATGCTGAAGTGGGTCTAAAGGAATCTCAAGTTATGTGGATGGGTTGGGAAACCAACTTGAGGTTAGACATCATCCTTCATCTTACTGGGTGCAAGACAGACTAATTATGGTCTATTCCAGCTCTTACTTCCTATATTCTTATCTGATTCAGCCTTGCTCTCTTTAAATATTTGACTCCTTTTTAATTTCAAACTCCTTGAAATTTCAATTCATTTACCACCACACATCCTGTCATTCTGTCACTCTGCAACATTCTGTTAGCCTAATTTCACTCAGTGATTCTCACTGCAACAGTTTGCAGCAGGTTTGTGTTGACAGCATCACTTTCAGGATGAAATTTTGATGATAAAAGGGTAATTTGACCTAACAGTTAAGGAGGCCATTCTATCTCTCAAGTGTATGCAGGCAGTAGAGTAAACTTTAATTACCTTTGAATGAATTTTAATTTGCTCCTCTTTTATGCAATAGAGCAAATATTACCCTTCAATCATTTTCAGCTCCTTTTTAAATTTATTTATTGAGAAACAATGTGGTTTAGGCCCTTCCAGGCCATCAAGCCACACTGCCCAGCAACCTTTGATTTAATCTGAGTCTAATTAGCCTACCAACGGGCATGTCATTGAACTGTGGGAGGAATCTGGAGCACTCGGAGGAAACTCAGCCAGACATGGGAATAATACACACTCTCCTTACAGGCAAAAGTGGGAATTGAACCCAGGTCACCTGTACTGTAAAGCACTGTGTTAAACACTACACTACCATAGAATTTCTTGGTAGCAGGGAGTCACCAATACTCATCACCCGCTATCTACTAGGGTTCATTACCTGGGGTGGACCACGCAAGGGTCCCTTGCTTAATGGTATTAGCCATGGCGTAGAAAAGGTTGGGAACCCCTGCCTAGAGACCATATAAATGAATACGCCACCACTGAGGCTGAGGAAGTCCATCCAACCACAAATCACCATGCAAGGAGAAAAGGTTAATTCATGATGCATAGATAAAGCAACATTAAAGAAGATTGCATAATATGACATAATTTTATATAAAATTGAAAGAGATTTAATTAAATCTCAACCAGGGTCATACATACAAAAAATGTGACTACAAAAATATGAAGTGTAAGCTGACTATGTTATATTTGAAAACCATTTTGAAAGGTGTAAACAATTAATTTTCTTATGGACTCTGTCAGCCTTACTTATTTTAATAGTTCAACGCTGCATGTTTATATTTAGCTTGATTCCCTGCTGATTTGTGAACTTGATGTTAATCACACAAAAACACACATGAAAATAGGAACGGGAGTAGGGTACTGAGCAGCTGAATCCTGCCTTAATCTTCAATGTGATCATGGCTTATCTGCCCGAGCCTCAATTCTCCATCAATGCCACTTCCACTTACCCTAGAAATTCTCCTACTTTGCAAAAATGTGTCTGCTTTCCCTTTAACTACTTTTAATAACCTCTCATCTGCAAGTCTCAAAGCTAAAGGGTTCCAGAAATTCACCACCCTATATGAGCAGAAATGCCTGAGTTTCTCAGTTTTAAATCACTGTCCTTGTAATTACATTAGCTTGTAACTACATCCCTCTACTCAAAAATTTCCAACTAGTGGAAGCATCTTAAGATTTACCCTAGCATGCCCCCTATGGAAATTAGAAGTTTCAATCCAATAAGACCTCATTTTTCTAAGCTCCAAAAATAGAGATTCAAATTAAACTGCTCATGATAGACTAACTGTCTCATCACAAGAATTAGTTTCATGGATCTACTTTGGTCTGTTCATGTGGAACATACAACATTACAGCACAGAAACAAACACTTCTGTTCACAATATCTGTGCCCGTCATCATCACCATCATTATGTGCCATGTCTTATGACATGGGTGATCATGGTCTATCCACGACCATGATTGTTCTTGGCAAATTTTTCTACAGAAGTAATTTGCCATTGCCTTCTTCTGGGCAGTGCCTTTACAACAGGGCTGACCCCAACCATTATCAATACTCTTCAGAGATAGTCTGTCTGAAGTCAGTGGTCACATAACCAGGACTCATGGTATGCACTCAGGTGGGGTGGGGGGGCTAAGCAGGTGCTGCACCTTGCCCAAGGGTGACCTGCAGGCTAGATGAAAGAAGGAGCGCCTTACATCTCATTTGGTAGAGATATATTTCCATCCCACCAACCATATTGATGCCAATTTAAAAGAGAATTTCCTTCCTTAAATAATAGGACCGAAACTGTGCACAATTTTTCAGATATGGTGTCACCAATATTCTGTATAGATGTCAAAGTATTTCTAAACTTCAAAGTTATTTGAATAAGGGTCAACGTGCCAGTGCCTTCCTAACTACATGTTGCATTTGCCTACTAACATTTTGTGATTCATGAATAGTTAATCCAGTATAGACATCCTCTGTACTCCTCTCATTTGCAATCTTGTTTCTGTTTCATTTTAATGCTAATCTTTAGGCACCTAGGAAGCTTTGTCTATGAGTCCCCTTTGCACTCTGTTTTTATTTGCTGTTAACTTATGCCACATCCACACTAGACCGGATAAATCTGTAACCAACGCTTTTTCTCTTCATTTTGACCCTCCATCCACACTGAAACAGCGTTTTCCTCTCCCAAAAACAGAACTTTTCAAAAACGTCCTCCAGAGTGTGTAAATTTAAAATGCCGATTGTGCAGAATAGTGTTGACGGGGTAACCGGAGATTTCTAGAAATGCTGTCATGACGTGCCGGAACAGACGGTGGCAGCAGCGCGGCATTTCATTGTTTTCTTGAACGCAACCTAACAAGTTCAGAACAGACGACAATGAGACTGAAGCCAGAAGAGTTAGAAATGTACTCACCAAATACTTTGACCCATAACTTACTGAATAAATAAGTACACTCACTTTGCCCTGTTTTCTGTCCTTGCTCGTATGAAGTTGGTTTACCTATTTATGCAAGTACTTCTCTGACAATAGATGTGTAACAGCCTAATGTAACATTGTATGGAAATACAAGATAACACTGATGCAGACATGTTTTATACATTTAACAAAATGCTTTATTACTGCAACAGAGTTAGTCAGTTTTTCAATGTTCATCGTCAGCCGGGTCATACTGTCCGTGAACTCCCTGTCAGTTGCCTCCATATGCTCCAGTATTTGTTTTATTTAGTTTTAAGTCATCCTGTGCGAGAGCCAACAGCTGTCTGTCGTTTGGCAATTTTCTTTTAAGTTTTTCTAGTCTGTAACTGCACAAACATGCACTTTCTCAGCAAGATTCGACACCAAACATGTCGTTTGTTTTCTGTAGATGTGTCCTGCACATGCCCAGTAGGAGGAGATTCACCCAAATACCCATTTTAATGTGGATGGAGGTATTTTCAAAAAACGCTTGGTGTGGATGTCTATCGTTTTTACGCGAAGCTGGCATTTTCAAAATTATCCAGTTTAGTATGGACGTAGCCTTAGTGGCTTGCAATCCCAAACCACGTGCATCAGATTCAAATTCTACTTGTTAAAAACAAACCATTTCCAGTTTTATGTTTTCCTGTTTGTTAATTTCTTGTTCATGTTGATAAATACTAAAGAGGTATTAGCTGGGAAGATCTGTAACACCACTGCATGTGTTTTGCACAGATCCAAGAGGGTATCAATATTGTTCATCAAACATTGCAACAAATCACCAATGTCTACAGCATGAACCTGGATTCAGTCGCTTGGTCTAGGAAAAAAGTGGAACATTTCAGACTTTTTCTGGATCGGCAACTCAGAGAGCTGGAAGCATGTATAAGAAAACCAAGCTCAAAATCCAGGTCAAGAGGAAAGGACAAAATTAGGAAATACTTCAAGAAGCTGAGAAAGTTTCTCAAACAGAAGGTAAGAGAGCAGGTATACTGTATTATTCCGATGTAGAATCCAAATCAGGTTTATTGTTACTGACATATGTCTTGAAAATTACTGCTTTGAGGCAGCAGTACAAAATAATACATAAAAATACTATAAGTTAAAATAAGAGATATAAAAATAAATATGTAGTGCAAAAAGATAGCAAAATAGTGAGATAGTGTTCATGGGTTCCTGGAACTTTCACAGATGTGCTGACAGAGGGTAAGACACTGTTCCTTAAATGTCGAGCATGTGTTTTCTGGCTCTTGCACCACCTCCTTGATAGTGGTGAGGAGAGGAGAGGGCATGTCCTGGGTGATGGTGGTCCTTAACAATGGATGCCACCTTTTTTTTTGAGGCATCGCTCCTTGAAGATGTCCTGGATGCCAGATAGGCTTGGAGCTGGCTGAGTTTACAACCTTCTGCAACTTTTTTCTGATCCTGTTCTCCATTGTATTTTATGTTTTGCTTTGACATTTTTAGCAATTTAATACATGTGCCTGGGAAATAACCAAAGCTGAGACCAGAAGCCATTTACAGCAGCTTCTTTTCATACAAGCAAAAATCAGCAGGAACAACTGAATAAATTTCAAAGGCATTTTTTACACAACATAATAATGATAGCCATTTATTTATTATAATTACATTAATGATTATTTCAGTATGTGTTTGGTGGAATGCTAAGGATTCACTGGGAAAGATCTATGAAAAAAGCTGACATTATTTCTTCCATAATGAACTAACATACTGTATTATAAACAGCAATTTCAATTTGTAGAACACTATTTGCATTATTGCCTTTGTCATTTCTCATGTTCTAACTGAATGAAATGACCGAAGAGCTGTGTCAATTCTGAATTCTATTAAATCATTATAACTTCATGTTACTCTTTTGCAAAATAAGTCATGGCAAAGTGCACATTAAGCATGAACATCAAACCATTGCATTCCATGAAGAATTATTGAAAATAACATGTTTACAATATGTAATGTAAATTTAATATTGATATTATCTTGCGAGTTGAACTCTGTGCTGTCATTCCAAAAGCAAGTGCTATAGAGTTAAGCAGCTAGAGATAAGACATGTTTCACATTTAGCTTTGCTCCATATTCGCTTTGAGGATGATGAGGTTAGCTGAGTACTGCCTCAAGATTGGATAATGTTTTCAAGCCCTTTAAAGTGAGTTTGATTGACAACAAACCCAGAGAAATATTGACCTTTACATTTTGGCTTCACACTTTAGGATGCTCCGATTTATATTTATTTATTTATTGCGATTACTTCAAGGAAATATTAGTTTTATGCAATGTGAAATACTAATTCTTACATGTAACTGATGTTTATAAATTGAAGAACAATATTTCTAAAAAACAGAAAATTTTATCCTGGAAGAAAATATTTTAGTACAAATAAATTGTTTTAAGCATTACACCGAAATTATATTTATTACCCATTTGTGTCAGGCCACTTTTCGTTCTTCTGATGAATGTCTTTGAATTCCCATCCTGCCCTCTGTTGCTTTCACTCTCTATCTCTTTCGAAACTTTAAACTTTTGTTACCAGAATAACTTCCAAGTTTGTTGAAAATTACTGTTTGCTGTTTTTCTTGCTAACTGTTTCTTCATTAAGCTCGACATTGTATGTTCCAGATCTAAGTATTTTATTTGTTTGTTGCAGCAATAATTTACAAATCATTTCATACTTGTTTTCATATTTTTATTTTGTTGGTTCAATTTTACATCCTCCAATGGTCAAATTTTCATTGGCAAGGTGGGTGCTATTTATTGTTCCTTCAATATGATTCCAACTCATCTACATTGTGTAGTCATTCAACTGCAATACTCACTGCCCTTTAGTGACTTTCCTTTTGTTCATAAAAATATATTCTACACAGTTTTCCATGGTCATTTGATAGTACCTTGTAAGGAAGAAAATGATAAGAATTTAAGCACATGGTTATGAAGGGAATTGAGGTATATGGATGTTACAGAGGAGAACATTTAGTAAAAATTGGCATCACGGTTGATACAGCATCATGGGCTGAATGGCTTGTCTAATGCTGTACTGCTTTATATTCTATGCTAATTATATTCTAAAAGTTGTATTAAGGACTAGAGGGCCAGTTTGAGATTATATGTTTAGATGGTTGAGAGCTCAAATCTGAGGTGGTCTGTTCCAACTCCAACTCTTTTTATTATTTGATATTCAGTTTGATATGTCCATCCAGGGCTTTGAAACCATCCATTATGGGTTTTGTAAACCCTGAGGACTTATGATTGTCTAAGATTGGTCACTTTATCTTTTGCTGTATGGAAAATCACAGTCTTCAGAGAAACATTCAGGGGAATTTGAGAATGAACCTGGTACTTCACTGAGCTCATCATTTTTATTTCCTTTGCATGGCCTGCCATTTTGGCGTTCACAACCATAATGCTTCCATTCTTAGGCAAATATTTAAAAACCTAGGTTATTGATCCAGATATTGGAATTCAAATCCTACTCCAGCTGCTACGAACTTCAAATTCAAGAAATGCACACAGGAACGAAAATCTCGTGTGAGTAAAGGTGCCCACGAAACTAAAGTAAAAGAACTACTTCAGGTTAAAGAAATCTGCTAGCCTTTCACATGTGACACTAGATACGTTAATATGGCTGCCTCTTAATCGATCCTGGAAGTGCCCTGAGAAGACAGTTTGTGGTGTGTATTAATGGAGATGAATGCTAGCATTGCCAGTGGCACTTGTGTCCGGTGAACAATTAAAAGATTAAAAAAAAACCGCAGATCATTCATAAATTCAATTCATTCAATTCTTTTGAATATCTGTGGCCCACTCTTATACTGCAAGTTTAACACAGATAATCCCGATGTATATGTTGATAGGGACCAAAGCAGACGCAATGCAAGTAGGGATTTTTGACTGATTCTGCAGTTTTATTCCCTTGCAATTTATCCAGATCTGGCGACTCCAATGCAAAACTCAGAACATAAAGTGCATTTTGTGTCCAGTGCACTTTGAATTTTCATTGTGTTCTGGACTTGATAAAAAAATACCACAATACATGCCGATGTTTGCAAAAATCCACCAATGACTATTGATGATTTCAGAATTTCATATACTTGAGAAGCTGAAGAAGTCTTTGAAGTTGTAACTGTCTAGAATGGGCATCGCTAACAGGCACACTTGAGACACTGGCCCTATTTAGTTTCACCTGACAAACTCCCTTAAGCTGTGTTCATGAATGTGGCATGCAAGATCACTATCAGGCTCATTTTAAATATGCTGTTTCTGAATTTCCAGGAAACAAACAATTGTAGTCCACTATAACATGCAATTATATACTGTATATATTGAAATACATTTACAGGCATTTGCAGTTGAATTACTCATGGACAATCTGACCATAAATGTTTTCATTATCTGATTGAACCCTATGTTCAGCCATATTAGTGTACTCTTCTGTACATAAATCAGTATTTTACATTGAATGGACCCCATGCATAAATAGAAAGCCGGTGTTAATGTGGACGATATTCAACAACGTTAAGCAAAAATACGAAAAAGTTTGCTGATCCAATATATCCAATGATCACCCAGATCATTGATATAGATGACAAATAACAATGGACCCAGCACTGATCCCTGTGGCACACCACTAGTGACAGGCCTCCACTCAGAGAAGCAATCCTCCACTACCACTCTCTGACTTCTTCCATTGAGCCAATGTCTAATCCGATTTACTACCTCACCATGTATACCTAGCGACTGAATCTCCCTAACTAACCTCCCATGTGGGACCTTGTCAAAGGCCTTACTGAAGTCCATGTAGACAACATCCACTGCCTTCCCTTCATCCACTTCCCTTGTAACCTCCTCGAAAAACTCTAATAGATTGGCTAAACGTGACCTACCATACACAAAGCCATGTTGACTCTCCCTAATAAGTCCCTGTCTATCCAAATACTTGTAGATCCTATGTCTTGGTACTCCTTCCAATAATTTACCTACTACATCAAACTTACTAGCCTGTAATTTCCCAGATTACTTTTAGAGCCTTTTTTAAACAACGGAACAACATGAGCTATCCTCCAATCCTCCGGCACCTCACCCGTGGATACCGACATTTTAAATATATCTGCCAGCGCCCCTGCAATTTCAACACTAGTCTCCTTCAAGGTCCGAGGGACTATCCTGTCAGGTCCTGGGGATTTATCTACTCTGATTTGCCTCAAGACAGCAAGCACCTCCTCCTCTTCAATCTGTATAGATTCCATGACCTCACTACTTGTTTGCCTTATCTCCATAGACTCCTTGCCAGTTTCCTTAGTAAATACAGATGCAACTCTCCCATTCATAAGAACTCTCCCATTTCTTTTGGTTCCATACATAGCCGACCACTCTGATCTTCAAGAGGACCAATTTTATCCCTTACTATCCTTTTGCTCTTAATATTCCTGTAGAAGCTCTTAGGATTATCCTTCACCCTGACTGCCAAAGCTACCTCATGTCTTCTTTTAGCCCTCCTGATTTCTTTCTTAAGTATTTTCTTGCACTTTTTATACTCCTCAAGGACTTTATTTTCTCCTTGTTCCCTATACCTGTCATCTCTCTCTTCTTCTTTATCAGATTTCCAATATCCCTCGAAAATCAAGGCTCCTTTTTCTTATTCACTTTGCCTTTAATCCTGACAGGAACATACAAACTGTTCACTCTCAAAACTTCTCCTTTGAAGACCTCCCAGTTACCAACGACATCCTTGCCAGAGAACAATCTGTCCCAATCCACGCTTTTTAGATCCTTTCTCATTTCTTCAAATTTGGCCTTTTTCCAGTTTAGAACCTCAACCTGAGAACCAGATCTATCTTTATCCATGATCAAGTCGAAACTAATGGTGTTATGATCACTGGAACCAAAGTGTTCCCCTACACACATTTCCATCACCTGTCCTAACTTGTTTCCTAATAGGAGATCTAATATTGCATCCTCTCTAGTTGGTACCTCTACATATTGATTTAGAAAACATATTTTACAAACTCTAATCTATTTAGACCTTTAACAGTATGGGAGTGTCAGGAACGCGGCCGGATAGACCCAAACGCAGGACACAGGCAGTGAAGTACTAGGGGGAGGACAGGATGGGGATGCCATGGCATTTAGGGGTAGAGCTGGGGTTCAGGTCGATAGAAGTTCAGGCAGGCAGAGCGGAGCGGGCTCCCGAAGTTTGAGTTCAAGTAGACACGCTCCCGGGGTTCAGGCAGGCAGGTCCCCGGGGTTCAGGCAGGCAGACAAGTCCCCGGGGTTCAGGCAGGCAGACAGGTCCCCAGGGTTCAGGCAGGTCTCCGGGGTTCAGGCAGGCAGACAAGTCCCCGGGGTTCAGGCAGGACCCCGGGGTTCAGGCAGGCAGGTCCCCAGGGTTCAGGCAGGTCCCCGGGGTTCAGACAGGCAGACAAGTCCCCGGGGTTCAGGCAGGTCCCCGGGGTTCAGGCAGGCAGGCAGGCAGGTCCCCAGGGTTCAGGCAGGTCCCCGGGGTTCAGGCAGGTCCACGGGGTTCAGACAGGCAGACAAGTCCCCGGGGTTCAGGCAGGTCCCCGGGGTTCAGGCAGGCAGGCAGACAGGTCCCCAGGGTTCAGGCAGGTCCCCGGGGTTCAGGCAGGTCCCCGGGGTTCAGGCAGGCAGGCAGGCAGGTCCCCAGGGTTCAGGCAGGTCCCCGGGGTTCAGGCAGGTCCACGGGGTTCAGACAGGCAGACAAGTCCCCGGGGTTCAGGCAGGTCCAGGGGGTTCAGGCAGGCAGGCAGGCAGGTCCCCAGGGTTCAGGCAGGTCCCCGGGGTTCAGGCAGGTCCACGGGGTTCAGACAGGCAGACAAGTCCCCGGGGTTCAGGCAGGTCCCCGGGGTTCAGACAGGCAGGCAGGTCACAAGGTTCAGACAGGTCCCCGGGGTTCAGACAGGTCCACGGGGTTCAGACAGGAAGACAAGTCCCCGGGGTTCAGGCAGGTCCTCAGGGTTCAGGCAGGTCCCCAGGGTTCAGGCAGGTCCCCGGGGTTCAGGCAGGTCCACGGGGTTCAGACAGGCAGACAAGTCCCCGGGGTTCAGGCAGGTCCCCGGGGTTCAGGCAGGCAGGCAGGTCCCCAGGGTTCAGGCAGGTCCCCGGGGTTCAGACAGGCAGGCAGGTCCCCGGGATTAAGGCAGGCAGGTCCCTGGGGTTCAGGCAGGCAGGCAGGTCTCCAGGGTTCAGGCAGGTCCCCGGGGTTCAGGCAGGTCCCCGGGGTTCAGACAGGTCCCCAGGGTTCAGGCAGGCAGGCAGGTCCCCGGGGTTCAGACAGGTCTCCAGGGTTCAGGCAGGTCTCCAGGGTTCAGGCAGGTCCCCGGGGTTCAGGCAGGTCCCCGGGGTTCAGACAGGTCCCCAGGGTTCAGGCAGGTCCCCGGGGTTCAGACAGGTCCCCGGGGTTCAGGCAGGTCCCCGGGGTTCAGACAGGTCCCCAGGGTTCAGACAGGTCCCCGGGGTTCAGACAGGTCCCCGGGGTTCAGGCAGATCCCCGGGGTTCAGGCAGGTCCCCGGGGTTCAGGCAGGTCCCCAGGGTTCAGGCAGGTCCCCGGGGTTCAGGCAGGTCTCCAGGGTTCAGACAGGTCTCCGGGGTTCAGACGGGTCCCCGGGGTTCAGGCAGGTCCCCGGGGTTCAGACAGGTCCCCGGGGTTCAGACAGGTCCCCAGGGTTCAGGCAGGCAGGCAGGTCCCCGGGGTTCAGAAAGGTCTCCAGGGTTCAGGCAGGTCTCCAGGGTTCAGGCAGGTCCCCGGGGTTCAGGCAGGTCCCCGGGGTTCAGACAGGTCCCCGGGGTTCAGGCAGGTCCCCGGGGTTCAGACAGGTCCCCGGGGTTCAGGCAGGTCCCCGGGGTTCAGACAGGTCCCCGGGGTTCAGACAGGTCCCCGGGGTTCAGGCAGATCCCCGGGGTTCAGGCAGGTCCCCGGGGTTCAGACAGGTCCCCGGGGTTCAGGCAGGTCCCCGGGGTACAGGCAGGTCTCCAGGGTTCAGACAGGTCTCCGGGGTTCAGACGGGTCCCCGGGGTTCAGGCAGGTCCCTGGGGTTCAGGCAGGCAGACAGGTCCCCGGGTTCAGACAGGTTCCCGGGGTTCAGACAGGTTCCCGGGGTTCAGGCAGGTCCCCGGGGTTCAGGCAGGTCCCCGGGGTTCAGGCAGGTCCCCAGGGTTCAGGCAGGTCCCCGGGGTTCAGAGAGGTCCCCGGGGTTCAGGCAGGCATGCAGGTCCCCGGGGTTCAGACAGGTCCCCGGGGTTCAGGCAGGTCTCCGGGGTTCAGGCAGGTCCCCGGGGTTCAGACAGGTCCCCGGGGTTCAGACAGGTCCCCGGGGTTCAGGCAGGTCCCCGGGGTTCAGACAGGTCCCCGGGGTTCAGACAGGTCCCCGGGGTTCAGGCAGGTCTCCGGGGTTCAGGCAGGTCCCCGGGGTTCAGTCAGGTCCCCGGGGTTCAGACAGGTCCCCGGGGTTCAGGCAGGTCCCCAGGGTTCAGGCAGGTCCCCAGGGTTCAGACAGGTTCCCGGGGTTCAGAGAGGTCCCCAGGGTTCAGGCAGGTCCCCGGGGTTCAGGCAGGTCCCCGGGGTTCAGGCAGGCATGCAGGTCCCTGGGGTTCAGACAGGTCCCTGGGGTTCAGGCAGGTCCCTGGGGTTCAGGCAGGTCCCCGGGGTTCAGGCAGGCAGGCAGGTCCCTGGGGTTCAGGCAGGCAGGCAGGTCCCCGGGGTTCAGACAGGTCCCCGGGGTTCAGACAGGTCCCCGGGGTTCAGGCAGGTCCCCGGGGTTCAGACAGGTCTCCAGGGTTCAGGCAGGTCCCCGGGGTTCAGACAGGTCCCCGGGGTTCAGACAGGTCCCCCGGGTTCAGGCAGGTCCCCGGGGTTCAGGCAGGTCTCCAGGGTTCAGACTGGTCCCCAGGGTTCAGACAGGTCCCTGGGGTTCAGGCAGGTCCCCGGGGTTCAGGCAGGCAGGCAGGTCCCCGGGGTTCAGACAGGTCCCCGGGGTTCAGGCAGGTCCCTGGGGTTCAGGCAGGCAGACAGGTCCCCGGGGTCAGACAGGTCCCCGGGGTTCAGGCAGGTCCCCGGGGTTCAGGCAGGTCTCCAGGGTTCAGGCAGGTCCCCGGGGTTCAGACAGGTCCCCGGGGTTCAGACAGGTCCCCAGGGTTCAGGCAGGTCCCTGCAGTTCAGGCAGGCAGACAGGTCCCCGGGTTCAGACAGGTCCCCAGGGTTCAGGCAGGTCCCCGGGGTTCAGGCAGGTCCCCGGGGTTCAGACAGGTCCCCAGGGTTCAGGCAGGTCCCCGGGGTTCAGGCAGGTCCCCGAGGTTCAGGCAGGTCCCCGGGGTTCAGGCAGGTCCCCGGGGTTCAGGCAGGTCTCCGGGGTTCAGGCAGGTCCCCGGGGTTCAGGCAGGCAGACAGGTCCCCGGGGTTCAGGCAGGTCTCCGGGGTTCAGGCAGGTCCCTGGGGTTCAGGCAGGTCCCCGGGGTTCAGACAGGTCCCCGGGGTTCAGACAGGTCCCCGGGGTTCAGACAGGCAGACAGGTCCCCGGGTTCAGACAGGTCCCCGGGTTCAGACAGGTCCCCGGGTTCAGACAGGTCCCCGGGGTTCAGGCAGGTCCCCGGGGTTCAGGCAGGTCCCCGGGGTTCAGGCAGGTCCCCGGGATTCAGGCAGGCAGACAGGTCCCCGGGTTCAGACAGGTCCCCGGGGTTCAGGCAGGTCCCCGGGGTTCAGGCAGGTCTCCGGGGTTCAGGCAGGTCCCTGGGGTTCAGGCAGGTTCCCGGGGTTCAGACAGGTCCCCGGGGTTCAGACAGGTCCCTGGGGTTCAGGCAGGCAGACAGGTCCCCGGGTTCAGACAGGTCCCCGGGTTCAAACAGGTCCCCGGGTTCAGACAGGTCCCCGGGGTTCAGACAGGTCCCCGGGGTTCAGGCAGGTCCCTGGAGTTCAGGCAGGTCCCTGGGGTTCAGGCAGGTCCCCGGGGTTCAGACAGGTCCCTGGGGTTCAGGCAGGCAGACAGGTCCCCGGGGTTCAGTCAGGCAGGCAGGTCCCCGGGGTTCAGACAGGTCCCTGGGGTTCAGGCAGGCAGACAGGTCCCCAGGTTCAGACAGGCAGGCAGGTCCCCGGGGTTCAGACAGGTCCCTGGGGTTCAGGCAGGCAGACAGGTCCCCGGGGTTCAGGCAGGCAGGCAGGTCCCCGGGGTTCAGGCAGGTCCCCGGGGTTCAGGCAGGCAGGCAGGTCCCCGGGGTTCAGGCAGGTCCCCGGGGTTCAGGCAGGCAGGCAGGTCCCCGGGGTTCAGGCAGGTCCCCAGGGTTCAGGCAGGCAGGCAGATCCCCGGGTTCAGACAGGTCCCCGGGGTTCAGGCAGGCAGACAGGTCCCCGGGGTTCAGGCAGGTCCCCGGGGTTCAGGCAGGCAGGCAGCTCCCCGGGTTCAGACAGGTCCCCGGGGTTCAGGCAGGTCCCCGGGGTTCAGGCAGGCAGGCAGGTCTCCAGGGTTCAGGCAGGTCCCTGGGGTTCAGGCAGGTCCCCGGGGTTCAGGCAGGTCCCCGGGGTTCAGACAGGTCCCCGGGGTTCAGGCAGGTCCCCGGGGTTCAGGCAGGTCCCCGGGGTTCAGGCAGGCAGACAGGTCCCCGGGTTCAGACAGGTCCCCGGGGTTCAGGCAGGTCCCCGGGGTTCAGGCAGGTCTCCGGGGTTCAGGCAGGTCCCTGGGGTTCAGGCAGGTCCCTGGGGTTCAGGCAGGTCCCCGGGGTTCAGACAGGTCCCCGGGGTTCAGACAGGTCCCCAGGGTTCAGGCAGGCAGGCAGATCCCCGGGTTCAGACAGGTCCCCGGGGTTCAGGCAGGCAGACAGGTCCCCGGGGTTCAGGCAGGTCCCCGGGGTTCAGACAGGTCCCCAGGGTTCAGGCAGGTCCCCGGGGTTCAGGCAGGTCCACGGGGTTCAGACAGGCAGACAAGTCCCCGGGGTTCAGGCAGGTCCCCGGGGTTCAGGCAGGCAGGCAGACAGGTCCCCAGGGTTCAGGCAGGTCCCCGGGGTTCAGGCAGGTCCCCGGGGTTCAGGCAGGCAGGCAGGCAGGTCCCCAGGGTTCAGGCAGGTCCCCGGGGTTCAGGCAGGTCCACGGGGTTCAGACAGGCAGACAAGTCCCCGGGGTTCAGGCAGGTCCAGGGGGTTCAGGCAGGCAGGCAGGCAGGTCCCCAGGGTTCAGGCAGGTCCCCGGGGTTCAGGCAGGTCCACGGGGTTCAGACAGGCAGACAAGTCCCCGGGGTTCAGGCAGGTCCCCGGGGTTCAGACAGGCAGGCAGGTCACAAGGTTCAGACAGGTCCCCGGGGTTCAGACAGGTCCACGGGGTTCAGACAGGAAGACAAGTCCCCGGGGTTCAGGCAGGTCCTCAGGGTTCAGGCAGGTCCCCAGGGTTCAGGCAGGTCCCCGGGGTTCAGGCAGGTCCACGGGGTTCAGACAGGCAGACAAGTCCCCGGGGTTCAGGCAGGTCCCCGGGGTTCAGGCAGGCAGGCAGGTCCCCAGGGTTCAGGCAGGTCCCCGGGGTTCAGACAGGCAGGCAGGTCCCCGGGATTAAGGCAGGCAGGTCCCTGGGGTTCAGGCAGGCAGGCAGGTCTCCAGGGTTCAGGCAGGTCCCCGGGGTTCAGGCAGGTCCCCGGGGTTCAGACAGGTCCCCAGGGTTCAGGCAGGCAGGCAGGTCCCCGGGGTTCAGACAGGTCTCCAGGGTTCAGGCAGGTCTCCAGGGTTCAGGCAGGTCCCCGGGGTTCAGGCAGGTCCCCGGGGTTCAGACAGGTCCCCAGGGTTCAGGCAGGTCCCCGGGGTTCAGACAGGTCCCCGGGGTTCAGGCAGGTCCCCGGGGTTCAGACAGGTCCCCAGGGTTCAGACAGGTCCCCGGGGTTCAGACAGGTCCCCGGGGTTCAGGCAGATCCCCGGGGTTCAGGCAGGTCCCCGGGGTTCAGGCAGGTCCCCAGGGTTCAGGCAGGTCCCCGGGGTTCAGGCAGGTCTCCAGGGTTCAGACAGGTCTCCGGGGTTCAGACGGGTCCCCGGGGTTCAGGCAGGTCCCCGGGGTTCAGACAGGTCCCCGGGGTTCAGACAGGTCCCCAGGGTTCAGGCAGGCAGGCAGGTCCCCGGGGTTCAGAAAGGTCTCCAGGGTTCAGGCAGGTCTCCAGGGTTCAGGCAGGTCCCCGGGGTTCAGGCAGGTCCCCGGGGTTCAGACAGGTCCCCGGGGTTCAGGCAGGTCCCCGGGGTTCAGACAGGTCCCCGGGGTTCAGGCAGGTCCCCGGGGTTCAGACAGGTCCCCGGGGTTCAGACAGGTCCCCGGGGTTCAGGCAGATCCCCGGGGTTCAGGCAGGTCCCCGGGGTTCAGACAGGTCCCCGGGGTTCAGGCAGGTCCCCGGGGTACAGGCAGGTCTCCAGGGTTCAGACAGGTCTCCGGGGTTCAGACGGGTCCCCGGGGTTCAGGCAGGTCCCTGGGGTTCAGGCAGGCAGACAGGTCCCCGGGTTCAGACAGGTTCCCGGGGTTCAGACAGGTTCCCGGGGTTCAGGCAGGTCCCCGGGGTTCAGGCAGGTCCCCGGGGTTCAGGCAGGTCCCCAGGGTTCAGGCAGGTCCCCGGGGTTCAGAGAGGTCCCCGGGGTTCAGGCAGGCATGCAGGTCCCCGGGGTTCAGACAGGTCCCCGGGGTTCAGGCAGGTCTCCGGGGTTCAGGCAGGTCCCCGGGGTTCAGACAGGTCCCCGGGGTTCAGACAGGTCCCCGGGGTTCAGGCAGGTCCCCGGGGTTCAGACAGGTCCCCGGGGTTCAGACAGGTCCCCGGGGTTCAGGCAGGTCTCCGGGGTTCAGGCAGGTCCCCGGGGTTCAGTCAGGTCCCCGGGGTTCAGACAGGTCCCCGGGGTTCAGGCAGGTCCCCAGGGTTCAGGCAGGTCCCCAGGGTTCAGACAGGTTCCCGGGGTTCAGAGAGGTCCCCAGGGTTCAGGCAGGTCCCCGGGGTTCAGGCAGGTCCCCGGGGTTCAGGCAGGCATGCAGGTCCCTGGGGTTCAGACAGGTCCCTGGGGTTCAGGCAGGTCCCTGGGGTTCAGGCAGGTCCCCGGGGTTCAGGCAGGCAGGCAGGTCCCTGGGGTTCAGGCAGGCAGGCAGGTCCCCGGGGTTCAGACAGGTCCCCGGGGTTCAGACAGGTCCCCGGGGTTCAGGCAGGTCCCCGGGGTTCAGACAGGTCTCCAGGGTTCAGGCAGGTCCCCGGGGTTCAGACAGGTCCCCGGGGTTCAGACAGGTCCCCCGGGTTCAGGCAGGTCCCCGGGGTTCAGGCAGGTCTCCAGGGTTCAGACTGGTCCCCAGGGTTCAGACAGGTCCCTGGGGTTCAGGCAGGTCCCCGGGGTTCAGGCAGGCAGGCAGGTCCCCGGGGTTCAGACAGGTCCCCGGGGTTCAGGCAGGTCCCTGGGGTTCAGGCAGGCAGACAGGTCCCCGGGGTCAGACAGGTCCCCGGGGTTCAGGCAGGTCCCCGGGGTTCAGGCAGGTCTCCAGGGTTCAGGCAGGTCCCCGGGGTTCAGACAGGTCCCCGGGGTTCAGACAGGTCCCCAGGGTTCAGGCAGGTCCCTGCAGTTCAGGCAGGCAGACAGGTCCCCGGGTTCAGACAGGTCCCCAGGGTTCAGGCAGGTCCCCGGGGTTCAGGCAGGTCCCCGGGGTTCAGACAGGTCCCCAGGGTTCAGGCAGGTCCCCGGGGTTCAGGCAGGTCCCCGAGGTTCAGGCAGGTCCCCGGGGTTCAGGCAGGTCCCCGGGGTTCAGGCAGGTCTCCGGGGTTCAGGCAGGTCCCCGGGGTTCAGGCAGGCAGACAGGTCCCCGGGGTTCAGGCAGGTCTCCGGGGTTCAGGCAGGTCCCTGGGGTTCAGGCAGGTCCCCGGGGTTCAGACAGGTCCCCGGGGTTCAGACAGGTCCCCGGGGTTCAGACAGGCAGACAGGTCCCCGGGTTCAGACAGGTCCCCGGGTTCAGACAGGTCCCCGGGTTCAGACAGGTCCCCGGGGTTCAGGCAGGTCCCCGGGGTTCAGGCAGGTCCCCGGGGTTCAGGCAGGTCCCCGGGATTCAGGCAGGCAGACAGGTCCCCGGGTTCAGACAGGTCCCCGGGGTTCAGGCAGGTCCCCGGGGTTCAGGCAGGTCTCCGGGGTTCAGGCAGGTCCCTGGGGTTCAGGCAGGTTCCCGGGGTTCAGACAGGTCCCCGGGGTTCAGACAGGTCCCTGGGGTTCAGGCAGGCAGACAGGTCCCCGGGTTCAGACAGGTCCCCGGGTTCAAACAGGTCCCCGGGTTCAGACAGGTCCCCGGGGTTCAGACAGGTCCCCGGGGTTCAGGCAGGTCCCTGGAGTTCAGGCAGGTCCCTGGGGTTCAGGCAGGTCCCCGGGGTTCAGACAGGTCCCTGGGGTTCAGGCAGGCAGACAGGTCCCCGGGGTTCAGTCAGGCAGGCAGGTCCCCGGGGTTCAGACAGGTCCCTGGGGTTCAGGCAGGCAGACAGGTCCCCAGGTTCAGACAGGCAGGCAGGTCCCCGGGGTTCAGACAGGTCCCTGGGGTTCAGGCAGGCAGACAGGTCCCCGGGGTTCAGGCAGGCAGGCAGGTCCCCGGGGTTCAGGCAGGTCCCCGGGGTTCAGGCAGGCAGGCAGGTCCCCGGGGTTCAGGCAGGTCCCCGGGGTTCAGGCAGGCAGGCAGGTCCCCGGGGTTCAGGCAGGTCCCCAGGGTTCAGGCAGGCAGGCAGATCCCCGGGTTCAGACAGGTCCCCGGGGTTCAGGCAGGCAGACAGGTCCCCGGGGTTCAGGCAGGTCCCCGGGGTTCAGGCAGGCAGGCAGCTCCCCGGGTTCAGACAGGTCCCCGGGGTTCAGGCAGGTCCCCGGGGTTCAGGCAGGCAGGCAGGTCTCCAGGGTTCAGGCAGGTCCCTGGGGTTCAGGCAGGTCCCCGGGGTTCAGGCAGGTCCCCGGGGTTCAGACAGGTCCCCGGGGTTCAGGCAGGTCCCCGGGGTTCAGGCAGGTCCCCGGGGTTCAGGCAGGCAGACAGGTCCCCGGGTTCAGACAGGTCCCCGGGGTTCAGGCAGGTCCCCGGGGTTCAGGCAGGTCTCCGGGGTTCAGGCAGGTCCCTGGGGTTCAGGCAGGTCCCTGGGGTTCAGGCAGGTCCCCGGGGTTCAGACAGGTCCCCGGGGTTCAGACAGGTCCCTGGGGTTCAGGCAGGCAGACAGGTCCCCGGGTTCAGACAGGTCCCCGGGTTCAGACAGGTCCCCGGGTTCAGACAGGTCCCCGGGGTTCAGGCAGGTCCCTGGAGTTCAGGCAGGTCCCTGGGGTTCAGGCAGGTCCCCGGGGTTCAGACAGGTCCCTGGGGTTCAGGCAGGCAGACAGGTCCCCGGGGTTCAGGCAGGCAGGCAGGTCCCCGGGGTTCAGACAGGTCCCTGGGTTTCAGGCAGGCAGACAGGTCCCCGGGTTCAGACAGGCAGGCAGGTCCCCGGGGTTCAGACAGGTCCCTGGGGTTCAGGCAGGCAGACAGGTCCCCGGGGTTCAGGCAGGCAGGCAGGTCCCCGGGGTTCAGGCAGGTCCCCGGGGTTCAGGCAGGCAGGCAGGTCCCCGGGGTTCAGGCAGGTCCCCGGGGTTCAGGCAGGCAGGCAGGTCCCCGGGGTTCAGGCAGGTCCCCAGGGTTCAGGCAGGCAGGCAGATCCCCGGGTTCAGACAGGTCCCCGGGGTTCAGGCAGGCAGACAGGTCCCCGGGGTTCAGGCAGGTCCCCGGGGTTCAGGCAGGCAGGCAGGTCCCCGGGTTCAGACAGGTCCCCGGGGTTCAGGCAGGTCCCCGGGGTTCAGGCAGGCAGGCAGGTCTCCAGGGTTCAGGCAGGTCCCTGGGGTTCAGGCAGGTCCCCGGGGTTCAGGCAGGCAGGCAGGTCCCCGGGCTTCAGACAGGTCCACGGGGTTCAGACAGGTCCCCGGGGTTCAGACAGGTCTCCAGGGTTCAGACAGGTCCCCGGGGTTCAGGCAGGTCCCCGGGGTTCAGACAGGTCCCCCGGGTTCAGGCAGGTCCCCGGGGTTCAGGCAGGCAGGCAGGTCCCCGGGGTTCAGGCAGGTCCCCAGGGTTCAGACAGGTCCCCGGGGTTCAGGCAGGTCCCTGGGGTTCAGGCAGGCAGACAGGTCCCCGGGTTCAGACAGGTCCCCGGGGTTCAGGCAGGTCTCCGGGGTTCAGGCAGGTCCCCGGGGTTCAGACAGTTCCCCGGGGTTCAGACAGGTCCCCGGGGTTCAGGCAGGTCCCTGGGGTTCAGGCAGGCAGACAGGTCCCCGGGGTTCAGACAGGTCCCCGGGGTTCAGACAGGTCCCCGGGGTTCAGGCAGGTCCCCAGGGTTCAGGCAGGTCCCCGGGGTTCAGACAGGTCCCTGGGGTTCAGGCAGGCAGGCAGGTCCCCCCCCCCCCACCCTTCATCCCTCTGGCTCTATCACGTATGAAACATTGGAACCCTGGAACATTACTGCCAGTCCTGCCCCTCCTGTAGCCAAGTTTCACTAATGGCTATAATGGCATAATTCCACGTGTCAATCCACACCCTCAGCTCATTAGCCTTCCCCACAATACTCCTCGCATTGAAATAGACACACCTCAGAAGATTATTACCACCACACACAACCCTTCTATTTGTGACTTCGCATGAACCTTTAACATCATTTATTTTCCTCCACTCCACTATCTGTTCTGACACTCTGGTTCCCATCCCCCCGCAAATCTAGTTTAAACCCTCCCCAACAGCACTGGCAAACCTCCCTGCAAGGATATTGATCCCCCTGTAGTTCAGGTGTAACCCGTCTCTCTTGTACAGGTCCCACCTGCCCCAGAAGAGGTCCCAATGATCCTGAAATCTGAAACCCTGCCCCCTACACCAGTTCCTCAGCCACGTGTTCATCCTCCAGAGCATCCTACTCTTACCCTCACTGGCACGTGGCACAGGTAGCAACCCTGAGATTACCACCCTCGAGGTCCTGCTTTTTGACTTCCTACCAAGCTCTCCATACTCACTCTTCAGGACCTCCTCACTCTTTCTTCCTACATCACTGGTACCGATGTTTACCCTGACATATGGCTGCTCACCCTCCCACTTCCCTGACCCTGGCACCAGGGAGGCAACAAGCCATCCGGGAGTCTCTGTCACGACCACAGAACCTCCTGTCTGTACCTCTAACTATCAAGTCCCCCATCACTACCGCTCTCCTCTTCCTCCCTCCCTTCTGCACTGCAGAACCAGACTCAGTGCCAGAGATCTGGCTTCCGAAGCTTGTCCCAGGTAAGTCATCCCTCCCAACATTATCCAAAACTTGTTGTTGAGGGGAATGGCACAGGGGAGCCCTGCTCTGCCTGCCCTTTCCCCTTCCCTCTCCTGACCGTAACCCAATTACCTGTGCCCTGCTCCTTTGGCGTAACTACCTCCCTGAAACTACCATCTATAAACTCCTCATTATTTAAAACACTCAGTTGTTCGAATAGTTACATTCATTTCTACATCACTTTCTTATTTTTTAACTGGATCTTTTATTTTGAGGTTGGTGTTTTTAATATTTCCACTAAAGTACCTGACACACTTCTTTTTGCCTTATTTGTTCAATATTGTTTGCATCAGTCCTCTATAATAATTGAAAATAGCTTTAAATTTCAGTTTTATGCTGAGTTCTCTATTCAGAGTCTGTGATGTGCACTGCAAATGTTAAAGCAGAAATGTTTCGAGACCTAAGAGACTGTAGATGCTTGAGTTTGGAACAAAACAAAACAAACTTCTGGAAGAACTCAGCGAGTCGACCAGCGTCTGTGAAGGGAGAGGGATGGTGGACATTTCGGGTTCAGACCCTGCTCCAGGGCTGCGAGGCTTTATCAGCTGCGGCAGAGGGGAAGCCACACTTCCTGAGAAAGGAGGATGTTTCAGGTGTTCTGGAATGGGAACTCTCATCTTGAGAGCAGATGCAATGGACACAGAGAGGTGAGGGAAAGGAATGGTATCTTTCAGAAGACAGAATGGGAGGAGACATAGTCAAATTAGCCATGGGAGTTAGTGCTTTATATTAGGTATTGATGGATAGCTTGGGTCATAGAAAACCTACAGCATAATACAGGCCCTTCGGCCCACAAAGCTGTGCCAAACATGTCCTTACCTTAGAAATTACCTAATGTTACCCATGGCCCTCTATTTGTCTGAGCTCCATATACCTGTCCAGGAGTCTCTTAAAAGATCCTAATATATCTGCCTCCACCACCATCTCCGGCAGCCCATTCCACACAGTCACCACTCTCTGCGTAAAAAACTTACCCCTGACATCTCCTCAGTACCTACTTCTAAGCACCTTAAAACTGTGCCCTCTCATGCTAGCCGTTTCAGCCCTGGGAACAAGCTTCTGATTATCCACACAATCAATGCCTGTCATAATCTTATACACCTCTATCAGGTCACCTCTCATTCTCCGTCACTCCAAGGAGAAAAGGCCGAGTTCACTCAACCTATTCTCCCCAATCCAGGCAACATCCTTGTAAATCTCTTCTGTACCCTTTCTATAGTTTCCACATCCTTCCTGTAGTGAGACGACCAGAACTGAGCACAGTACTCCAAGTGGAGTCTGACCAGGGTCCTATATAGCTGCAACATTACCTCTCGGCTCCTAAACTCAATCCCACAATTGTTGAAGGCAACGTACCATATGCTTTCTTAACCACAGGGTCAACCTGTGCAGCAGCTTTGAATGTCCTATGGACTCGGACCCCAAGATCCCTCTGATCCTCCACATTGCCAAGAGTCTTACATAGAAACATGGAAAATAGGTGCAGGAGTAGGCCATTCGGCCCTTCGAGCCTGCACCGCCATTCAGTATGATCATGGCTGATCATCCAACTCAGAACCCTGTACCTGCTTTCTCTCCATACCCCCTAATCCCTTTAGCCACAAGGGCCACATCTAACTCCCTCTTAAGTATAGCCAATGAACTGGCCTCAACTGTTTTCTGTAGCAGAGAATTCCACAGATTCACCACTCTCTGTGTGAAGAAGTTTTTCCTCATCTCGGTCCTAAAAGGCTTCCCCCTTATCCTTAAACTGTGACCCCTCATTCTGGACACCCCGACATCGGAAACAATCTTCCTGCATTTAGCTTGTCCAATCCCTTTAGAATTTTATACGTTTCAATAAGATCCCCCCTCAATCTTCTAAATTCAAGTGAGTATAAGCCTAGTCGATCCAGTCCATCTTCATATGAAAGTCCTGCCATCCAAGGAATCAATCTGGTGAACCTTCTCTGTACTCCCTCTATGGCAAGAATGTCTTTCCTCAGATTAGGGGACCAAAACTGCACATGATACTCCAGCTATGGTCTCACCAAGGCCTTGTACAACTGCAGTAGAACCTTCCTACTCAAATCCTTTTGCTGTGAATGCCAACATACCATTTGCCTTTTTCACCGCCTGCTGTACCTGCATGCTCACCTTCAATGACTGGTGTACAATGACACCCAGGTCTCGTTGCACCTCCCCTTTTCCTAATCGGCCACCATTCAGGTAATAATCTGTTTTCCTGTTGCAACCAAAGTGGATAACCTCACATTTATCCACATTAAATTGCATCTGCCATGAATTTGCCCACTCACCTAACCTATCCAAGTCACCCTGCATCTTCTCAGCATCCTCCTCACAGCTAACACCGCCGCCCAGCTTCGTGTCATCCGCAAACTTGGAGATGCTGCATTTAATTCCCTCGTCTAAATCATTAATATGTATTGTAAACAACTGGGGTCCCAGCCCTGAGCCTTGCGGTACCCCACTAGTCACTGCCTGCCATTCTGAAAAGGTCCCATTTACTCCCACTCTTTGCTTCCTGTCTGCCAAGCAATTCTCTATCCACATCAATACCATACCCCCAATACCGTGTGCTTTAAGTTTGCACACTAATCTCCTGTGTGGGACCTTGTCAAAAGCCTTTTGAAAATCCAAATATACCACATCCACTGGCTCTCCCCTATCCACTCTACTAGTTACATCCTCAAAAATTTCTATAAGATTCGTCAGACATGATTTTCCTTTCAAAATCCATGCTTTGTCCAATGATTTCACTTCTTTCCAAATGTGCTGTTATCTCCTCTTTGATAACCGACTAGCATTTTCCCCACCACCGATGTCAGGCTATAATTCCCACATTAATACTATGTTCTGCCATCATATTTGAGCTACCAAAATGAACCACCTCACATTTATCTGAGTTGAATTTCATTTGCCACTTCTCAGCCCAGTTCTGGATCCTATCAATGTCCCACTGTAACCTCTGACAGCCCTCCACACTATCCACAACACCTCCAATCTTTGTGTCATCAGCAAACTTACTAACCAATCCCTCCACTTCCTCTTCCAGGTCATTTATAAAAATCACAAAGAGACGGGGTCCCAGAACAGATCCCTGAAGCACACCACTGGTCACCGACCTCCATGCAGAATATAATCCATCCTGAGATGGAGACAAGGAGGTCCAGAAAAGGGAGAGACATGTCGATGGCAAAGTGGAAGTTAGTAACAAAGATGATAAAGTTGATGAGAAGGAAGAGGAAAGCAAGCAGCACCAATGAGCTCATTAGTGTTGCAGAGAAACTTTAGAGGGTCAAAGCCAGACCTTGTTTGAAAGGAGGCTTTTCCACTTTGGCAACAAAAAGACAGGGGATGCTGGGGCTCATGTGAGAGTCCACCTTTGATTCATAGTAAAGTTGGAAAATATCAAAATAAACTTTGCTGGGGGTAAGAATATGGCAGATGAGAGTGTTGGTGAAGAGAAATTGGCTGGATCTTTGTTCCAGAAAGAAGTAGAGGGTCTTGAGACCTTCTTTTTGGGGGATGAAGGTGTATAAAGACCAGACATTGATGATGAAGATGAGGCAATTCGGGCCAAGGAATTGAAAGCTTTCAAAATGGTGGAAAGCATGAGAATTTTTCTGGAAGTGGATGAGAGTCGAATGGACATATGCAGACAGGATAGAGTCTAAGTATGAGGAGATAGCAGCTGGAAGTGCAAAGCTGGAGCATAATCAAGTCGAGGACATGGAAGGATCAGCTCCTGATGTGATGAAATTTGTGATGATCTGGGAGATCAGATGTTCTTTGGTGGAGTAATGATCAGAGGGTAGGGGGGGGGAGTGCAAGAAGGTGTCTGAGAGCTTTTGTTTTGGCCTCTGTAATGTGGAGGTCAATCCACCAGATCACAGTGGCCCTGCCTTTGTCTCCAGATGTGGTAACAAGATTGTGATGGTGTGGAGTGAGCAGAGAGCCTGGGTTCAGAGGGGATGGAGTGGGTGGAGGAATGGAGAAGTCAAAGCAATTAATGTCACTTTGGCGCCTGGAAATGATAGACTGAAAAGGAGGTAGAAGGGAAGCGTTGCAGACAAGAGAAAGGGTCATCACTGAGATGGAGGGGTGGGGTTAAAGTGCGGATTCCTTGCTGAAGAAATGTGGAGGTGAGGGGAAAGGAAGCAGGTCTCCACATTATGTAGGTTTCAGGATTTATTGAGGTGCGTGTGCACGAATACGAAGATGGGGCACAGCACAGACTGGGAAGAGGGATGGTTGCAACTGGGTGGGGTGTGGGGTCTGGAGGGGCTAATGGTATAGAGAGGGCTTGAGAGAGCTGACAGAGGAGGGTGAACGGAGCTGAGAGGACGGCGGGAGAGCAAAGCGTAGCCTGCGGGTGGGATGCGGGGTGGTGTCAGTGGTTGGGTCGGCCGCAGCGGAAGAGCAAAAGGGGCGGGGAGCGCCGGAGACCCGCCAGAGAACGGGGAGCGTAGAGCTGAGAAAGTTTCATGGAGCCAGGAACGAGACGAATCTTTGGTTAAGAGTGGAACCGGCGGAGATCGGAAAAGAATACTCAACCCGTCCCCCAACTGTTGCCTTGCACCTTGTCTCCAACACTTACACACAGAGACCGGGTCCCGGGGGCTGGATGTTGGATTGCAAGGAAACAAAACCCAGACCCGAGTATCACGGACAACTCGGACACGACTAACTTTTGCCGACAGAGCAGTCTGCGGAAGTCGAACAAAGACGGTCATCAGCAGCCGGTTGAGCCCGGTGCTCTCTGCACTGAGGTGTGGAGAGCGGCTGTTGGTCCGGAGCGGGAGTGGCGATCGGCGTGGAGCAGTTTCCAAAAGGTTTCTTTCCGTCACGGTAACAAGGCATCTCTCCCACCGCCCCCTCCACATGGACTGTACTCCCGCGGAGAGCTGGATTTTGACTCTGATTTTCACTGTTATTGTTTCTGGAATCTCCCGTTTCTGCATTCAGAGCGGAAGTGAGGAAATGATCACTGACAGTTTTTCTTATCGGAACACCTGACGCCCATTTTCACTTTTCGAATGTAATACCACATATAAAATCCGGCAGCATGGCAGAGAGAGCTGAGAACACGATCCCCAGACACGGGTCTCGGCAGAACAGGCGTCCGCTCCCGGATCACAAGCCGTGGCATTTCCATATCGAGAGTTCCATTCGGCGAACAAGACCCGTTTTCGGAGCTGATTCTGGTCTCAGATCGGTGCTTTATTCAGTGTCGGGTGGAGATGGCATTGGGCCGTGTTTGGAGAGTTTGCAGTGTGTGGCTGTTGTTGACCGTGACCCTGACCCTGGGCTGTGAGAGGTTACAGTTACTGCAAAATGTCAACAGAAAGTCTCTGCGCAAACTGGATGAAATGGTGAGTTGAACCCGCTCCCAGAGACCGGTCCTGACAGTCCCCGGCTGTTTGATTTAGATCTCAGAAAAGGCGCTATAGTTCTAGAGCTTTGTCGTTCTACGTGCTGATTCCCCCGCGTTACTGTGATATTTCGGTGTTGGATTGTCGATAACAAAGTTTACTTTCTCTCCCCCAGGGCGCTCCCTTTCCCTGGCAGTGTGTAAGTGAGAGGCTCTCGCTAAAAACCCAGCCCTTGAAGTTGGCTAATCTTTCGAAGGGGTTGACGGTGAGTGGTTGGACTTTGTTGCAGAGCGCACAGCTGTGTTCAGTTTGCTTCATCATCTATCATTGTGACTTCGTGTTGCCGAAACGTGGAGGTGAAAACGAATGTAGTACTCCTTTCTCGGGTATCAGTGACAGAGAAAACAACTTTCCACTGACACTGGCTCGTCTAGCCTTTAAACCCAGAAAACCATAAAACATAAGAGCAGAATTAGGCCATTTGGCCCATCGAATCATGGCTGATCCAATTTTCCTCTCAGCCCCAGCCTCCTGCCTTCTCCCCGTATCCCTTCATGCCCTGACCAATCGACCTCTGCCTTAAATATACATGAAGATTTTACCTCCACAGCTGCTTGTGTCAATGAATTCCACAGACTCACCACTCTCTGGCTAAAGAAATTCATCCTCATTTCGTTCTAAAAGGAAACCCCTCTATTCCGAATCTGCGTCCTCTGGTCTAGTCTAAGATAGTCTCCCACATAGGAAACATCCTGTCCACATCCAATCCATCAAGACCTTTCATTCGATTCAATTAAGTCACTGCTCATTCTTCTAAATTCTAGTGAATACCGGACAAGGACCTTTAAACGTTTTTCATGTGACAAGCTGTTAAATCCTGGAATCATTTCCGTCAGCCTGCTCTAAACCCTCTCCAGTTTCAGCACTCCCTGTCTAAGTGCTGTCCAAATGAGGTCTAAAGAGCAGGCAATAGGTGACGTTCAGAATTTCAGAAGTGCATGATGAAATGATTGTTCGATAAGGTGAAGAAAACGATATTGGATTAAAATATTAGTAAGGAATGAGGACTGGCTAAAAGACAAAGAACATAGAATTTAAAAAAAAATGAACATCCGTGTAGCCGGGCTGTTAATAATGAGGGGTTCAGTACTGTGAACAGAGTAGCTGGCCCATGTTAAAAAGGTCATTAATGAATTAGATGGAAGTAAGAAGTGCAATATACTGTATGTCCAAGTTTGTTGCTGATATTAAGGCACAAAGCATCTGCAAAGGGTAAGGGCAGCGTGAAGACAGGTAGGTTGGAAGTAGTTTGGAGAATTATGTGGGAAACTGTGTGATTGTGCAGCTTGCTGTGAATCTGCGTTTTTAAAGTATAAATTGAGTAGTTCAAAACTGGAACGTCTGGAAGTACAGAGCTCCTCAGTGTGCAGAATGATTCTGTCTGACTGCAGTAAATGATGTCAATGAAACCGTGAGTAGTCTGATTGTACATTTGCATATAACACAGTTATTGATGGAGTTATGGATAGTGAGGAAAGCTGTCAAAGAATGCAACAGGATATAGATCAATTGGAAACTTGGGCAGAGAAATGGCATGAAAAGTTTAATCCAGTCAACCATGATGTGGTATACGAGGAAAGATGGCCGTTTGGAGCATTCGTGTACAAAGCAATCTTAGGGTGCAAATCCACAGCTCACTGAAAGTGTTGACATAAGTGTATAGAATGGTAAAGAAGCTTTCCTGCCTGTTTGTCTTTATCACTGGGGAATTGAGTATAAAAGATGGAAGGTCATATTGCAAAATGTACAAAGCTTCAGTTTGGGCACATTTGGACTATTATGTACATTCCTGGTCACCAGACAAAAGGAAGTTGGTCGGGTCAGGTCATGGATGTTGCGTCCCAGCTGTTATGCAAACCAGGGCGGCACGATATGGAGAGCAAGCTGTCACCAGCGTACCAGCCTCCCCTCTGCACAGCTGATGTGACAGGGACCGATACAGTTTGGTTCCAGCGGTGTCGCAGGTGTTGCCAGTCAGTGTTGAACTCAGCGTAGGACTGCCTTGGGGACTCCGGGTCTGGATTCTTCCCGGGATTTACTCCGGAAGCTTTCCCCATGAGGGGGAATAGCAGAAAGGCAGAGGAAATTTGAGATCAGAGTTTTCCATCTAAATGAGCAGCTAACCATGGTTGACCCACCCCTATGCTCAGAGTAACTGGTTTTAAGGCACTAGTAACCCACCTTTTAGCCAGCTGGTGGTGTAGTGGCATCAGCAGCAGACTTCAGAGCGAAGGTTCCCGAGTTCAAATCCAGCTGGCTCCAAAAACCTGGAGAGGGATGGGCTCCACCAGGTTTCAGATGCCCAAGACACACCATACGATGAGCAATCACCAAAAAGATCGGTGCAAAAAGCTTGTCATGATGGCTCCACCAGGAGTTAAGGGCGCACACACACACACACACACACACACACACACACACACACACACACACACACACACACACACACACACACACACACACATACACACACACACAGACACACACACACACACACACACACACACACACACACACACACACACACACACACACACCAGCTTTGCTCCTTCTCCTGTCAGTGGAAAAGGTTCTGCCAGGCTTAGCAGCTAAGCTACACATGAAGGCCAGGAGCTGGTTTTCAGAGGCAATTTGTGATGCGTGCATGCCATTGGAAGCATTTAATAGGTAGTGGGAGCTTGTCCCCATTACATCCCCACCATCACTCCTACCTCCTGTCTATGACAACCTTAGGAACCACTACAGGAAGGATGCAAAGACTTAAGGGGAGTTCGGAGAAGTTCACTGAGGTGTCTGGAATGGAGAGTGCTGCAGATCCAGATTGCTAGCAAGACTGCTGTAATGTCACCTTGTGTTCTTTGCACAGACCCAAGAGAAGATCCATATTGTTCTCCAAACACTGCAGCAAACTAACGAGATCTACGGAATGAGTTTGGGTTCAGCCACATGGCCCCTCAAAAAGGTGGAAGACTTCAGGGTTCTCCTGCATCGGCAAGCCAGAGAGCTGGAGGAATGTGTATGGAATCCAGCCACAGAGTCTCGGCCAAAGGGAACCATCATAATTGAAAAATACTTCCGAAAACTGCGAAGCTTTCTTAAACATAAGGTGAGCTGGTAGCTGTTGTACTCTGTCATTAATTAGAGATATTGCATTTCACCAAATTTCTGTATGCTCAACCCATAATTTGCTCTCCTGAATATTTTCTCTTTCCAGAAGTTTGCTGAATGTGCCTGGGAAATTATCCGTGCTGAAACGAGAGCCTGTTTACAACAGATCCTCCTCATCACAGCAAAAACTAGCAGAAAAAACTGAATAATTTTAAAGGCGTGGCCAGCACTGGAAAAGAAGAATGGACGTTCATTTGAAAGAGAAACATTTTATATATAACACCTTCAGCTGGAAGTGACTTGAATGGAAGATGTGTCTTTACATACTTCCACATTTGCTACCTAGTTAATGACCACAAACGTACACTCAGTTGCCACTTTATTAGGTACACCTGCACACCTGCTCTTTAATGCAAGTATCTGTTCAGCCAATCATGTGGCAGCAACTGAATGCATAAGAGCATACAGACATGGTCAAGAGGTTCAGTTGTTGTTCAGACCAAACATCAGAATGGGGAAGAAATGTGATCTAATTGACTTTGACAGTGGAATGATTGTTAGTTCCAGACAGGGTGGTTTGAGTAAAATGGCATTTTATGGAAGGAACTGGTTTTACAGAGTATGACACTTCATGTAGCATCAATGGATTGTTGTGAGTTGCTTCCTGCGATGAATTATTGGTTCAAGCCACATTTCAAATCTTGGCTCTTTTGTTCTCTTAGCTTTGCAAGGCTGCTTATTCTAGCTTCTGATTTTGATCATGATGAGAATTTAGGAGTCCACTTTTCATCTGGGACATGGGAATCTTTCCCAACTCTTTGAGCGTTGGGTTTACTGACCAGTTAATAAGGATCCACCCTGACTTTCATCATTCTACATTCACAGTGACAACTGTTTCAAATCCCCATGAGACCACTGCAATTCATGTGTTTGTCTGTTTGTTTGTTTGTTTATTTATTTATTTAAATTTCACCTATTTATCCATTTATTGTGTATTTTCATTTCTAAATTTATGACTATTTATGACTAGTGAATTGTTGTTGTTTTGTCCCACTCAAACTAAATGCGTAAATCATTTTTGCAGTGTAGTATTATATTAACAAATTAAGTTCTTGTTTACACTGTAATGTCTTATATTGAAGGAGAACATTTTACTGTAAATAAATTTTTTGGAAAATCATGTTTTAACAAACTGGTGTTTATTTTTCATTTATAATTGTCATTTTTTAATATTCACATCTCTGGATATTTTGGAGCCTCTGTTTGGAGTCTGTTACCTGGACTCCTAATCTCAGCTTTATAATGTTTTTTTCCCACAACCTTCAGTCCTTTGACATCAAACTGTCTCCAACCGGAAATGTTCTCTCCTTCATTTCCTCACGTTTCTGAACAGTATATGACCATGAGCTGCAGCCCTGAAGACACGCACTCAGCGATTCAGAAACAGCTTCTTCCCGTCTGCCATCCGATTTCTGAGTGGATCTTAAACCAATAAACACTACCTCACTTTTTTTAAAAAAAATATTATAGCAACACACACAAAATGCTGGAGAAACTCAGCAGGCCAGGCAGCATCTATGGAAAAAAGTACAGTCAACGTTTCGGATTGAACTGGAGAAAAAAAGCTGAGGAGTAGATTTAAAAGGTGGGGGGAGGGGAAAGAGAAGCACAAGGTGATAGGTGAAACCTGGAGGAGGAGGGAAGAAGACATTGGTGAGAGAGGGAAAAAGGGATGGAAAATGGAAAAGGAGGGGGGAGGATTGGGGAGCATTACCAGAAGTTTGAGAAATCAATGTTCATGCCATCAGGTTGGAGGCTACCCAGATGGAATATAAGGTGTTGTTCCTCCAACCTAAGCGTGGTCTCATCCCAACATTGGAGGAGACCATAGATGGACATATCAGAATGGGAATGGGAAGTGGAATTAAAATGGGTGGCCACTGGGAGATCCTGCTTGTTCTGGTGGATGGAGTGCAGATGCTCGGCGAAGCGGTCTCCCAATCTAGGTCAGGTCTCACCGATATACAAGAGGCCACAGTGAGAGCACCGGACACAGTCAATGACCCCAACTGACTCACAGGTGAAGTGTCGCCTCACCTGGAAGGACTGTTTAGGGCCCTGGATAGTAGTGAGGGAGGAGGTGTAGGGACAAGTGTGGCACTTGTTCTGCTTGCAAGGTTAAGTGCCAGGAGGGAGATCGGTGGGGAGGTACGAATTGTTTGTGGTAAAAAATAATTATTTCTATTTTGCACTATTTGAATCTAACTATTTAATATTCATTTATATACTTACTGTCATTGATTTGCTTTCTTTTCTTTTTATATTGTCATGTATTGCATTATACTGCTGCTGCTATGTTAACAAATTTTGTGACACTTGCCGATGATAATAAGCCTGATTCTGATTCCGACTATAAATGTGCATTTATATTTTCTTCCTTGTCCCTCCTTTGTTACTCACCTGACCTTCCCGGGCTTGTGTAAAACACACATGGTGACATTAGAAGGGGGCTGATCTCTAGAAATCGTGTGCAGTTTTGGTCACCTACCTACAGGAAAGATGTAAGTAACACTGAAAGAGTGCAGAGAAAGTTTACAATGATGTTGCTGGTTCTGGAGGGCCAGAGTGATAGCGAAAGATTGAATAGGTTAGGACTTTATTCCTTAGAACGTAGAAGGTTCAGAGGAGACTTGATGGAGGTATACAAAATGTTGAGGGGTAGAGATAGGGCAAATGCAAGCAGGCTTTTTCTACTGAGGCTGGTGAAGTCATGGGTTAAGAGTGAAAGGTGAAAAGTTTAAGAGGAACATGAGAGGAACCTTCTTCACTCAGAGGGTTGTGAGGGTGTGGAATGAGCTGCCAGTGCAAATGGTGCATGCAAGCTTGATTTCCACATTTAAGCAAAGTTTGGATGGATAGATATTACTCCAAATGTAATGTCAAAAATAATTTATGCAGATATCATCACTGAAAATGTTTCTTAATTATTTAAAAAAATTATCCTTTGCTTTATTTCTCAATAGCAATAATTTAACAAAGATTTTGCACTATCTTTGCATGTGTTTAAAAATCTCAATAAATATACAGAAATTAATCCAAGGAGGACAAATGCATAATCATCACCGTGGTGAGAAATGAAGTCAAGTCCAATGGTTCTGTGAAGCCACCATCTGAGTGGGCTCAGTGTAAATTGGGTCATTCTCATTGCAACATCAATGATCAGGAAATTGAATGGCAATTGAACTCTCAGCTTGAAAAGTTGCCACAAAAGCTCTACTATTTTATTTCCATGAAATTATGGAAAATAAATTGCCAGACAATTTATTCCAGAGAAGTATTTGGGTGAGTGTCCCGAGGGAGTAGCTTCCGCTCTGAAATAAGGAATCTGAACGCAGACGAGTCCAGCTTTTCCCACCATCAGTGACATCTACATAAGCGATGTCTCAGAAAAGCAAGTCTATCACTAAGGACCCCCATGATCCAGGGTATGCCCTTGCTTTGAATCTGCAAGGTGTTAAGGGAGCCTGAAGACTCACACTTCAACATTTGATTGTAAATTCTCCCCCACTTAAATCATGTTCTTGAACTGAAAATCTTAACTCAGCATTGGATTGTATTTCTTCTTTCTCTCTCAACTTTCACGTTTTGATGTTTAATTTGTAATATAATTAAATCAATTTAAGTTTATTTAATTTATGTTTATCAGATTTCTAATGTACTGAGCTGCTGCTGCTAAAATGTTCATGGCATTTATACCCTGGGTATTGATGCCTCTAACAATAATACACATCATAATTCAATAGTCTCTGTTTTATTATTTCAAGTGAAGTCACGTCACTTTTATTGTCATTTCAGCCATAACTGCTGGTACAGTACACAGTAAAAACGAGACAACGTTCCTCCAGGACCCTGGTGCTACATGAAACAACACAAAACTACACTAGACTACCTGAAACAACTCAAAACTACATTAGACTTCAGACCTACACGGGACTATATAAAGTGCACAAAACAGTGCAGGACAGTACAATGATTAATAAACAAGACAATAGGCACAATAAAGTGCAAATTACAATATAATAATAAATGATGTAAATGTAAATATAAATTTAAATGTAAACGCAAACAATGTTTTAGCAGGAATTGAGAAAGAGGGAGTGGTGTGTGTGTGTGTGTGTGTGTGTAAGTTGGTGTCAGACTAGGCTCTGGGAATTGAGGAGTCTAATGGCTTGGGGGAAATTCTGCACACTGTTAAGTGTGTTTTAAAATATTGCTGCTGTAATGAAAGAATTTCCCACTTGGGATCAATAAAGTATTTATTATTATTATTAAAAACTTGAATTTAAATTTGTGATGCTGGCATCTGAAACCACTTTAGTTCTCAATCCTAATTCCATTCTGACCAAATTGCAGGCTCCTCCACTGCCACAGTGAGCTCAATATAAGCAAGAAAAACAACAGGTTATCATCCCTTGGGGCACTACTGCATATGGTTTCTGTTGTTCAGCCAGTGAATCTGCATTTCAGGCTCAAACGTTTCTCATTCAACAGGAGAATATGAAGAAGGAAAATATTAGTTTCAGTCTGTGTATCATCCAGAAAACAGAAAATTAGGACAATTAATTTCAGGATGTATGCATATGCTTTGCCTGCTGAGGGTAAGTGTAGAATGGAGGGGAATGTCTATGACAGGGAAAGTGAAGGCAGAATCTTATACTCCTGAGAAAATCAGCAAACACAAAAGTTTTTATTATAAAATTGTGTAATATTGAGAATAAATAATACATCTTCACTGAAATGTTTTACTTAGAAAAATATTATCTATTAGATATCTCTCAATAACAATAAATTAAAGGCTTTTTTAGCCAAACGTACACATGAAAAGCTGGCAACAGAGTACCTTCTCCAGAAATGAAACTTTGCATTGCAGTAGCTTCCAGTCTTTTAAATGAGGGACAGATACAGGAACAATCACCAAATTCACATTTCATCACATAGTAGTAATACAAAAATAAATATCAATAAATTAGTTCAACACTAAAAAATAAAGTTCCAGGCACTCTCTGTTCTCCATTATTCATCAACGGAAAATCTTTGCAATGTAACAACATAATGCATCATAAAGACAGAAAATACTGAAAATGCTCCATTGTTTCGACAGCAGTGAGGCGGGTGGGAGGAGGAGAAATATAGTTAATGCTTCAGGCTGATAATCGTTGATAATGTTGGTAGTTTTTTTGGGGGGTCTAAGGAAATAACTCAGTTTTCCTCTCAACATGTATGGAGTGTTTCCACCCGAGGAGGTTTTCATTCAAATCTCCAGCATTTGCTTTTGTTTTGAAATGTAATATTAGTCAATTCACATATTCTTTTTGATCAGTGAAGGTTATTATTAAATAAATAGTAACCAATTTTAGTCCTTTATAAAAATTGTCTTTGGTAATTCTTCAGTGACCTCTGCTGATTTTTGCCATAATGCGAAGGAGCTGTTGTAGATGTGCCCTGGTCTCAGCACGGGTTACTTCCCAGGCACAGGCAGTGAATTCCTGAAAGAGAGAAAATGAAATACATTATATAATAACCCAATATAAAGTGTTTGAATAAATGTTTTGGTGATCACAAGGTTTCATGTTAATTCACCTTCTGTTTCAGAAACTCTCTCAATTTCTGAAAGTATTTAAGAATTGCGGCATTCTTCCTTGGTCTGGTCTCTGGGCCTGGTTTCCGGACACACACATCCAGCTCTCTGAGCTGCCGATCCAAGAGAAGCCGAAGGAGTTCCACTGAGCTCTGGACCCAGCTGACTGAGCTCAGGTTCATACTGTAGATCCTGCAGAGGTGATGCAGGGTCTGATGGACAATCCAGATCTGGTCCTGGGCCTGTGCAAAACACACATGGTGAGACTAGAAGGGCCGTGGTTCCAGTAAAGTTGAGATTTGGAACAGAATGCTTTTGACTCTCAATAGAATAGGACAAGACAAAATCAGTCATTACCTTCAAACAAACAGACCTTAAATAAGGGACTGCTAACTTCAGTGAATTCATCAAAGTGCAGAGCCATGTCAACTTCAGTTAAAAGTTTAAACTGCAAAAGTAGGATTTACTATTAGTAAGGCCTCAGGTGCAGAGGAGAATGCTATAGTCCTTGATAGATTGCAGAACTGATTTGCACGAATGACATTAATGCTGCAGGGACTTCCAGTTACAGAGTGAGGCTAGAGAAATTTGGGCTTATCTCCTCAAGTCACAGAGTGAGGGGGAGATTTTCAAGACATGTCCAATCTCATGAAGAAATTGAAATTCTTAGAGATATGAAAAACAGGTGAAGGAAGAACAGGAAAGGAGGAAATAAGAAGGGGAGCTTTGCCATATGACAAAAGGTTTGCAATGTATAGAGCTTGATGTACACTGACTATGGCATATTTTTTTAAAGTGTAGTGCATCAGCAATTACAACCTTCAGACTTTGAGTGGAGTCAAATGAAAATGTTACAGAAGCAGTTCCCTTAGCTTCCCCAAACCTCCCCTATCCCCAGCGGACAACTTAACCAATGCCATTTACCAAGACTGACCCAGTAGGCAACTTTTTATGTTTTGGCAATTCGAGTGCTCATCTAGTTACCCCTTAACCATTGTGTCCTTGAACCAGTGGGGGTAACTTCATTCAACTTCACTTGCTCAGTCACCAAACTGCTTCCAGAACCAATGAACTCACTACAAGGAATATTCATTTCATGGTCTCGATATTTATTGGGGGTTTTTTTTCTCCCTTTTGCATTAGCACAGTTTGTTACCTTCTGCACATCAATTGTTTATTTGCCCTGCTGGGTGCAGTCTTTCAATGATTCTAACATGTTTCTTGGATTTAGACCATAGGACTATAAGATACAGAGGCAGAATTACAGCATTTGGCCCATCGAGTCTGCTCTGTCATTTCATCATGGCTGATCCATTTTTCCACTCAGCCCCATATTCCTTCATGGCGTAACCAATCAAGAATGCATCAACCTTGTCTTAAATATACATAAAGCCATGGCCTACCCAGCTGCCCCCGGCACCGTATTCCACAGAATCGCCACTCTCTGGCTAAAGGCATTCCTCATCCCTATTCAAAAAGGACGCCCCTCTATTCTGACACTGTGTCCTCTGGTCTTGGACTCTCCCACTGTAAAAAACGTCCTCTCCACATCCACTCTATCAAGGCCTTTCACCATTTGATAGGTTTCAATGAGGTCACCCCTCCTTCTTCTGAATTCCAGTGAACACAGGCCCAGAGCCATCAGGCGCTCTTCATATGACAAGCCATTCAATCCTGAAATCATTTCATAAACCTCCTTTGAATCCTCTCCAGTTCCAGCATATCCTTTCTCAGATAAGGGGCCCAAAACTACTCACAATATTCTAAATGAGGCCTTACCAGTGCTTTATAATGTTTCAACATTACATCCTTGCTTTTAAATTCAAGTCCAGTTGAAATGAATGCTGACATTACATTTGACTGAACCTGCAAATTAACAGTTAGGGAATCCTGCACATGGACTCCGAAGTCTCTTTATGTCTCAGTTTTTTGTATTTAGGTACTACATTTTGGTAGGACTAATCAAAATAGGACATACATGGTAAATGGTAGGGCATTGAAGAATGCAGTAGAACAGAGTGATCTAGGAATAATGGTGCATAGTTCCCTGAAGGTGGAATCTCATGTGGATAGAGTGGTGAAGAAAGCTTTTGGTATGTTGGCCTTTATAAATCAGAGCATGGCATATAGGAGTTGGGATGTAATGTTAAAATTCTACAAGGCATTGGTGAGGCCAAATTTGGAGTATTGTGTACAGTTCTGATCACCGAATTATAGGAAAGATGTCAACAAAATAAAGAAAGTACAGAAGAGATTAACTAGAATGTTACCTGGGTTTCAGTACCTAAGTTACAGAGAAAGGTTGAACAAGTTAGGTCTCTATTCATTGGAGCGTAGAAGGTTGAGGGGGGACTTGATAGAGGTATTTAAAGTTATGAGGGAGATAGATAGAGTTGATGTGGATAGGCTATTTCCATAGAGAGTAGGGGAGATTCAAACAAGAGGACATGAGTTGAGAGCTAAGGGGCAAAAGTTTAAGGGTAACACGAGGGGGAACTTCTTTATTCAGAGAGTGGTAGCTGTGTGGAACGAGCTTCCAGTAGAAGTGGTAGAGGCGGGTTTGATATTGTCATTTAAAAACAATTGGATAGGTTATGGACAGGAAAGAAATGGAGAGTAAACACAAAGTGCACTGCAGATGCTGTGGTCAAATCAAAACGTACAAAAGCTGGACAAACTCAGCAGGTCGGGCAGCATCCGTTGAAATGAGCAGTCAACGTTTTGGGCCAAGACCCTTCAAAGGGTTTCAGCCCAAAACGTTGACTGCTCATTTCAACGGATGCTGCCCGGCCTGCTGAGTGCATCCAGCTTTTGTAAGGAATGGAGGGTTATGGGCTGAGTGCAGGTCGGTGGGACTAGGTGAAAGTAAGCATTTGGCAGAGACTAGAAAGGCCGAGATGGCCTGTTACCATGCTGAAATTGTTATATGGCTATATTTAGCAAAAAGTCAACCGTTTCATTTCTTCTACCAAAGTGCATGAACTATACTTTCTGACACTGTATTCCATCTGCCATTTCTTTGCCTATTCTCCTAATCTGTCAAAGTCTTTCTGCAGCCTCCTTATTTCCTCAAAACTTCCTGCCCCTCCACCTTCAAATTGCCTGAAAACTTTGCAACAAAGTCATCAATTCCATCAGCTAAATTATTGATATATAACGTAAAAAGAGTCGGTCCCCAACACAGACCTTTGTGGAAAACCACTAGTCACCAGCAGCCAACCAGAAAAGGATCCCTTTATTCGCAGTCTTTGCCTCCTGCCAATCACCCATTGCTTTATCCATGTTAGAATTTTTCCTGTAATACCAAGGGTTCATAGCTTGTTAAGCAGCCTCATGTGCGGCACTTTGCCAAAGGCCTTCTGAAAATCCAAGTACACCACATCAACCAATTCTCCTTTGTCCATCCTGCTTGTTACTTCAAAAAATTATAACAGATTTATCAGGCAATATTTTCCCTTGAGGAAACCATGTCGATTATGGCAAGTACACTAAGACCTCATCTTCTGTAATTCGCTCCAACATCTTCCCAGGCACTGGGGTCAGTCTAACTGGCCTATAGTTCCTTTTCTTCTGCCTCTCTCCCTTCTTGAAGAGTGGAGTGGCATTTGCAAATTTTTAGTCTTCCAGAACCATTCCAGCATCTTATGATTCTTGAAAGGTCATTATAAATGCCACCACAATCTCTTCAGCCACCTCTTTCAGAACTCTGGGGTGTATATCATCTAGCCCAGGTGACTTATCTACCTTCAGACCTTTCAGTTTCCCAAGAACATTCTCTCTAGTCATGGTAACATCACACAATCTTCATGATCCCTGACACCTGGAACTTTTTCCATACTGCTGGTGACTTCCACAGTGAAGACTGATGCAAAATACTTACTCAGTTCATCCGCCATTTCCCTGTCCCACATTACTATCCCTCCAGCATCGTTTTCCGGTGGTCCAATATAGAACCACAGAACATTACAGCACAGAAACAGGCCCTTCAGCCCTTCTTGGCTGTGCTGAACCTTTTTTCTGCCTAGTCCCACTAACCTGCACCTGGACCATATCCCTCCGTACACCTCTCATCTATGTACCTGTCCAAGTTTTTCTTAAATGAGCCCACATTTACCATTTCATCTGGCAGCTCATTCCACACGCCCATCACTCTCTGTGTGAAGAAGCCCCCCCTAATGTTCCCTGTACACTTTTCCCCTTTCACCCTTAACCCATGTCCTCTGGTTTTTTTCTCCCCTGGCCTCAGTGGAAAAAGCCTGCTTGCATTCATTCTATCTATGCCCATCATAATTTTATATACCTATCAAATCTCCCCTCATTCTTCTATGTTCCAGGGAATAAAGTCCTAATCTATTCAACCTTCCTCTGTAATTCAGTTTCTCAAGTCCCGGCAATATCCTTGTAAACCTTCTCTGCACTCTTTCAACCTTATTAATATCCTTCCTGTAATTAGGTGACCAAAACTGCTCACAATACTCCAAATTTGGCCTCACCAATGCCTTATACAACCTCACCATAACATTCCAACTCTTATACTCAATACTTTGACTTATAAAGGCCAATGTACCAAATGCTCTCTTTATGACCCTATGATGTCCTATGACTGTGATGCCACTTTAAGGGAATTATGTATCTGTATTCCCAGATCCCTCTATTCTACTGCACTTCGCAATGTCTTACCATTTACCTTGTATGTTCTATCTTGGTTTGTCCTTCCAAAGTGCAATACCTCACATTTGTCTACATTAAACTCCATCTGCCATTTTTCAGCCCATTTTTTCAGCTGGTCAAAATCCCTCTGCAAGCTTTGAAAACCTTCCTCACTGTCCACTACACCTCCAATCTTTGTATCATCAGCAAATTTGCTGATCCAATTTACCACATTATCATCCAGATCATTGATATAGATGACAAATAACAATGGACCCAGCACTGATCCCTGTGGCACACCACTAGTCACAGGCCCCCACTCAGAGAAGCAATCCTCCACTACCACTCTCTGACTTCTCCCATTGAGCCAACATCCAATCCAATTTACTACTTCTCCATGTATACCTAGCGACTGAATCTTCCTAACTAACCTCCCATGCGGGACATTGTCAAAGGCCTTACTGAAATCCATGTAGACAACATCCACTGCCTTCCCGTCATCCACTCTCCTGTCTCTTTTTTACACTTTATATATATATGAAACTTTTGATATATTCTTTAATATTATTGCCTAGCTTATTTCTTATTCCATCTTTACCTTCTTAATGACTTTTTTAGTTCCCTTCTGTTAGTTTTTTAAAGCTTCCCAATCCTCTAACTTCCCGCCAATCTTTGTTCAATTATATGCCCTCTTTTTAGCTTTTATGTTGGCTTTGATTTCTCTTTTTTGCCACAGTTGTGTCATCTTTCCTTTAGAATGTTACTTCCTCTTTGGGATGTATATATCCTGGGCCTTCCAGATTGCATCCAGAAATTCCAGCCATTGCTGCTCTGCTGTCATCCCTGCCAGTTCTTTTCCAATCGATTTTGGCCAACTCCTCTTTCATGCCGCTGTAATTCCCTATACACCACAGTAATGCTGGTACAGCTGAAGCTTCTCCTTTTCAAATTTCAGGGTGAATTTTATCATATTATGATCATTTTCCCTGATAGGTTCTTTTACCTCGAGCTCTCTAATCAATTCTGTGCAAAACACCCTATCCAGAAGAGCTGATGCTAGTCAGCCCAACCACGAGCTGCTCTGAAAAGCCATCTCGTAGGGCCAGGCACTCTACAAATTCTACCTCTTGTAATCTAACACCAACCTGATTTTCCCAACCTACCTGTATATTGAAGTCCCCCATGACTGTTGTAACATTGCCCTTTTGGCATGCATTTTCTATCCTCCATTGTAATTTGTAGGCCAGAACCTTACTGCTGTTTGGGGGTCTGTATACAACTCCCATCAGGGACTTTTTACCCTTGCAGATCGACAGCTCTATCCACAATGATGCAACACCTTCTGACCCAGTGTCACCTCTTTCTGAGTACTTACTGACTATGCCAGCAGGTAAACAAATCGCAGGATTGTAAATCGTGAAATATCTCTATTTTGATAATAACTTTACTTGAACTTCGAACAGATATTGCAAGAGTTTCTCTCTTAAGATGTTTGTTCCAAATTCAATCTATGAATTGTGGACTTTTTCCCTGCTATCCTGTACTCCAAAGCTTTGCATTCAATCTATAACATTGGTCATAAAAATCTCTTCCATGTGGAAAGTTATGGATGTCTACAATCATAGAACCACGTGATATGGCACGTCACTGTCAGGACTCCTCTCAGCTTTTATCTCCTTGATACCGATGGGCCAGCTATAATGTAAAATAATTTAACGAGAAACCTCACAATTCTTCAGCGCAAGTCATTTGAAGTGGAGTAGGTGGTTCCATGGCCAATGAAGCACGCGGGTAGTGCGATGATCTGAGAGGATGCAAGTATTTCCTGTGATCAACAGAACTCGCAATGTTACAGGGGGGTGGGGGAGAGAGAGGAACACACAGGGAGGGAGAGGAAAAAATAGCAGAACGTGATAAAGGGTGACGCGTTTATTGGTGACAGGGCATGTGAAATGATGGGAAGGAATTGGGCACAGAGAGTGAGTTACCCGTGAGTGGTACAGAGAGTGAGGGGGAAGTAGTGTGATAACTGAAATGAGGTCTATTCCGTGTGAATGGGGTCCTGAAACTCAGAGTGACAGAGTCAGAAAATGAGAGTGACATGGAGAGAAAGAATTCATATTCTCATATAGTCAAATTATTTGGATAAAGTTCGGATCCGATCCTTCGCATTACCTAACATAATGTCTCGGATTTATTACATTAAAGTAAAATGCAGGGATTACTCACAGGAGCCTCCGCCGAAAGTTTCACCAGCTCCAAGGGCTTGGTTTTCAACGACAGCCTCTCAGTCACACAGTGTCGAGGGAGGCGGCCACCCTGAGACAGAAGATATCAACGTTACTGACAATCCCCACACACAGAAACACCGGACAACAGACTCTTTGAAATCACCTGATTGGTAACAGCAAACAGCCGGGGACTGTCAGGACCGGTCTCTGGGAGCGGGTTCAACTCACCATTTCATTCAGCTCGCCCAGAGTCTCTCTGTTGAGAACTTGCAGTAACTGTAACCTCTCACAGCCCAGGGTCAGGGTCACGGTCAACAACAGCCACACACTGCAAACTCTCCAAACACGGCCCAATGCCATCTTCACCCGACACTGAATACAGCACCGATCTGAGACCAGAATCAGCTCCGAAAACGGCTCTTGTTCGCCGAATGGAAGTCTCGATATGGAAATGCCACGGCTTGTGATCGGGGAGCGGACGCCGGTGCTGCCGAGACCCGTGTCTGGGGATCCTGTTCTGAGCTCTCTCTGCCATGCTGCCGGATTTTATATGTGAAAATCCGAAAATAGGTGACATTCGAAAAGTGAAATGACCGGGATATTTGGGAGGCTGTCGGGAGAGAGCGGTCTCCGCTCTGAAGTAAGGAATCTGAAAGCTGGAGAGTCCAGCTGCAGCGACGGGAAAATCCGCCAGCGGGGAGAGCAACAGCGCTCAGGCTCTTGGTGCGTTCGTTCAGTTCGGGGGTCCAAGGTGTTGTGGAGGGTGGGTCGAGTTTGGCAAGGGACGTGCTGGGGTGAGGACGTGACTGTGTCGGTGCATCCGATGGGGCTGCATGTTATCAGGGTTACCGTAACACTGCATCTGTCAGCGCTGATCTTCTCTGTTACATCCAACTGCAGTGGTGCCATATCGCAGGGTGGTCAGTGCAGAGCGCCCGGGCCACGTCCTTCTGCTGGCGACTGTGCTCGCTATGAAGATGGTATGGTGTCTGGGTTCTTTACAGAAGACACTTCGGCGTTTCTTTCGTCTCCGGATCGCAAGGCGATTCCGATGCCTGCTCTCTCTGCGGGATAGTCTCCAGCTCAGCTTGCCGCTGGGAAGTGGCTGCGCGGCAAATTCACCCGAAACGAAAGCGTCCCAGGGTAAAAGTGACGGTTCGTCCTTTCCGAAAGTGGGCGTGTTTATCAACAGGAGTGGAACGCCAATAAAACTGCAGAAGCCATGACATCTACTTCCTGATTAAGTGCTGGAGTCCTCGGAGCAGGGGGTTCTCTCTCATTCCTATGGTTTTCGTCACTATCTAGCGCGGGAGTTCTCTGATATTACACTGGTTGAAGTATACATTCCCACCCCAGGCAGATGTCAAATTAACACCGGAGGGATTGAGCTCCGTGATTAACTGGCCTCCCCAATGCCCTCCTCAGTATCGAAGGGCACTTCAACCAGTTTAGCGTGAAGGAGCCTCTACCGAACTACTGCCAGCATGCACCGGGAACATCCAAGGACTCAACACACTCGACCACTGCGGGATGCAACAGTAAAGACACGCAGCAGACCAGCATCCCTATTTTCTTAGTTGAAGGCGATTCAAAATGTCATCGAATACTCGGCCAAACTTCTGCAGATGTACAGTAGAAAGCGTTCTGGCGGGTTGCATCGTGGCTTGGTGTGGAAACTCAATGCACAGGAATTCAAGAGGCTGCAGAGTGTAGTACACTCGTCCAGTTTCCTCACTCTCCACACCATAAATGACATCGGCAGGAGACAGTGCCCCAGGAAAGCAACATCCATTAGAAACGTTCCCACGAGGCAGAAACTAGAGGAGCCAGAAGACTCACATCTCAAAGCTCTTCAGCAGCTTCTTCCCCACCGTCTCGGGGTCCTGTTCCGACCTGAAATACCCTAACACGACCCTGGATCAACTTGCACAACTTACTTGTGTAGTTATGTCTACTTTTCTTATTTCGTAACTTGTGTATAATTTATGTTCCTGTAAGTTTACAGAACATAGAACAGTACAGCACAGGAACAGGCCCTTCGGCCCACAATGTTGTATCGAGGCAGCTTAAAAATAATTTAAAAACGAATCCCTCCTACCTCCATCTTCCTCATATCCACGTCCATGTGCTTATCTGAACGTCTCTTTAAAAGCCTCTACTACCAAACATTCCACATTCCAGGCATTTACCACTTCCTAAGTAAAAAAACTTACCTCTCGATTCCCCTTTGAACCTGCCCCGACCCACCTTCAATGCATGCCCTCTGGTATTAGATATTTCTACCCTGGGAGAAAAAAGATACTCCCTGTCTACTCTACCTATGCATCTCATCATCATATAACCATATAACAATCACAGCACGGAAACAGGCCATCCTGGCCCTTCTAGTCTGTGCCGAACGCTTACTCTCACCCAGTCCCACTGGCCCGCACTCAGCCCATAACCCTCCATTCCTTTCCTGTCCATATACCTATCCAATTTTACTTTAAATGACAATACCGAACCTGCCTCTACCACTTCTACTGGAAGCTCATTCCACACAGCTACCACTCTCTGAGTAAAGAATATAAAACCCAATCAGCTCTCTCTCCCACCCTATGCTGCTCCAAAGCAAGCAATCCAAATCTGTTCAGCCTCTCGTGATAGCACATGCCCTCTAAACCAGGCAACATCCTGGTAAACCTCTTCTGCACCCTCTCGAAAGCTTCAACATCCTTCCTATAGTGGAGCGACAAGAACTATATGCAAACCACCAGAGGTGGCCTAGCAAGAGTCTATAAAGTTGCAACATAACCTCTTGACCTTTGAACTCAATGCCACGACTGATAAAAACAAGTACTGTATCCCATAAGCCTTCTTAACCACCTTATCGACCTGTGTCCCATTCTTGCCTGCACTACCTTGGAGGTCCTTCTCCTCAGCCTCTTTCCTAACTCTATATACTCACTGTACAGGACTTTGTTTTTGTAAATTACGTTTGCTAACTTTTGTTAGTAATGTTTATAATATGCTGTGCTGTTCTTGCAAACAAAAAGCTAATTTTCATGGCATTTATAACCTGGGCACTGATGCTTCTGACAATAAACTTAAATTTAGAATTTATGATCCTGGATTCTAAAAGTTCTCAATCCCAGTCCCATTCTGACCTGACTGCAGCCTCCTCCACTGCCACAGTGAGCCCGATATTAGCAAGAAGATCCGTACGTTACCCTCCCTGACAGTGCTACTGCATGTGGCTTCTGCTTTTACAAAATAGGCCTGTGTTACACGTTCACTTCGGATTCAACACTTCCTCATTCGAAGGGAGAATATGAGGATGAAAACCAAGAACGTAAATCCAAGTATCATACAGGGAAGATAAAAATCAAGTCAAATCACTGTGAAGTGTACTCATATGCTGAGTGTGACATTGCAAGGGATAGAATAAAGCGGGGGAAGTACCTTTAACAAGATGTGAGAAGACGAAATGTTATATTCTGTGAGGAGGATCAGCGTGCACAAAATTTGTATTCCAAAAATGTGAAATATTCAGAATAATTAACATGTAGAAACATCTTCAATGATTTTTTTATTAAATGTAGAAATATATTATCCATTGCAATTCTCACAATAATAATAAATTAAAAGTTTTGAGATACATGTACATACTTTTAAAAATGATCAGAATAAATACAGTATAAATAAATTAAGTTAAATATATCTTCTAACCATTGGAAGAACAATCACATTATGCTCACTGAAGGTCAGTGATGAAATCAAGAGGAATGGTTTTGCAAACCACAACCTGTGCACTAAGTGTAGGTCAGAACATTCCCAATGCATATTTCCATTGCAAAAATGACAATTAGAGGAATAATTTTTGGGAAAACGAACGGAACTTTAAACAATTTTCCTTTGAAAAGGGGCTGAAACCTACAACTCTCAGATTAAACTGATAACACTAGAGGATGCTGGACAGAAGAAATTGCAAAATTTCATGTGCATGAACTTATGAGAAACAAAATTCCACCCAGGATTAATTTTAGGTAGGGAACTAAAATGATGTAAACCATAACAGAGATAAGATGCAGAATGGCAGATAGAGTACGAAGCTGTCCACTGTGCACCTTTTCCAGGAATGGATCATTGCATTACAGTAGCTGCCTGTCTTGATATGAATGGACAAGAATAGAATCATTCAGCAAATTCACATGTCATCACTGAGTAATACTGCAAAAATAAATTAATTAATAAATAATACAATAAATTAATACAACACTGGATATGGAGAAAGACCCAGACATTATTCCTTCCACATCACTTGCCAAATGAAAATGTGTGATTCATATAGTTATATAATAAATAGTAAAAACAGAAAATACTGCAAACATGCACAGCTCCGACAACTGCTGAGAGGAGTGAACAACAGTTAGTGTTTCAAGTTTATGAGCATTGACTCGAGGAATTAACTCAGGTTTCTTCTGCACATGCACTGATTATTTGCACCAGTTGGCGTTTCCATTAACATTTCTAGCATTTAGTTTAATTTATTTTTGAATGTAATATCAGTCTGTTCAGATATACTTTTCCTTGAAATTTATTTTAAATAAATAGTCATAAATCTTGATCCCTCATGAAATTGACTCTGGAAAATCTTCAGTGATCTCTGTTGATTTTTGCCATAATGAGAAGGAGCTGTTTCAAATGCGTCATGGTCTCAGTGCGGGTTATCTCCCAGGCACAGTTGCTGAATCCCTAAAAGGGAGGAAAAAAGGCAAATGTACTCAATAGTGAAAAATTAGATAATGAACAAGTATCAAGTAGATAAATCAGTGTATTGGCAGGCACATGTTTAAATATCAATGTACCTTCTGTTTCAGAAACTCTCTCAATTTCTGAAAGTATTTAAGAATTGCGGCATTCTTCCTTGGTCTGGTCTCTGAGCCTGGTTTCCGGACACACACATCCAGCTCTCTGAGCTGCCGATCCAACAGAAGCCGAAGGAGTTCCACTGAGCTCTGGACCCAGCTGACTGAGCTCAGGTTCATACTGTAGATCCTGCGGAGGTGATGCAGGGTCTGATGGACAATCTGGATCCTTTCCTGGGCCTGTGCAAAACACACATGGGGACATTAGTAGGGCCGTGGTCTCACAAACGTTTAGAATTAGAACAGAGTGTTTATGAGTCTTAGTACAAGACAAAATCAAACATCAACTTAAAATATACAGACCGCAAATGGAGGGCTACTAACAACTGTGAATTGAAGGCCACATCATTGGCAGTTTCCGTCTACAGCTAGAGATTTCAACAGGGAATGAGCAATGAACCACACGGATGAAGAACAAGACGCTTGACTGAATGAGGGAATGGCATCGATGCCACAGGATGCTACTTACACAGAGACAAGAGTCTGCTCTCCTTTCACCAGAAATAGCGAGGGGGAGATTTTATAGACATCGACAATCTCACAAAGAGGGGAATCAAGGAGGCGAAACAGACAGTCTTCCGAATGGGTTGTTAAAAAGATTAAACAGTAATTTATAAAGACAGTGGCATAAACAGTTGCATGTTAACTTTGCAAACACGAGGAAAGCTGCAGATGCTGGAAATTCAAGCAACACACAAAAAATGCTGGTAGAACACAGCAGGCCAGGCAGCATCTATAGGGAGGAGCACTGTCGACGTTTCGGGCCGAGACCCTTTGTCAGGACTAACTGAAAGGAAAGATAGTAAGAGATTTGAAAGTGGGAGGGGGAGGGGGAGATCCGAAATGATAGTAGAAGTCCAGAGGGGGTGGGGTGAAGCTAAGAGCTGGAAAGGTGATTGGCAAAAGGGATACAGGGCTGGAGAAGGGAAAGGATCATGGGACGGGAGGCCTAGGCAGAAAGAAAGGGGGAGGAGGGGAGCACCAGAGGGAGATGGTGAACAGGCAAAGAGTGATGGGCAGAGCCAGAAAGAAAGAGGGGGGAATAAATAAATCAAGGATGGTGTAAGAAAGGGAGGAGGGGCATTAACGGAAGTTAGAGAAATCAATGTTCATGCCATCAGGTTGGAGGCTACCCAGCTGGTATATAATGTGTTGTTCCTCCAACCTGAGTTTGGCTTCATTTTGACAATAGACGAGGTCATGGGTAGACGTATCAGAATGGGAATGGGACATGGAATTAAAATGTGTGGCCACAGGGAGATGCTGCTTACTCTGCACCTACACACCTATGCTCTGTCCACCAGAGAAAGCAGGATCTCCCAGTAGCCACACATTTTAGGTGAACTGGTTAGGGGAATCGATGACAGGTGACTATGGGAATGGGAACTTTTTAGGGGTGTCTTGTAATGTGAGCTGAGGTGTCCCATGTCTGCACCCTGTGGTACCTGATGCCCAATGGCCATCACACATTTTTAAGATAAGCAGATCATAGGCATCTTCTACACTTCAAAACTTGAGTAGAGGCAAATAAAAGTCACAGAAAAAAAGGTGCTGGGGTCCTCTCAGTCCATACCACCCATCAAGCAGCCACCTAAAGAAATCTCTTTCAGAGTGATTGGGGCAGTGGTAGTAGAAGGGAGATGCAGCCTGGAGAGAAACTGCGAGGAAGGAGAGGCAGTGGAACAGCATAAAGGCAGTCAGTTATATGGTGTGAAATATGCCTATTTTAGTACAAGTAATGTCAGGAACAAGGGTGATGAAGTTAGAGCATAGGTCAGTACATGGAAGTTCAATGTTGTGGCCATTACAGAGACTTGCCTGTCAGAAGGGCAAGAATTTTCTGTTGCATTTTCTGGGGTTTAGATTTTTCAAAAGGGACAGGGAGAGAGGGGAAATGGTGGGGGAGTGGGATTGCTAATCTGGGATGGTATCGCAGGGCATCCTTGAGGGATCGTCTACTGAGTCAGTGTTGATGGAAGTCAGAAACAGCAAGGGAGCAGTCACTCTATTGAATGTTTTCTGTCCATCCCCCTACAGTATCCGAGATACTGAGCTGCAGATTGGGAGGCAGATTTTGGAAAGATACAGGGTTGTGGTCATGGGTGACTTCAAGTTCTCTAATATTGATTGTCAGCTCCTCAGTGCAAAAAGTTTAGATGGGACAGAACACGTTAGGTGTGTACTGGAAGGATTCCTGACACAGTGTGCAGACAGGCCAACTAGAGGAGAGGTCACATTAAGACTGGTTCTAGCCAATGAACGTGGTCAGGTGACATATCTTTTTTAGATGAGCATTTTGGAGACAGTGACTACAACTCCCACATCTTTACCATAGCCTTTTAGAAGGATAGGAGCAAACAGTATGATAAATTATTTAATTGGAGGCAGGTGAATTATGATGCTATTAGATAGGAACGAGAGCATAAATTGGGAACAGATGCACTCAGAGAAATGCAACATGGAAATGTGAAGGCTGTAGTACTTGCATGTGATTCTGGATAGGTTTACCCTATAAAGGCAAGGAAAGGATGGTAGGGTGAAGGAATCACGGTTGACAAGAGAAGTGGAACACCTAGTTTAGAGGAAGAAAGAAACATACCTAACATTTAGTAAGACAAGTTCAGACTCTTGAGAGTTACAAGGTAGGCTATAACACATAGGAGCATAATTAGACCATTTGGCCCATCTAGTCTGCTAGTAGCCAGGCAGCAGCTAACAAATGGACTTAGGAGAGCTAGAACTGGACATGAAAAGGCCATCACACATCGAATTAAGGAAATCCCCAAGACAGAACAGTGGATGTAGTCTTATGGATTTTAGTAACGCATTTGACATGTTCCTCATGGTAAGCTCATTCAAAAAGTAAAGAGGCATTGAATTCAGGGAAACGTGTCTACGTGGATTCAGAGTTGGCTAGCCCACAGAAGGCAGAAGGTGGTAGCACACGGAACACATTCTGACTTGAAGTCTTCTCGCTCGTGGTGTTTGCAAAAATCTGTCCTGAAACTCTTCTCTTTGTAATATTTTTTAAATGACTTAGATCAGGAAGCGGAAGGGAGAGTTAGTAAGTTTGCAGATAACACAAAGATTGATGCTGTTATCCATAGAATAGAGGATTGATTTCGGTTAAAATGGGACATTCATGAAATGCAGAGCTGGGCTGGAAAATGGCAGATGGTGTTCAATTTAGAAAAGTATCAAGTTTTTCTCTTTGGAAGGTCAAAATTGAAAGCAGAATATACAGAGTTAATGGCAGGGATCTTAAGTGGAGGAAAAGAGGGATCTTGAAGTCCATGTCCATGGATCCCTTAAATTTGCTGAGGAAGTTGACAGGATGATTAAGAAGACATCTGGAGTTACTCATAGGATTGAGTGTAAGAGCTGTTAGGTAATGTTGCAGTTCTATGTTCTATGTTTCTATAACTCTTCTATAAAACTCTGGTTAGACCACACCTGGAGTATTGTGCTCAGTTTTGTTCACTTCAATATAAGAAGTACATGGCTTTAGAGAGGGTGCAGAGGAGACTTACCATGATGCTGATCAGATTAGAGGGCATGTGTCATGAGGATAAATTGGGTTTTTCTCTTTGGAGAGAAGGAAAATGAGAGGTGACTTGATTGAGGTGTACAAGATGATAACAGGCAAAGGTAGAGTGGGCAACAGAGACTTTTTCCCAGGATGAAAATGGCTAATAAAAGGAGCATAACTTTCAGGCGTTTGGAGGAATGTATGGGCAGGCAGTGTCAGAGGTAGGTCTTTTACACAGAGAACAGTGGATGCATAGAACGTCTTGCCAGGGTGGTGGTCGAGGCAAATACATTTGGGACATCACTGGGACTCTTAGATAGACATATGCAAGAAAGGAACAGGGAGGACTATGAGGGAGGGATGGGTTAGAATGATATTAGAATAGACATTGTGCATGTACTGTGCTGCATTGTTCTCATGCTCATTCACCATTAGCTGCTCAGTGGTGTTGGCAATTGAAGCAATCATATACTCCTTAAATGTTGTGAAAATTTCTGCCCTCAATATCTTCACAGACGCTGGGTTCCAAATTTCAAGCATACGCTGGAGGAACATTTTTCTAATGTCCCATCCAAACCTCTTACTTTTTTGACTTAAATCAATGTAGACACCTCAGCTGTGGGGAAAAATAATGCAATATATTCTAATTCCAACACACATAATTTGATGCACCTCTATTCCCCCCCCCCCACACACACACACACACACACACAGAACCTTCGTCTCCTTGATCCCAGTGGGCCAACTAAGCTGAACAATCATTTAACCAGGTTGGAGGGGGCACTTAATCTTGGGTGTCAGATTATTAGGATGGTGCTGTTGATTTCATCACCCGTGGTGGACACCGTTTTTCTGTTGATTCGAGGAGATTTTGAGGGGATAAGAAGATTTACAGCAGATGGTCAGAAGGGATAAATGCAGTGGGTAGTTGAAACGATCAGACAGCCTGATCAGGGGGCGCAGGGAGAAGGAGTGAGAGTAACAAGCAGAAGGTCGCAGAGAGCGGCATGTTTAGTGTTAGAGCATGTGAGATGAGGAGAGGGTGTTAGATACACAGTGTGGGCCACCAGTGAGTGGGACACAGGAGGAGATCGACAGGGTGTGAAGGCTGCAGTCAGATATATTCCCTTTGAATGTTTTCCTTAGGATCCGAGCTGGAGTGACAGAAAATGCCAATGACATGGAGAGAAAGCATTGACATTCTGTAATAGTTTATTCACCTGTTCAATTTCAAGTCAGATTCTTAGCATCACAAAAATATCTCGAATAATTTACGTTAAAGTAAAATGCAGGGATTACTCACAGGAACCTCCGCCGAAAGTTTCACCAGCTCCAAGGGCTTGGTTTTCAACGACAGCCTCTCAGTCACACAGTGTCGAGGGAGGCGGCCACCCTGAGACAGAAGATATCAACGTTACTGACAATCCCCACACACAGAAACACCGGACAACAGACTCTTTGAAATCACCTGATTGGTAACAGCAAACAGCCGGGGACTGTCAGGACCGGTCTCTGGGAGCGGGTTCAACTCACCATTTCATTCAGCTCGCCCAGAGTCTCTCTGTTGAGAACTTGCAGTAACTGTAACCTCTCACAGCCCAGGGTCACGGTCACGGTCAACAACAGCCACACACTGCAAACTCTCCAAACACGGCCCAATGCCATCTCCACCCGACACTGAATAAAGCACCGATCTGAGACCAGAATCAGCTCCGAAAACGGCTCTTGTTCGCCGAATGGAACTCTCGATATGGAAATGCCACGGCTTGTGATCGGGGAGCGGACGCCGGTGCTGCCGAGACCCGTGTCTGGGGATCCTGTTCTGAGCTCTCTCTGCCATGCTGCCGGATTTTATATGTGAAAATCCGAAAATAGGTGACATTCGAAAAGTGAAATGACCGGGATATTTGGGAGGCTGTCGGGAGAGAGCGGTCTCCGCTCTGAAGTAAGGAATCTGAAAGCTGGAGAGTCCAGCTGCAGCGACGGGAAAATCCGCCAGCGGGGAGAGCAACAGCGCTCAGGCTCTTGGTGCGTTCGTTCAGTTCGGGGGTCCAAGGTGTTGTGGAGGGTGGGTCGAGTTTGGCAAGGGACGTGCTGGGGTGAGGACGTGACTGTGTCGGTGCATCCGATGGGGCTGCATGTTATCAGGGTTACCGTAACACTGCATCTGTCAGCGCTGATCTTCTCTGTTACATCCAACTGCAGTGGTGCCATATCGCAGGGTGGTCAGTGCAGAGCGCCCGGGCCACGTCCTTCTGCTGGCGACTGTGCTCGCTATGAAGATGGTATGGTGTCTGGGTTCTTTACAGAAAACACCGGCGTTTCTTTCGTCTCCGGATCGCAAGGCGATTCCGATGCCTGCTCTCTCTGCGGGATAGTCTCCAGCTCAGCTTGCCGCTGGGAAGTGGCTGCGCGGCAAATTCACCCGAAACGAAAGCGTCCCAGGGTAAAAGTGACGGTTCGTCCTTTCCGAAAGTGGGCGTGTTTATCAACAGGAGTGGAACGCCAATAAAACTGCAGAAGCCATGACATCTACTTCCTGATTAAGTGCTGGAGTCCTCGGAGCAGGGGGTTCTCTCTCATTCCTATGGTTTTCGTCACTATCTAGCGCGGGAGTTCTCTGATATTACACTGGTTGAAGTATACATTCCCACCCCAGGCAGATGTCAAATTAACACCGGAGGGATTGAGCTCCGTGATTAACTGGCCTCCCCAATGCCCTCCTCAGTATCGAAGGGCACTTCAACCAGTTTAGCGTGAAGGAGCCTCTACCGAACTACTGCCAGCATGCACCGGGAACATCCAAGGACTCAACACACTCGACCACTGCGGGATGAAACAGTGAAGACACGCGCCAGACCAGCATCCCTATTTTCTTAGTTGAAGGCGATTCAAAATGTCATCGAATACTCTGCCAAACTTCTGCAGATGTACAGTAGAAAGCGTTCTGGCGGGTTGCATCGTGGCTTGGTGTGGAAACTCAATGCACAGGAATTCAAGAGGCTGCAGAGTGTAGTACACTCGTCCAGTTTCCTCACTCTCCACACCATAAATGACATCGGCAGGAGACAGTGCCCCAGGAAAGCAACATCCATTAGAAACGTTCCCACGAGGCAGAAACTAGAGGAGCCAGAAGACTCACATCTCAAAGCTCTTCAGCAGCTTCTTCCCCACCGTCTCGGGGTCCTGTTCCGACCTGAAATACCCTAACACGACCCTGGATCAACTTGCACAACTTACTTGTGTAGTTATGTCTACTTTTCTTATTTCGTAACTTGTGTATAATTTATGTTCCTGTAAGTTTACAGAACATAGAACAGTACAGCACAGGAACAGGCCCTTCGGCCCACAATGTTGTATCGAGGCAGCTTAAAAATAATTTAAAAACGAATCCCTCTTACCTCCATCTTCCTCATATCCACGTCCATGTGCTTATCTGAACGTCTCTTTAAAAGCCTCTACTACCAAACATTCCACATTCCAGGCATTTACCACTTCCTAAGTAAAAAAACTTACCTCTCGATTCCCCTTTGAACCTGCCCCGACCCACCTTCAATGCATGCCCTCTGGTATTAGATATTTCTACCCTGGGAGAAAAAAGATACTCCCTGTCTACTCTACCTATGCATCTCATCATCATATAACCATATAACAATCACAGCACGGAAACAGGCCATCCTGGCCCTTCTAGTCTGTGCCGAACGCTTACTCTCACCCAGTCCCACTGGCCCGCACTCAGCCCATTACCCTCCATTCCTTTCCTGTCCATATACCTATCCAATTTTACTTTAAATGACAATACCGAACCTGCCTCTACCACTTCTACTGGAAGCTCATTCCACACAGCTACCACTCTCTGAGTAAAGAATATAAAACCCAATCAGCTCTCTCTCCCACCCTATGCTGCTCCAAAGCAAGCAATCCAAATCTGTTCAGCCTCTCGTGATAGCACATGCCCTCTAAACCAGGCAACATCCTGGTAAACCTCTTCTGCACCCTCTCGAAAGCTTCAACATCCTTCCTATAGTGGAGCGACAAGAACTATATGCAAACCACCAGAGGTGGCCTAGCAAGAGTCTATAAAGTTGCAACATAACCTCTTGACCTTTGAACTCAATGCCACGACTGATAAAAACAAGTACTGTATCCCATAAGCCTTCTTAACCACCTTATCGACCTGTGTCCCATTCTTGCCTGCACTACCTTGGAGGTCCTTCTCCTCAGCCTCTTTCCTAACTCTATATACTCACTGTACAGGACTTTGTTTTTGTAAATTACGTTTGCTAACTTTTGTTAGTAATGTTTATAATATGCTGTGCTGTTCTTGCAAACAAAAAGCTAATTTTCATGGCATTTATAACCTGGGCACTGATGCTTCTGACAATAAACTTAAATTTAGAATTTATGATCCTGGATTCTAAAAGTTCTCAATCCCAGTCCCATTCTGACCTGACTGCAGCCTCCTCCACTGCCACAGTGAGCCCGATATTAGCAAGAAGAGCCGTACGTTACCCTCCCTGACAGTGCTACTGCATGTGGCTTCTGCTTTTACAAAATGGGCCTGTGTTACACGTTCACTTCGGATTCAACACTTCCTCATTCGAAGGGAGAATATGAAGATGAAAACCAAGAACGTAAATCCAAGTATCATACAGGGAAGATAAAAATCAAGTCAAATCACTGTGAAGTGTACTCATATGCTGAGTGTGACATTGCAAGGGATAGAATAAAGCGGGGGAAGTACCTTTAACAAGATGTGAGAAGACGAAATGTTATATTCTGTGAGGAGGATCAGCGTGCACAAAATTTGTATTCCAAAAATGTGAAATATTCAGAATAATTAACATGTAGAAACATCTTCAATGATTTTTTTATTAAATGTAGAAATATATTATCCATTGCAATTCTCACAATAATAATAAATTAAAAGTTTTGAGATACATGTACATACTTTTAAAAATGATCAGAATAAATACAGTATAAATAAATTAAGTTAAATATATCTTCTAACCATTGGAAGAACAATCACATTATGCTCACTGAAGGTCAGTGATGAAATCAAGAGGAATGGTTTTGCAAACCACAACCTGTGCACTAAGTGTAGGTCAGAACATTCCCAATGCATATTCCCATTGCAAAAATGACAATTAGAGGAATAATTTTTGGGAAAACGAACGGAACTTTAAACAATTTTCCTTTGAAAAGGGGCTGAAACCTACAACTCTCAGATTAAACTGATAACACTAGAGGATGCTGGACAGAAGAAATTGCAAAATTTCATGTGCATGAACTTATGAGAAAGAAAATTCCACCCAGGATTAATTTTAGGTAGGGAACTAAAATGATGTAAACCATAACAGAGATAAGATGCAGAATGGCAGATAGAGTAAGAAGCTGTCCACTGTGCACCTTTTCCAGGAATGGATCATTGTGTTACAGTAGCTGCCTGTCTTGATATGAATGGACAAGAATAGGATCATTCGGCAAATTCACATGTCATCACTGAGTAATACTACAAAAACAAATTAATAAATAAATAATACAATAAATTAATACAACACTGGATATGGAGAAAGACCCGGACATTATTCCTTCCACATCACTTGCCAAATGAAAATGTGTGATTCATATAGTTATATAATAAATAGTAAAAACAGAAAATACTGCAAACATGCACAGCTCCGACAACTGCTGAGAGGAGTGAACAACAGTTAGTGTTTCAAGTTTATGAGCATTGACTCGAGGAATTAACTCAGGTTTCTTCTGCACGTGCACTGATTATTTGCACCAGTTGGTGTTTCCATTAACATTTCTAGCATTTAGTTTAATTTATTTTTGAATGTAATATCAGTCTGTTCAGATATACTTTTCCTTGAAATTTATTTTAAATAAATAGTCATAAATCTTGATCCCTCATGAAATTGACTCTGGAAAATCTTCAGTGATCTCTGCTGATTTTTGCCATAATGAGAAGGAGCTGTTTCAAATGCGTCATGGTCTCAGTGCGGGTTATCTCCCAGGCACAGTTGCTGAATCCCTAAAAGGGAGGAAAAAAAGGCAAATGTACTCAATAGTGAAAAATTAGATAATGAACAAGTATCAAGTAGATAAATCAGTGTATTGGCAGGCACATGTTTAAATATCAATGTACCTTCTGTTTCAGAAACTCTCTCAATTTCTGAAAGTATTTAAGAATTGCGGCATTCTTCCTTGGTCTGGACTCTGAGCCTGGTTTCCGGACACACACATCCAGCTCTCTGAGCTGCCGATCCAACAGAAGCCGGAGGAGTTCCACTGAGCTCTGGACCCAGCTGACTGAGCTCAGGTTCATACTGTAGATCCTGCGGAGGTGATGCAGGGTCTGATGGACAATCTGGATCCTTTCCTGGGCCTGTGCAAAACACACATGGGGACATTAGTAGGGCCGTGGTCTCACAAACGTTTAGAATTAGAACAGAGTGTTTATGAGTCTTAGTACAAGACAAAATCAAACATCAACTTAAAATATACAGACCGCAAATGGAGGGCTACTAACAACTGTGAATTGAAGGCCACATCATTGGCAGTTTCCGTCTACAGCTAGAGATTTCAACAGGGAATGAGCAATGAACCACCCGGATGAAGAACAAGACGCTTGACTGAATGAGGGAATGGCATCGATGCCACAGGATGCTACTTACACAGAGACTAGAGTCTGCTCTCCTTTCACCAGAAATAGCGAGGGGGAGATTTTATAGAAATCGACAATCTCACAAAGAGGGGAATCAAGGAGGCGAAACAGACAGTCGTCCGAATGGGTTGTTAAAAAGATTAAACAGTAACTTATAAAGACAGTGGCATAAACAGTTGCATGTTAACTTTGCAAACACGAGGAAAGCTGCAGATGCTGGAAATTCAAGCAACACACAAAAAATGCTGGTGGAACGTAAAATGCCCAGGCAGCATCTATAGGGAGAAGCACCGGCGACGTTTTGGGCCGAGACCCTCGTCAGGACTAACTGAAAGAAGGGATAGTAAGAGATTTGAAAGTGAGAGTGGGAGGGGGAGATCCAAATTGATAGGAGAAGTCCAGAGGGGGTGAGGTGAAGCTAAGAGCTGGAAAGGTGATTGGCAAGAGGGATACAGGGCTGGAGAAGGGAAAGGATCATGGGTCGGGAGGCCTAGGGAGAAAGAAAGGGGGAGGGGAACACCAGAGGGAGATGGAGAACAGGCAAAGAGTGATGGGCAGAGACAGAAACAAAGAGGGGGGAATAAATAAATCAAGGATGGGATAAGAAAGGGAGGAGGGGCATTAACAGAAGTCAGAGAAATCAATGTTCATGCCATCAGGATGGAGGCTACCCAGCCGGTAAATAAGGTGTTGTCCCTCCAACCTGAGTGTGGCTTCATTTTGACAATAGACAAGGCCATGGGTAGACGTATCAGAATGGGAATGGGACATGGAATTAAAATGTGTAGCCCCACAGGGAGATGCTGCTTACTCTGCACCTACACACCTATGCTCTGTCCACCAGGTAGGCTATAACACATAGGAGCATAATTAGACCATTTGGCCCATCTAGTCTGCTAGTAGCCAGGCAGCAGCTAACGAATGGACTTAGGAGAGCTAGAACTGGACATGAAAAGGCCATCACACATCGAATTAAGGAAATCCTCAAGGCAGAACAGTGGATGTAGTCTTATGGATTTTAGTAAGGCATTTGACATGTTCCTCATGGTAAGCTCATTCAAAAAGTAAAGAGGCATTGAATTCAGGGAAACGTGTCTACGTGGATTCAGAGTTGGCTAGCCCACAGAAGGCAGAAGGTGGTAGCAGACGGAACACATTCTGTCTTGAAGTCTTCGCGCTCGTGGTGTTTGCAAAATCTGTCCTGAGACCCTTCTCTTTGTAATATTTTTTAAATGACTTAGGTCAGGAAGCGGAAGGGAGAGTTAGTAAGTTTGCACATAACACAAAGATTGATGCTGTTATGCATAGAATAGAGGATTGATTTGGGTTACAATGGGACATTCATGGAATGCAGAGCTGGGCTGGAAAATGGCAGATGGTGTTCAATTTAAAAAAGTATCAAGTTTTTCTCTTTGAAAGGTTAAAATTGAAGGCAGAATATACAGAGTTAATGGCAGGGATCTTAAGTGGAGGAAAAGAGGGATCTTGAAGTCCATGTCCATGGATCCCTTAAAGTTGCTGAGGAAGTTGACAGGATGATTAAGAAGACATCTGGAGTTACTCATAGGATTTTGTGTAAGAGCTGTTAGGTAATGTTGCAGTTCTATGTTCTATGTTTCTATAACTCTTCTATAAAACTCTGGTTAGACCACACCTGGAGTATTGTGCTCAGTTTTGTTCACTTCAATATAAGAAGTACATGGCTTTAGAGAGGGTGCAGAGGAGACTTACCATGATGCTGATCAGATTAGAGGGCATGTGTCATGAGGATAAATTGGGTTTTTCTCTTTGGAGAGAAGGAAAATGAGAGGTGACTTGATTGAGGTGTACAAGATGATAACAGGCAAAGGTAGAGTGGGCAACAGAGACTTTTTCCCAGGATGAAAATGGCTAATACAAGGAGCATAACTTTCAGGCGTTTGGAGGAATGTATGGGCAGGCAGTGTCAGAGGTAGGTCTTTTACACAGAGAACAGTGGATGCATAGAACGTCTTGCCAGGGTGGTGGTCGAGGCAAATACATTTGGGACATTATTGGGACTCTGAGATAGACATATGCAAGAAAGGAACACGGAGGACTATGAGGGAGGGATGGGTTAGAATGATATTAGAATAGACATTGTGCATGTACTGTGCTGCATTGTTCTCATGCTCATTCACCATTAGCTGCTCAGTATCTTTGGCAATTGAAGCAATCATATACTCCTTAAATGTTGTGAAAATTTTTGCCCTCAATATCTTCACAGACGCTGGGTTCCAAATTTCAAGCATACCCTGGAGGAAAATTTTTCTAATGTCCCATCCAAACCTTTTACTTTTTTGACTTAAATCAATGTAGACACCTCAGCTGTGGGGAAAAATAATGCAATACATTCTAATTCCACCACACATAATTTGATGCACCTCTATTCCCCCCCCCCACACACACACACACACACACACAGAACCTTCGTCTCCTTGATCCCAGTGGGCCAACTAAGCTGAACAATCATTTAACCAGGTTGGAGGGGGCACTTAATCTTGGGTGTCAGATTATTAGGATGGTGCAGTTGATTTCATCACCCGTGGTGGACACAGTTTGTCTGTTGATTCGAGGAGATTTTGAGGGGATAAGAAGATTTACAGCAGATGGTCAGAAGGGATAAATGCAGTGGGTAGTTGAAACGATCAGGCAGCCTGATCAGGGGGCGCAGGGAGAAGGAGTGAGAGTAACAAGCAGAAGGTCGCAGAGAGCGGCATGTTTAGTGTTAGAGCATGTGAGATGAGGAGAGGGTGTTAGATACACAGTGTGGGCCACCAGTGAGTGGGACACAGGAGGAGATCGACAGGGTGTGAAGGCTGCAGTCAGATATATTCCCTTTGAATGTTTTCCTTAGGATCCGAGCTGGAGTGACAGAAAATGCCAATGACATGGAGAGAAAGCATTGACATTCTGTAATAGTTTATTCACCTGTTCAATTTCAGGTCAGATTCTTAGCATCACACAAATGCCTCGAATAAATTACGTTAAAGTAAAATGCAGAGATTACTCACAGGAACCTCCGCCGAAAGTTTCACCAGCTCCAAGGGCTTGGTTTTCAACGACAGCCTCTCAGTCACACAGTGTCGAGGGAGGCGGCCACCCTGAGACAGAAGATATCAACGTTACTGACAATCCCCACACACAGAAACACCGGACAACAGACTCTTTGAAATCACCTGATTGGTAACAGCAAACAGCCGGGGACTGTCAGGACCGGTCTCTGGGAGCGGGTTCAACTCACCATTTCATTCAGCTCGCCCAGAGTCTCTCTGTTGAGAACTTGCAGTAACTGTAACCTCTCACAGCCCAGGGTCACGGTCACGGTCAACAACAGCCACACACTGCAAACTCTCCAAACACGGCCCAATGCCATCTTCACCCGACACTGAATAAAGCACCGATCTGAGACCAGAATCAGCTCCGAAAACGGGTCTTGTTCGCCGAATGGAACTCTCGATATGGAAATGCCACGGCTTGTGATCCGGGAGCGGACGCCGGTGCTGCCGAGACCCGTGTCTGGGGATCCTGTTCTGAGCTCTCTCTGCCATGCTGCCGGATTTTATATGTGAAAATCCGAAAATAGGTGTCATTCGAAAAGTGAAATGACCGGGATATTTGGGAGCCTGTCGGGAGAGAGCGGTCTCCGCTCTGAAGTAAGGAATCTGAAAGCTGGAGAGTCCAGCTGCAGCGACGGGAAAATCCGCCAGCGGGGAGAGCAACAGCGCTCAGGCTCTTGGTGCGTTCGTTCAGTTCGGGGGTCCAAGGTGTTGTGGAGGGTGGGTCGAGTTTGGCAAGGGACGTGCTGGGGTGAGGACGTGACTGTGTCGGTGCATCCGTCGGGGCTGCATGTTATCAGGGTTACCGTATCACTGCATCTGTCAGCGCTGATCTTCTCTGTTACATCCAACTGCAGTGGTGCCATATCGCAGGGTGGTCAGTGCAGAGCGCCCGGGCCACGTCCTTCTGCTGGCGACTGTGCTCGCTATGAAGATGGTATGGTGTCTGGGTTCTTTACAGAAGACACTTCGGCGTTTCTTTCGTCTCCGGATCGCAAGGCGATTCCGATGCCTGCTCTCTCTGCGGGATAGTCTCCAGCTCAGCTTGCCGCTGGGAAGTGGCTGCGCGGCAAATTCACCCGAAACGAAAGCGTCCCAGGGTAAAAGTGACGGTTCGTCCTTTCCGAAAGTGGGCGTGTTTATCAACAGGAGTGGAACGCCAATAAAACTGCAGAAGCCATGACATCTACTTCCTGATTAAGTGCTGGAGTCCTCGGAGCAGGGGGTTCTCTCTCATTCCTATGGTTTTCGTCACTATCTAGCGCGGGAGTTCTCTGATATTACACTGGTTGAAGTATACATTCCCACCCCAGGCAGATGTCAAATTAACACCGGAGGGATTGAGCTCCGTGATTAACTGGCCTCCCCAATGCCCTCCTCAGTATCGAAGGGCACTTCAACCAGTTTAGCGTGAAGGAGCCTCTACCGAACTACTGCCAGCATGCACCGGGAACATCCAAGGACTCAACACACTCGACCACTGCGGGATGAAACAGTAAAGACACGCAGCAGACCAGCATCCCTATTTTCTTAGTTGAAGGCGATTCAAAATGTCATCGAATACTCTGCCAAACTTCTGCAGATGTACAGTAGAAAGCGTTCTGGCGGGTTGCATCGTGGATTGGTGTGGAAACTCAATGCACAGGAATTCAAGAGGCTGCAGAGTGTAGTACACTCGTCCAGTTTCCTCACTCTCCACACCATAAATGACATCGGCAGGAGACAGTGCCCCAGGAAAGCAACATCCATTATAAACGTTCCCACGAGGCAGAAACTAGAGGAGCCAGAAGACTCACATCTCAAAGCTCTTCAGCAGCTTCTTCCCCACCGTCTCGGGGTCCTGTTCCGACCTGAAATACCCTAACACGACCCTGGATCAACTTGCACAACTTACTTGTGTAGTTATGTCTACTTTTCTTATTTCGTAACTTGTGTATAATTTATGTTCCTGTAAGTTTACAGAACATAGAACAGTACAGCACAGGAACAGGCCCTTCGGCCCACAATGTTGTATCGAGGCAGCTTAAAAATAATTTAAAAACGAATCCCTCCTACCTCCATCTTCCTCATATCCACGTCCATGTGCTTATCTGAACGTCTCTTTAAAAGCCTCTACTACCAAACATTCCACATTCCAGGCATTTACCACTTCCTAAGTAAAAAAACTTACCTCTCGATTCCCCTTTGAACCTGCCCCGACCCACCTTCAATGCATGCCCTCTGGTATTAGATATTTCTACCCTGGGAGAAAAAAGATACTCCCTGTCTACTCTACCTATGCATCTCATCATCATATAACCATATAACAATCACAGCACGGAAACAGGCCATCCTGGCCCTTCTAGTCTGTGCCGAACGCTTACTCTCACCCAGTCCCACTGGCCCGCACTCAGCCCATTACCCTCCATTCCTTTCCTGTCCATATACCTATCCAATTTTACTTTAAATGACAATACCGAACCTGCCTCTACCACTTCTACTGGAAGCTCATTCCACACAGCTACCACTCTCTGAGTAAAGAATATAAAACCCAATCAGCTCTCTCTCCCACCCTATGCTGCTCCAAAGCAAGCAATCCAAATCTGTTCAGCCTCTCGTGATAGCACATGCCCTCTAAACCAGGCAACATCCTGGTAAACCTCTTCTGCACCCTCTCGAAAGCTTCAACATCCTTCCTATAGTGGAGCGACAAGAACTCTATGCAAACCACCAGAGGTGGCCTAGCAAGAGTCTATAAAGTTGCAACATAACCTCTTGACCTTTGAACTCAATGCCACGACTGATAAAAACAAGTACTGTATCCCATAAGCCTTCTTAACCACCTTATCGACCTGTGTCCCATTCTTGCCTGCACTACCTTGGAGGTCCTTCTCCTCAGCCTCTTTCCTAACTCTATATACTCACTGTACAGGACTTTGTTTTTGTAAATTACGTTTGCTAACTTCTGTTAGTAATGTTTATAATATGCTGTGCTGTTCTTGCAAACAAAAAGCTAATTTTCATGGCATTTATAACCTGGGCACTGATGCTTCTGACAATAAACTTAAATTTAGAATTTATGATCCTCGTTTCTAAAAGCACGTCAGTTCTCAATCCCAGTCCCATTCTGACCTAACTGCAGCCTCCTCCACTGCCACAGTGAGCCCGATATTAGCAAGAAGAGCCGTACGTTACCCTCCCTGACAGTGCTACTGCATGTGGCTTCTGCTTTTACAAAATGGGCCTGTGTTACACGTTAACTTCGGATTCAACACTTCCTCATTCGAAGGGAGAATATGAGGATGAAAACCAAGAACGTAAATCCAAGTATCATACAGGGAAGATAAAAATCAAGTCAAATCACTGTGAAGTGTACTCATATGCTGAGTGTGACATTGCAGGGGATAGAATAAAGCGGGGGAAGTACCTTTAATAAGATGTGAGAAGACGAAATGTTATATTCTGTGAGGAGGATCAGCGTGCACAAAATTTGTATTCCAAAAATGTGAAATATTCAGAATAATTAACATGTAGAAACATCTTCAATGATTTTTTTTATTAAATGTAGAAATATATTATCCATTGCAATTCTCACAATAATAATAAATTAAAACTTTTGAGATACATGTACATACTTTAAAAAATGATCAGAATAAATACAGTATAAATAAATTAAGTTAAATATGTCTTCTAACCATTGGAAGAACAATCACATTATGCTCACTGAAGGTCAGTGATGAAATCAAGAGGAATGGTTTTGCAAACCACAACCTGTGCACTAAGTGTAGGTCAGAACATTCCCAATGCATATTCCCATTGCAAAAATGACAATTAGAGGAATAATTTTTGGGAAAACGAACGGAACTTTAAACAATTTTCCTTTGAAAAGGGGCTGAAACCTACAACTCTCAGATTAAACTGATAACACTAGAGGATGCTGGACAGAAGAAATTGCAAAATTTCATGTGCATGAACTTATGAGAAAGAAAATTCCACCCAGGATTAATTTTAGGTAGGGAACTAAAATGATGTAAACCATAACAGAGATAAGATGCAGAATGGCAGATAGAGTACGAAGCTGTCCACTGTGCACCTTTTCCAGGAATGGATCATTGCATTACAGTAGCTGCCTGTCTTGATATGAATGGACAAGAATAGGATCATTCAGCAAATTCACATGTCATCACTGAGTAATACTACAAAAATAAATTAATTAATTAATAATACAATAAATTAATACAACACTGGATATGGAGAAAGACCCGGACATTATTCCTTCCACATCACTTGCCAAATGAAAATATGTGATTCATATAGTTATATAATAAATAGTAAAAACAGAAAATACTGCAAACATGCACAGCTCCGACAACTGCTGAGAGGAGTGAACAACAGTTAGCGTTTCAAGTTTATGAGCATTGACTCGAGGAATTAACTCAGGTTTCTTCTGCACATGCACTGATTATTTGCACCAGTTGGTGTTTCCATTAACATTTCTAGCATTTAGTTTAATTTATTTTTGAATGTAATATCAGTCTGTTCAGATATACTTTTCCTTGAAATTTATTTTAAATAAATAGTCATAAATCTTGATCCCTCATGAAATTGACTCTGGAAAATCTTCAGTGATCTCTGCTGATTTTTGCCATAATGAGAAGGAGCTGTTTCAAATGCGTCATGGTCTCAGTGCGGGTTATCTCCCAGGCACAGTTGCTGAATCCCTAAAAGGGAGGAAAAAAAGGCAAATGTACTCAATAGTGAAAAATTAGATAATGAACAAGTATCAAGTAGATAAATCAGTGTATTGGCAGGCACATGTTTAAATATCAATGTACCTTCTGTTTCAGAAACTCTCTCAATTTCTGAAAGTATTTAAGAATTGCGGCATTCTTCCTTGGTCTGGTCTCTGAGCCTGGTTTCCGGACACACACATCCAGCTCTCTGAGCTGCCGATCCAACAGAAGCCGGAGGAGTTCCACTGAGCTCTGGACCCAGCTGACTGAGCTCAGGTTCATACTGTAGATCCTGCAGAGGTGATGCAGGGTCTGATGGACAATCTGGATCCTTTCCTGGGCCTGTGCAAAACACACATGGGGACATTAGTAGGGCCGTGGTCTCACAAACGTTTAGAATTAGAACAGAGTGTTTATGAGTCTTAGTACAAGACAAAATCAAACATCAACTTAAAATATACAGACCGCAAATGGAGGGCTACTAACAACTGTGAATTGAAGGCCACATCATTGGCAGTTTCCGTCTACAGCTAGAGGTTTCAACAGGGAATGAGCAATGAACCACACGGATGAAGAACAAGACGCTTGACTGAATGAGGGAATGGCATCGATGCCACAGGATGCTACTTACACAGAGACTAGAGTCTGCTCTCCTTTCACCAGAAATAGCGAGGGGGAGATTTTATAGAAATCGACAATCTCACAAAGAGGGGAATCAAGGAGGCGAAACAGACAGTCGTCCGAATGGGTTGTTACAAAGATTAAACAGTAATTTATAAAGACAGTGGCATAAACAGTTGCATGTTAACTTTGCAAACACGAGGAAAGCTGCAGATGCTGGAAATTCAAGCAATACACAAAAAATGCTGGTAGAACACAGCAGGCCAGGCAGCATCTATAGGGAGGAGCACTGTCGACGTTTCGGGCCGAGACCCTTTGTCAGGACCAACTGAAAGGAAAGATAGTAAGAGATTTGAAAGTGGGAGGGGGAGGGGGAGATCCGAAATGATAGTAGAAGTCCAGAGGGGGTGGGGTGAAGCTAAGAGCTGGAAAGGTGATTGGCAAAAGGGATACAGGGCTGGAGAAGGGAAAGGATCATGGGACGGGAGGCCCAGGCAGAAAGAAAGGGGGAGGGGGGGAGCACCAGAGGGAGATGGTGAACAGGCAAAGAGTGATGGGCAGAGCCAGAAAGAAAGAGGGGGGAATAAATAAATCAAGGATGGTGTAAGAAAGGGAGGAGGGGCATTAACGGAAGTTAGAGAAATCAATGTTCATGCCATCAGGATGGAGGCTACCCAGCCGGTAAATAAGGTTGTCCCTCCAACCTGAGTGTGGCTTCATTTTGACAATAGACAAGGCCATGGGTAGACGTATCAGAATGGGAATGGGACATGGAATTAAAATGTGTGGCCACAGGGAGATGCTGCTTACTCTGCACCTACACACCTATGCTCTGTCCACCAGAGAAAGCAGGATCTCCCAGTAGCCACACATTTTAGGTGAACTGGTTAGGGGAATCGATGACAGGTGACTATGGGAATGGGAACTTTTTAGGGGTGTCTTGTAATGTGAGCTGAGGTGTCCTATGTCTGCACCCTGTGGTACCTGATGCCCAATGGCCATCACACATTTTTAAGATAAGCAGATCATAGGCATCTTCTACACTTCAAAACTTGAGTAGAGGCAAATAAAAGTCACAGAAAAAAAGGTGCTGGGGTCCTCTCAGTCCATACCACCCATCAAGCAGCCACCTAAAGAAATCTCTTTCAGAGTGATTGGGGCAGTGGTAGTAGAAGGGAGATGCAGCCTGGAGAGAAACTGTGAGGAAGGAGAGGCAGTGGAACAGCATAAAGGCAGTCAGTTATATGGTGTGAAATATGTCTATTTTAGTACAAGTAATGTCAGGAACAAGGGTGATGAAGTTAGAGCATAGGTCAGTACATGGAAGTTCAATGTTGTGGCCATTACAGAGACTTGCCTGTCAGAAGGGCAAGAATTTTCTGTTGCATTTTCTGGGGTTTAGATTTTTCAAAAGGGACAGGGAGAGAGGGGAAATGGTGGGGGAGTGGGATTGCTAATCTGGGATGGTATCGCAGGGCATCCTTGAGGGATCGTCTACTGAGTCAGTGTTGATGGAAGTCAGAAACAGCAAGGGAGCAGTCACTCTATTGAATGTTTTCTGTCCATCCCCCTACAGTATCAGAGATACTGAGCTGCAGATTGGGAGGCAGATTTTGGAAAGATACAGGGTTGTGGTCATGGGTGACTTCAAGTTCTCTAATATTGATTGTCAGCTCCTCAGTGCAAAAAGTTTAGATGGGACAGAACACGTTAGGTGTGTACTGGAAGGATTCCTGACACAGTGTGCAGACAGGCCAACTAGAGGAGAGGTCACATTAAGACTGGTTCTAGCCAATGAACGTGGTCAGGTGACATATCTTTTTTAGATGAGCATTTTGGAGACAGTGACTACAACTCCCACAACTTTACCATAGCCTTTTAGAAGGATAGGAGCAAACAGTATGATAAATTATTTAATTGGAGGCAGGTGAATTATGATGCTATTAGATAGGAACGAGAGCATAAATTGGGAACAGATGCACTCAGAGAAATGCACCATGGAAATGTGAAGGCTGTAGTACTTGCATGTGATTCTGGATAGGTTTACCCTATAAAGGCAAGGAAAAGATGGTAGGGTGAAGGAATCACGGTTGACAAGAGAAGTGGAACACCTAGTTTAGAGGAAGAAAGAAACATACCTAACATTTAGTAAGACAAGATCAGACTCTTGAGAGTTACAAGGTAGGCTATAACACATAGGAGCATAATTAGACCATTTGGCCCATCTAGTCTGCTAGTAGCCAGGCAGCAGCTAACAAATGGACTTAGGAGAGCTAGAACTGGACATGAAAAGGCCATCACACATCGAATTAAGGAAATCCCCAAGGCAGAACAGTGGATGTAGTCTTATGGATTTTAGTAACGCATTTGACATGTTCCTCATGGTAAGCTCATTCAAAAAGTAAAGAGGCATTGAATTCAGGGAAACGTGTCTACGTGGATTCAGAGTTGGCTAGCCCACAGAAGGCAGAAGGTGGTAGCTGACGGAACACATTCTGACTTGAAGTCTTCTCGCTCGTGGTGTTTGCAAAAATCTGTCCTGAAACTCTTCTCTTTGTAATATTTTTTAAATGACTTAGATCAGGAAGCGGAAGGGAGAGTTAGTAAGTTTGCAGATAACACAAAGATTGATGCTGTTATGCATAGAATAGAGGATTGATTTCGGTTAAAATGGGACATTCATGGAATGCAGAGCTGGGCTGGAAAATGGCAGATGGTGTTCAATTTAGAAAAGTATCAAGTTTTTCTCTTTGGAAGGTCAAAATTGAAGGCAGAATATACAGAGTTAATGGCAGGGATCTTAAGTGGAGGAAAAGAGGGATCTTGAAGTCCATGTCCATGGATCCCTTAAATTTGCTGAGGAAGTTGACAGGATGATTAAGAAGACATCTGGAGTTACTCATAGGATTGAGTGTAAGAGCTGTTAGGTAATGTTGCAGTTCTATGTTCTATGTTTCTATAACTCTTCTATAAAACTCAGGTTAGACCACACTTGGAGTATTGTGTTCAGTTTTGTTCACTTCAATATAGGAAGTACATGGCTTTAGAGAGGGTGCAGAGGAGACTTACCATGATGCTGATCAGATTAGAGGGCATGTGTCATGAGGATAAATTGGGATTTTCTCCTTGGAGAGAAGGAAGATGAGACATGATTTGATTGAGGTGTACAAGATGATAACAGGCAAAGGTAGAGTGGGCAACAGAGACTTTTTCCCAGGATGAAAATGGCTAATAAAAGGAGCATAACTTTCAGGCGTTTGGAGGAATGTATGGGCAGGCAGTGTCAGAGGTAGGTCTTTTACACAGAGAACAGTGGATGCATAGAACGTCTTGCCAGGGTGGTGGTCGAGGCAAATACATTTAGGACATTATTGGGACTCTTAGATAGACATATGCAAGAAAGGAACACGGAGGACTATGAGGGAGGGATGGGTTAGAATGATATTAGAATAGACATTGTGCATGTACTGTGCTGCATTGTTCTCATGCTCATTCACCATTAGCTGCTCAGTGGCGTTGGCAATTGAAGCAATCATATACTCCTTAAATGTTGTGAAAATTTTTGCCCTCAATATCTTCACAGACGCTGGGTTCCAAATTTCAAGCATACCCTGGAGGAACATTTTTCTAATGTCCCATCCAAACCTCTTACTTTTTTGACTTAAATCAATGTAGACACCTCAGCTGTGGGGAAAAATAATGCAATACATTCTAATTCCACCACACATAATTTGATGCACCTCTATTCCCCCCCCCCCACACACACACACACACACACACACACACAGAACCATCGTCTCCTTGATCCCAGTGGGCCAACTAAGCTGAACAATCATTTAACCAGGTTGGAGGGGGCACTTAATCTTGGGTGTCAGATTATTAGGATGGTGCTGTTGATTTCATCACCCGTGGTGGACACCGTTTTTCTGTTGATTCGAGGAGATTTTGAGGGGATAAGAAGATTCACAGCAGATGGTCAGAAGGGATAAATGCAGTGGGTAGTTGAAACGATCAGACAGCCTGATCAGGGGGCGCAGGGAGAAGGAGTGAGAGTAACAAGCAGAAGGTCGCAGAGAGCGGCATGTTTAGTGTTAGAGCATGTGAGATGAGGAGAGGGTGTTAGATACACAGTGTGGGCCACCAGTGAGTGGGACACAGGAGGAGATCGACAGGGTGTGAAGGCTGCAGTCAGATATATTCCCTTTGAATGTTTTCCTTAGGATCCGAGCTGGAGTGACAGAAAATGCCAATGACATGGAGAGAAAGCATTGACATTCTGTAATAGTTTATTCACCTGTTCAATTTCAAGTCAGATTCTTAGCATCACACAAATATCTCGAATAATTTACGTTAAAGTAAAATGCAGAGATTACTCACAGGAACCTCCGCCGAAAGTTTCACCAGCTCCAAGAGCTTGGTTTTCAACGACAGCCTCTCAGTCACACAGTGTCGAGGGAGGCGGCCACCCTGAGACAGAAGATATCAACGTTACTGACAATCCCCACACACAGAAACACCGGACAACAGACTCTTTGAAATCACCTGATTGGTAACAGCAAACAGCCGGGGACTGTCAGGACCGGTCTCTGGGAGCGGGTTCAACTCACCATTTCATTTAGCTCGCCCAGAGTCTCTCTGTTGAGAACTTGCAGTAACTGTAACCTCTCACAGCCCAGGGTCAGGGTCACGGTCAACAACAGCCACACACTGCAAACTCTCCAAACACGGCCCAATGCCATCTTCACCCGACACTGAATACAGCACCGATCTGAGACCAGAATCAGCTCCGAAAACGGGTCTTGTTCGCCGAATGGAACTCTCGATATGGAAATGCCACGGCTTGTGATCCGGGAGCGAACGCTGGTGCTGCCGAGACCCGTGTCTGGGGATCCTGTTCTGAGCTCTCTCTGCCATGCTGCCGGATTTTATATGTGAAAATCCGAAAATAGGTTTCATTCGAAAAGTGAAATGACCGGGATATTTGGGAGCCTGTCGGGAGAGAGCGGTCTCCGCTCTGAAGTAAGGAATCTGAAAGCTGGAGAGTCCAGCTGCAGCGACGGGAAAATCCGCCAGCGGGGAGAGCAACAGCGCTCAGGATCTTGGTGCGTTCGTTCAGTTCGGGGGTCCAAGGTGTTGTGGAGGGTGGGTCGAGTTTGGCAAGGGACGTGCTGGGGTGAGGACGTGACTGTGTCGGTGCATCCGTCGGGGCTGCATGTTATCAGGGTTACCGTAACACTGCATCTGTCAGCGCTGATCTTCTCTGTTACATCCAACTGCAGTGGTGCCATATCGCAGGGTGGTCAGTGCAGAGCGCCCGGGCCACGTCCTTCTGCTGGCGACTGTGCTCGCTATGAAGATGGTATGGTGTCTGGGTTCTTTACAGAAGACACTTCGGCGTTTCTTTCGTCTCCGGATCGCAAGGCGATTCCGATGCCTGCTCTCTCTGCGGGATAGTCTCCAGCTCAGCTTGCCGCTGGGAAGTGGCTGCGCGGCAAATTCACCCGAAACGAAAGCGTCCCAGGGTAAAAGTGACGGTTCGTCCTTTCCGAAAGTGGGCGTGTTTATCAACAGGAGTGGAACGCCAATAAAACTGCAGAAGCCATGACATCTACTTCCTGATTAAGTGCTGGAGTCCTCGGAGCAGGGGGTTCTCTCTCATTCCTATGGTTTTCGTCACTATCTAGCGCGGGATTTCTCTGATATTACACTGGTTGAAGTATACATTCCCACCCCAGGCAGATGTCAAATTAACACCGGAGGGATTGAGCTCCGTGATTAACTGGCCTCCCCAATGCCCTCCTCAGTATCGAAGGGCACTTCAACCAGTTTAGCGTGAAGGAGCCTCTACCGAACTACTGCCAGCATGCACCGGGAACATCCAAGGACTCAACACACTCGACCACTGCGGGATGCAACAGTAAAGACACGCAGCAGACCAGCATCCCTATTTTCTTAGTTGAAGGCGACTCAAAATGTCATCGAATACTCTGCCAAACTTCTGCAGATGTACAGTAGAAAGCGTTCTGGCGGGTTGCATCGTGGATTGGTGTGGAAACTCAATGCACAGGAATTCAAGAGGCTGCAGAGTGTAGTACACTCGTCCAGTTTCCTCACTCTCCACACCATAAATGACATCGGCAGGAGACAGTGCCCCAGGAAAGCAACATCCATTAGAAACGTTCCCACGAGGCAGAAACTAGAGGGGCCAGAAGACTCACATCTCAAAGCTCTTCAGCAGCTTCTTCCCCACCGTCTCGGGGTCCTGTTCCGACCTGAAATACCCTAACACGACCCTGGATCAACTTGCACAACTTACTTGTGTAGTTATGTCTACTTTTCTTATTTCGTAACTTGTGTATAATTTATGTTCCTGTAAGTTTACAGAACATAGAACAGTACAGCACAGGAACAGGCCCTTCGGCCCACAATGTTGTATCGAGGCAGCTTAAAAATAATTTAAAAACGAATCCCTCCTACCTCCATCTTCCTCATATCCACGTCCATGTGCTTATCTAAACATCTCTTTAAAAGCCTCTTCTACCATACAGGCAGCACATTCCAGGCATCTACCACTTCCTAAGTAAAAAAACTTACCTCTCGATTCCCCTTTGAACCTACCCCAACCCGCCGTCAATGCATGCCCTCTGGTATTAGATATTTCTACCCTGGGAGAAAAAAGAGACTTCCTGTCTACTCTACCTATGCATCTCATCATCATATAACCATATAACAATCACAGCACGGAAACAGGCCATCCTGGCCCTTCTAGTCTGTGCCGAACGCTTACTCTCACCCAGTCCCACTGGCCCGCACTCAGCCCATTACCCTCCATTCCTTTCCTGTCCATATACCTATCCAACTTTACTTTAAATGACAATACCGAACCTGCCTCTACCACTTCTACTGGAAGCTCATTCCACACAGTTACCACTCTCTGAGTAAAGAATATAAACCACTATCAGCTCTCCCTCCCAGCCTATGCTGCTCCAAAGCAAGCAATCCAAATCTGTTCAGCCTCTCGTGACAGCACATGCCCTCTAAATCAGGCAACATCCTGGTAAACCTCTTCTGCACCCTCTCGAAATCTTCAACATCCTTCCTATAGTGGAGCGACAAGAACTGTATGCAAACCACCAGAGGTGGCCTAACAAGAGTCGATAAAGTTGCAACGTAACCTCTTGACCTTTGAACTCAATGCCACGACTGATAAAAACAAGTACTGTATCCCATAAGCCTTCTTAACCACCTTATCGACCTGTGTCCCTTTCTTGCCTGCACTACCTTGGAGGTCCTTCTCCTCAGCCTCTTTCCTAACTCTATATACTCACTGTACAGGACTTTGTTTTTGTAAATTACGTTTGCTAACTTCTGTTAGTAATGTTTATAATATGCTGTGCTGTTCTTGCAAACAAAAAGCTAATTTTCATGGCATTTATAACGTGGGCACTGATGCTTCTGACAATAAACTTAAATTTAGAATTTATGATCCTGGATTCTAAAAGCACGTCTGTTCTCAATCCCAGTCCCATTCTGACCTAACTGCAGCCTCCTCCACTGCCACAGTGAGCCCGATATTAGCAAGAAGAGCCGTACGTTACCCTCCCTGACAGTGCTACTGCATGTGGCTTCTGCTTTTACAAAATGGGCCTGTGTTACACGTTCACTTCGGATTCAACACTTCCTCATTCGAAGGGAGAATATGAAGATGAAAACCAAGAACGTAAATCCAAGTATCATACAGGGAAGATAAAAATCAAGTCAAATCACTGTGAAGTGTACTCATATGCTGAGTGTGACATTGCAGGGGAAAGAATAAAGCGGGGGAAGTACCTTTAACAAGATGTGAGAAGACGAAATGTTATATTCTGTGAGGAGGATCAGCGTGCACAAAATTTGTATTCCAAAAATGTGAAATATTCAGAATAATTAACATGTAGAAACATCTTCAATGATTTTTTTATTAAATGTAGAAATATATTATCCATTGCAATTCTCACAATAATAATAAATTAAAAGTTTTGAGATACATGTACATACTTTTAAAAATGATCAGAATAAATACAGTATAAATAAATTAAGTTAAATATATCTTCTAACCATTGGAAGAACAATCACATTATGCTCACTGAAGGTCAGTGATGAAATCAAGAGGAATGGTTTTGCAAACCACAACCTGTGCACTAAGTGTAGGTCAGAACATTCCCAATGCATATTCCCATTGCAAAAATGACAATTAGAGGAATAATTTTTGGGAAAACGAACGGAACTTTAAACAATTTTCCTTTGAAAAGGGGCTGAAACCTACAACTCTCAGATTAAACTGATAACACTAGAGGATGCTGGACAGAAGAAATTGCAAAATTTCATGTGCATGAACTTATGAGAAACAAAATTCCACCCAGGATTAATTTTAGGTAGGGAACTAAAATGATGTAAACCATAACAGAGATAAGATGCAGAATGGCAGATAGAGTAAGAAGCTGTCCACTGTGCACCTTTTCCAGGAATGGATCATTGCATTACAGTAGCTGCCTGTCTTGATATGAATGGACAAGAATAGGATCATTCGGCAAATTCACATGTCATCACTGAGTAATACTACAAAAATAAATTAATAAATAAATAATACAATAAATTAATACAACACTGGATATGGAGAAAGACCCGGACATTATTCCTTCCACATCACTTGCCAAATGAATATGTGTGATTCATATAGTTATATAATAAATAGTAAAAACAGAAAATACTGCAAACATGCACAGCTCAGACATCTGCTGAGAGGAGTGAACAACAGTTAGCGTTTCAAGTTTATGAGCATTGACTCGAGGAATTAACTCAGGTTTCTTCTGCACATGCACTGATTATTTGCACCAGTTGGCGTTTCCATTAACATTTCTAGCATTTAGTTTAATTTATTTTTGAATGTAATATCAGTCTGTTCAGATATACTTTTCCTTGAAATTTATTTTAAATAAATAGTCATAAATCTTGATCCCTCATGAAATTGACTCTGGAAAATCTTCAGTGATCTCTGCTGATTTTTGCCATAATGAGAAGGAGCTGTTTCAAATGCGTCATGGTCTCAGTGCGGGTTATCTCCCAGGCACAGTTGCTGAATCCCTAAAAGGGAGGAAAAAAAGGCAAATGTACTCAATAGTGAAAAATTAGATAATGAACAAGTATCAAGTAGATAAATCAGTGTATTGGCAGGCACATGTTTAAATATCAATGTACCTTCTGTTTCAGAAACTCTCTCAATTTCTGAAAGTATTTAAGAATTGTGGCATTCTTCCTTGGTCTGGTCTCTGAGCCTGGTTTCCGGACACACACATCCAGCTCTCTGAGCTGCCGATCCAACAGAAGCCGGAGGAGTTCCACTGAGCTCTGGACCCAGCTGACTGAGCTCAGGTTCATACTGTAGATCCTGCAGAGGTGATGCAGGGTCTGATGGACAATCTGGATCCTTTCCTGGGCCTGTGCAAAACACACATGGGGACATTAGTAGGGCCGTGGTCTCACAAACGTTTAGAATTAGAACAGAGTGTTTATGAGTCTTAGTACAAGACAAAATCAAACATCAACTTAAAATATACAGACCGCAAATGGAGGGCTACTAACAACTGTGAATTGAAGGCCACATCATTGGCAGTTTCCGTCTACAGCTAGAGATTTCAACAGGGAATGAGCAATGAACCACACGGATGAAGAACAAGACGCTTGACTGAATGAGGGAATGGCATCGATGCCACAGGATGCTACTTACACAGAGACTAGAGTCTGCTCTCCTTTCACCAGAAATAGCGAGGGGGAGATTTTATAGAAATCGACAATCTCACAAAGAGGGGAATCAAGGAGGCGAAACAGACAGTCGTCTGAATGGGTTGTTAAAAAGATTAAACAGTAACTTATAAAGACAGTGGCATAAGCAGTTGCATGTTAACTTTGCAAACACGAGGAAAGCTGCAGATGCTGGAAATTCAAGCAACACACAAAAAATGCTGGTGGAACGTAAAATGCCCAGGCAGCATCTATAGGGAGAAGCACCGGCGACGTTTTGGGCCGAGACCCTCGTCAGGACTAACTGAAAGAAGGGATAGTAAGAGATTTGAAAGTGAGAGTGGGAGGGGGAGATCCAAATTGATAGGAGAAGTCCAGAGGGGGTGAGGTGAAGCTAAGAGCTGGAAAGGTGATTGGCAAAAGGGATACAGGGCTGGAGAAGGGAAAGGATCATGGGTCGGGAGGCCTAGGGAGAAAGAAAGGGGGAGGGGAACACCAGAGGGAGATGGAGAACAGGCAAAGAGTGATGGGCAGAGACAGAAACAAAGAGGGGGGAATAAATAAATCAAGGATGGGATAAGAAAGGGAGGAGGGGCATTAACAGAAGTCAGAGAAATCAATGTTCATGCCATCAGGATGGAGGCTACCCAGCCGGTAAATAAGGTTGTCCCTCCAACCTGAGTGTGGCTTCATTTTGACAATAGACAAGGCCATGGGTAGACGTATCAGAATGGGAATGGGACATGGAATTAAAATGTGTGGCCACAGGGAGATGCTGCTTACTCTGCACCTACACACCTATGCTCTGTCCACCAGAGAAAGCAGGATCTCCCAGTAGCCACACATTTTAGGTGAACTGGTTAGGGGAATCGATGACAGGTGACTATGGGAATGGGAACTTTTTAGGGGTGTCTTGTAATGTGAGCTGAGGTGTCCTATGTCTGCACCCTGTGGTACCTGATGCCCAATGGCCATCACACATTTTTAAGATAAGCAGATCATAGGCATCTTCTACACTTCAAAACTTGAGTAGAGGCAAATAAAAGTCACAGAAAAAAAGGTGCTGGGGTCCTCTCAGTCCATACCACCCATCAAGCAGCCACCTAAAGAAATCTCTTTCAGAGTGATTGGGGCAGTGGTAGTAGAAGGGAGATGCAGCCTGGAGAGAAACTGCGAGGAAGGAGAGGCAGTGGAACAGCATAAAGGCAGTCAGTTATATGGTGTGAAATATGTCTATTTTAGTACAAGTAATGTCAGGAACAAGGGTGATGAAGTTAGAGCATAGGTCAGTACATGGAAGTTCAATGTTGTGGCCATTACAGAGACTTGCCTGTCAGAAGGGCAAGAATTTTCTGTTGCATTTTCTGGGGTTTAGATTTTTCAAAAGGGACAGGGAGAGAGGGGAAATGGTGGGGGAGTGGGATTGCTAATCTGGGATGGTATCGCAGGGCATCCTTGAGGGATCGTCTACTGAGTCAGTGTTGATGGAAGTCAGAAACAGCAAGGGAGCAGTCACTCTATTGAATGTTTTCTGTCCATCCCCCTACAGTATCAGAGATACTGAGCTGCAGATTGGGAGGCAGATTTTGGAAAGATACAGGGTTGTGGTCATGGGTGACTTCAAGTTCTCTAATATTGATTGTCAGCTCCTCAGTGCAAAAAGTTTAGATGGGACAGAACACGTTAGGTGTGTACTGGAAGGATTCCTGACACAGTGTGCAGACAGGCCAACTAGAGGAGAGGTCACATTAAGACTGGTTCTAGCCAATGAACGTGGTCAGGTGACATATCTTTTTTAGATGAGCATTTTGGAGACAGTGACTACAACTCCCACATCTTTACCATAGCCTTTTAGAAGGATAGGAGCAAACAGTATGATAAATTATTTAATTGGAGGCAGGTGAATTATGATGCTATTAGATAGGAACGAGAGCATAAATTGGGAACAGATGCACTCAGAGAAATGCACCATGGAAATGTGAAGGCTGTAGTACTTGCATGTGATTCTGGATAGGTTTACCCTATAAAGGCAAAGAAAAGATGGTAGGGTGAAGGAATCACGGTTGACAAGAGAAGTGGAACACCTAGTTTAGAGGAAGAAAGAAACATACCTAACATTTAGTAAGACAAGATCAGACTCTTGAGAGTTACAAGGTAGGCTATAACACATAGGAGCATAATTAGACCATTTGGCCCATCTAGTCTGCTAGTAGCCAGGCAGCAGCTAACAAATGGACTTAGGAGAGCTAGAACTGGACATGAAAAGGCCATCACACATCGAATTAAGGAAATCCCCAAGGCAGAACAGTGGATGTAGTCTTATGGATTTTAGTAACGCATTTGACATGTTCCTCATGGTAAGCTCATTCAAAAAGTAAAGAGGCATTGAATTCAGGGAAACGTGTCTACGTGGATTCAGAGATGGCTAGCCCACAGAAGGCAGAAGGTGGTAGCTGACGGAACACATTCTGACTTGAAGTCTTCTCGCTCGTGGTGTTTGCAAAAATCTGTCCTGAAACTCTTCTCTTTGTAATATTTTTTAAATGACTTAGATCAGGAAGCGGAAGGGAGAGTTAGTAAGTTTGCAGATAACACAAAGATTGATGCTGTTATGCATAGAATAGAGGATTGATTTCGGTTAAAATGGGACATTCATGGAATGCAGAGCTGGGCTGGAAAATGGCAGATGGTGTTCAATTTAGAAAAGTATCAAGTTTTTCTCTTTGGAAGGTCAAAATTGAAGGCAGAATATACAGAGTTAATGGCAGGGATCTTAAGTGGAGGAAAAGAGGGATCTTGAAGTCCATGTCCATGGATCCCTTAAATTTGCTGAGGAAGTTGACAGGATGATTAAGAAGACATCTGGAGTTACTCATAGGATTGAGTGTAAGAGCTGTTAGGTAATGTTGCAGTTCTATGTTCTATGTTTCTATAACTCTTCTATAAAACTCAGGTTAGACCACACTTGGAGTATTGTGTTCAGTTTTGTTCACTTCAATATAGGAAGTACATGGCTTTAGAGAGGGTGCAGAGGAGACTTACCATGATGCTGATCAGATTAGAGGGCATGTGTCATGAGGATGAATTGGGATTTTCTCCTTGGAGAGAAGGAAGATGAGACATGATTTGATTGAGGTGTACAAGATGATAACAGGCAAAGGTAGAGTGGGCAACAGAGACTTTTTCCCAGGATGAAAATGGCTAATAAAAGGAGCATAACTTTCAGGCGTTTGGAGGAATGTATGGGCAGGCAGTGTCAGAGGTAGGTCTTTTACACAGAGAACAGTGGATGCATAGAACGTCTTGCCAGGGTGGTGGTCGAGGCAAATACATTTGGGACATTATTGGGACTCTTAGATAGACATATGCAAGAAAGGAACACGGAGGACTATGAGGGAGGGATGGGTTAGAATGATATTAGAATAGACATTGTGCATGTACTGTGCTGCATTGTTCTCATGCTCATTCACCATTAGCTGCTCAGTGGCGTTGGCAATTGAAGCAATCATATACTCCTTAAATGTTGTGAAAATTTTTGCCCTCAATATCTTCACAGACGCTGGGTTCCAAATTTCAAGCATACCCTGGAGGAACATTTTTCTAATGTCCCATCCAAACCTCTTACTTTTTTGACTTAAATCAATGTAGACACCTCAGCTGTGGGGAAAAATAATGCAATACATTCTAATTCCACCACACATAATTTGATGCACCTCTATTCCCCCCCCCCCCGCCCACACACACACACACACACACACACACACACACACACACACACACACACAGAACCTTCGTCTCCTTGATCCCAGTGGGCCAACTAAGCTGAACAATCATTTAACCAGGTTGGAGGGGGCACTTAATCTTGAGTGTCAGATTATTAGGATGGTGCTGTTGATTTCATCACCCGTGGTGGACACCGTTTTTCTGTTGATTCGAGGAGATTTTGAGGGGATAAGAAGATTTATAGCAGATGGTCAGAAGGGATAAATGCAGTGGGTAGTTGAAACGATCAGACAGCCTGATCAGGGGGCGCAGGGAGAAGGAGTGAGAGTAACAAGCAGAAGGTCGCAGAGAGCGGCATGTTTAGTGTTAGAGCATGTGAGATGAGGAGAGGGTGTTAGATACACAGTGTGGGCCACCAGTGAGTGGGACACAGGAGGAGATCGACAGGGTGTGAAGGCTGCAGTCAGATATATTCCCTTTGAATGTTTTCCTTAGGATCCGAGCTGGAGTGACAGAAAATGCCAATGACATGGAGAGAAAGCATTGACATTCTGTAATAGTTTATTCACCTGTTCAATTTCAAGTCAGATTCTTAGCATCACAAAAATATCTCGAATAATTTACGTTAAAGTAAAATGCAGAGATTACTCACAGGAACCTCCGCCGAAAGTTTCACCAGCTCCAAGGGCTTGGTTTTCAACGACAGCCTCTCAGTCACACAGTGTCGAGGGAGGCGGCCACCCTGAGACAGAAGATATCAACGTTACTGACAATCCCCACACACAGAAACACCGGACAACAGACTCTTTGAAATCACCTGATTGGTAACAGCAAACAGCCGGGGACTGTCAGGACCGGTCTCTGGGAGCGGGTTCAACTCACCATTTCATTTAGCTCGCCCAGAGTCTCTCTGTTGAGAACTTGCAGTAACTGTAACCTCTCACAGCCCAGGGTCAGGGTCACGGTCAACAACAGCCACACACTGCAAACTCTCCAAACACGGCCCAATGCCATCTTCACCCGACACTGAATACAGCACCGATCTGAGACCAGAATCAGCTCCGAAAACGGGTCTTGTTCGCCGAATGGAACTCTCGATATGGAAATGCCACGGCTTGTGATCCGGGAGCGAACGCTGGTGCTGCCGAGACCCGTGTCTGGGGATCCTGTTCTGAGCTCTCTCTGCCATGCTGCCGGATTTTATATGTGAAAATCCGAAAATAGGTTTCATTCGAAAAGTGAAATGACCGGGATATTTGGGAGCCTGTCGGGAGAGAGCGGTCTCCGCTCTGAAGTAAGGAATCTGAAAGCTGGAGAGTCCAGCTGCAGCGACGGGAAAATCCGCCAGCGGGGAGAGCAACAGCGCTCAGGCTCTTGGTGCGTTCAGATCGGGGGTCCAAGGTGTTGTGGAGGGTGGGTCGAGTTTGGCAAGGGACGTGCTGGGGTGAGGACGTGACTGTGTCGGTGCATCCGTCGGGGCTGCATGTTATCAGGGTTACCGTAACACTGCATCTGTCAGCGCTGATCTTCTCTGTTACATCCAACTGCAGTGGTGCCATATCGCAGGGTGGTCAGTGCAGAGCGCCCGGGCCACGTCCTTCTGCTGGCGACTGTGCTCGCTATGAAGATGGTATGGTGTCTGGGTTCTTTACAGAAGACACTTCGGCGTTTCTTTCGTCTCCGGATCGCAAGGCGATTCCGATGCCTGCTCTCTCTGCGGGATAGTCTCCAGCTCAGCTTGCCGCTGGGAAGTGGCTGCGCGGCAAATTCACCCGAAACGAAAGCGTCCCAGGGTAAAAGTGACGGTTCGTCCTTTCCGAAAGTGGGCGTGTTTATCAACAGGAGTGGAACGCCAATAAAACTGCAGAAGCCATGACATCTACTTCCTGATTAAGTGCTGGAGTCCTCGGAGCAGGGGGTTCTCTCTCATTCCTATGGTTTTCGTCACTATCTAGCGCGGGAGTTCTCTGATATTACACTGGTTGAAGTATACATTCCCACCCCAGGCAGATGTCAAATTAACACCGGAGGGATTGAGCTCCGTGATTAACTGGCCTCCCCAATGCCCTCCTCAGTATCGAAGGGCACTTCAACCAGTTTAGCGTGAAGGAGCCTCTACCGAACTACTGCCAGCATGCACCGGGAACATCCAAGGACTCAACACACTCGACCACTGCGGGATGCAACAGTAAAGACACGCGCCAGACCAGCATCCCTATTTTCTTAGTTGAAGGCGATTCAAAATGTCATCGAATACTCTGCCAAACTTCTGCAGATGTACAGTAGAAAGCGTTCTGGCGGGTTGCATCGTGGATTGGTGTGGAAACTCAATGCACAGGAATTCAAGAGGCTGCAGAGTGTAGTACACTCGTCCAGTTTCCTCACTCTCCACACCATAAATGACATCGGCAGGAGACAGTGCCCCAGGAAAGCAACATCCATTATAAACGTTCCCACGAGGCAGAAACTAGAGGGGCCAGAAGACTCACATCTCAAAGCTCTTCAGCAGCTTCTTCCCCACCGTCTCGGGGTCCTGTTCCGACCTGAAATACCCTAACACGACCCTGGATCAACTTGCACAACTTACTTGTGTAGTTATGTCTACTTTTCTTATTTCGTAACTTGTGTATAATTTATGTTCCTGTAAGTTTACAGAACATAGAACAGTACAGCACAGGAACAGGCCCTTCGGCCCACAATGTTGTATCGAGGCAGCTTAAAAATAATTTAAAAACGAATCCCTCTTACCTCCATCTTCCTCATATCCACGTCCATGTGCTTATCTGAACGTCTCTTTAAAAGCCTCTACTACCAAACATTCCACATTCCAGGCATTTACCACTTCCTAAGTAAAAAAACTTACCTCTCGATTCCCCTTTGAACCTGCCCCGACCCACCTTCAATGCATGCCCTCTGGTATTAGATATTTCTACCCTGGGAGAAAAAAGATACTCCCTGTCTACTCTACCTATGCATCTCATCATCATATAACCATATAACAATCACAGCACGGAAACAGGCCATCCTGGCCCTTCTAGTCTGTGCCGAACGCTTACTCTCACCCAGTCCCACTGGCCCGCACTCAGCCCATTACCCTCCATTCCTTTCCTGTCCATATACCTATCCAACTTTACTTTAAATGACAATACCGAACCTGCCTCTACCACTTCTACTGGAAGCTCATTCCACACAGTTACCACTCTCTGAGTAAAGAATATAAACCACTATCAGCTCTCCCTCCCACCCTATGCTGCTCCAAAGCAAGCAATCCAAATCTGTTCAGCCTCTCGTGACAGCACATGCCCTCTAAATCAGGCAACATCCTGGTAAACCTCTTCTGCACCCTCTCGAAATCTTCAACATCCTTCCTATAGTGGAGCGACAAGAACTGTATGCAAACCACCAGAGGTGGCCTAACAAGAGTCGATAAAGTTGCAACGTAACCTCTTGACCTTTGAACTCAATGCCACGACTGATAAAAACAAGTACTGTATCCCATAAGCCTTCTTAACCACCTTATCGACCTGTGTCCCATTCTTGCCTGCACTACCTTGGAGGTCCTTCTCCTCAGCCTCTTTCCTAACTCTATATACTCACTGTACAGGACTTTTTTTTTGTAAATTACGTTTGCTAACTTTTGTTAGTAATGTTTATAATATGCTGTGCTGTTCTTGCAAACAAAAAGCTAATTTTCATGGCATTTATAACCTGGGCACTGATGCTTCTGACAATAAACTTAAATTTAGAATTTATGATCCTGGATTCTAAAAGTTCTCAATCCCAGTCCCATTCTGACCTGACTGCAGCCTCCTCCACTGCCACAGTGAGCCCGATATTAGCAAGAAGAGCCGTACGTTACCCTCCCTGACAGTGCTACTGCATGTGGCTTCTGCTTTTACAAAATAGGCCTGTGTTACACGTTCACTTCGGATTCAACACTTCCTCATTCGAAGGGAGAATATGAGGATGAAAACCAAGAACGTAAATCCAAGTATCATACAGGGAAGATAAAAATCAAGTCAAATCACTGTGAAGTGTACTCATATGCTGAGTGTGACATTGCAAGGGATAGAATAAAGCGGGGGAAGTACCTTTAACAAGATGTGAGAAGACGAAATGTTATATTCTGTGAGGAGGATCAGCGTGCACAAAATTTGTATTCCAAAAATGTGAAATATTCAGAATAATTAACATGTAGAAACATCTTCAATGATTTTTTTATTAAATGTAGAAATATATTATCCATTGCAATTCTCACAATAATAATAAATTAAAACTTTTGAGATACATGTACATACTTTTAAAAATGATCAGAATAAATACAGTATAAATAAATTAAGTTAAATATATCTTCTAACCATTGGAAGAACAATCACATTATGCTCACTGAAGGTCAGTGATGAAATCAAGAGGAATGGTTTTGCAAACCACAACCTGTGCACTAAGTGTAGGTCAGAACATTCCCAATGCATATTCCCATTGCAAAAATGACAATTAGAGGAATAATTTTTGGGAAAACGAACGGAACTTTAAACAATTTTCCTTTGAAAAGGGGCTGAAACCTACAACTCTCAGATTAAACTGATAACACTAGAGGATGCTGGACAGAAGAAATTGCAAAATTTCATGTGCATGAACTTATGAGAAACAAAATTCCACCCAGGATTAATTTTAGGTAGGGAACTAAAATGATGTAAACCATAACAGAGATAAGATGCAGAATGGCAGATAGACTACGAAGCTGTCCACTGTGCACCTTTTCCAGGAATGGATCATTGCATTACAGTAGCTGCCTGTCTTGATATGAATGGACAAGAATAGGATCATTCAGCAAATTCACATGTCATCACTGAGTAATACTACAAAAATAAATTAATTAATAAATAATACAATAAATTAATACAACACTGGATATGGAGAAAGACCCAGACATTATTCCTTCCACATCACTTGCCAAATGAAAATGTGTGATTCATATAGTTATATAATAAATAGTAAAAACAGAAAATACTGCAAACATGCACAGCTCAGACAACTGCTGAGAGGAGTGAACAACAGTTAGTGTTTCAAGTTTATGAGCATTGACTCGAGGAATTAACTCAGGTTTCTTCTGCACATGCACTGATTATTTGCACCAGTTGGCGTTTCCATTAACATTTCTAGCATTTAGTTTAATTTATTTTTGAATGTAATATCAGTCTGTTCAGATATACTTTTCCTTGAAATTTATTTTAAATAAATAGTCATAAATCTTGATCCCTCATGAAATTGACTCTGGAAAATCTTCAGTGATCTCTGTTGATTTTTGCCATAATGAGAAGGAGCTGTTTCAAATGCGTCATGGTCTCAGTGCGGGTTATCTCCCAGGCACAGTTGCTGAATCCCTAAAAGGGAGGAAAAAAAGGCAAATGTACTCAATAGTGAAAAATTAGATAATGAACAAGTATCAAGTAGATAAATCAGTGTATTGGCAGGCACATGTTTAAATATCAATGTACCTTCTGTTTCAGAAACTCTCTCAATTTCTGAAAGTATTTAAGAATTGCGGCATTCTTCCTTGGTCTGGTCTCTGAGCCTGGTTTCCGGACACACACATCCAGCTCTCTGAGCTGCCGATCCAACAGAAGCCGAAGGAGTTCCACTGAGCTCTGGACCCAGCTGACTGAGCTCAGGTTCATACTGTAGATCCTGCGGAGGTGATGCAGGGTCTGATGGACAATCTGGATCCTTTCCTGGGCCTGTGCAAAACACACATGGGGACATTAGTAGGGCCGTGGTCTCACAAACGTTTAGAATTAGAACAGAGTGTTTATGAGTCTTAGTACAAGACAAAATCAAACATCAACTTAAAATATACAGACCGCAAATGGAGGGCAACTAACAACTGTGAATTGAAGGCCACATCATTGGCAGTTTCCGTCTACAGCTAGAGATTTCAACAGGGAATGAGCAATGAATCACACGGATGAAGAACAAGACGCTTGACTGAATGAGGGAATGGCATCGATGCCACAGGATGCTACTTACACAGAGACAAGAGTCTGCTCTCCGTTCACCAGAAATAGCGAGGGGGAGATTTTATAGAAATCGACAATCTCACAAAGAGGGGAATCAAGGAGGCGAAACAGACAGTCGTCCGAATGGGTTGTTACAAAGATTAAACAGTAATTTATAAAGACAGTGGCATAAACAGTTGCATGTTAACTTTGCAAACACGAGGAAAGCTGCAGATGCTGGAAATTCAAGCAATACACAAAAAATGCTGGTAGAACACAGCAGGCCAGGCAGCATCTATAGGGAGGAGCACTGTCGACGTTTCGGGCCGAGACCCTTTGTCAGGACCAACTGAAAGGAAAGATAGTAAGAGATTTGAAAGTGGGAGGGGGAGGGGGAGATCCGAAATGATAGTAGAAGTCCAGAGGGGGTGGGGTGAAGCTAAGAGCTGGAAAGGTGATTGGCAAAAGGGATACAGGGCTGGAGAAGGGAAAGGATCATGGGACGGGAGGCCCAGGCAGAAAGAAAGGGGGAGGGGGGGAGCACCAGAGGGAGATGGTGAACAGGCAAAGAGTGATGGGCAGAGCCAGAAAGAAAGAGGGGGGAATAAATAAATCAAGGATGGTGTAAGAAAGGGAGGAGGGGCATTAACGGAAGTTAGAGAAATCAATGTTCATGCCATCAGGTTGGAGGCTACCCAGCTGGTATATAATGTGTTGTTCCTCCAACCTGAGTTTGGCTTCATTTTGACAATAGACGAGGTCATGGGTAGATTTATCAGAATGGGAATGGGACATGGAATTAAAATGTGTGGCCACAGGGAGATGCTGCTTACTCTGCACCTACACACCTATGCTCTGTCCACCAGAGAAAGCAGGATCTCCCAGTAGCCACACATTTTAGGTGAACTGGTTAGGGGAATCGATGACAGGTGACTATGGGAATGGGAACTTTTTAGGGGTGTCTTGTAATGTGAGCTGAGGTGTCCCATGTCTGCACCCTGTGGTACCTGATGCCCAATGGCCATCACACATTTTTAAGATAAGCAGATCATAGGCATCTTCTACACTTCAAAACTTGAGTAGAGGCAAATAAAAGTCACAGAAAAAAAGGTGCTGGGGTCTTCTCAGTCCATACCACCCATCAAGCAGCCACCTAAAGAAATCTCTTTCAGAGTGATTGGGGCAGTGGTAGTAGAAGCGAGATGCAGCCTGGAGAGAAACTGCGAGGAAGGAGAGGCAGTGGAACAGCATAAAGGCAGTCAGTTATATGGTGTGAAATATGTCTATTTTAGTACAAGTAATGTCAGGAACAAGGGTGATGAAGTTAGAGCATAGGTCAGTACATGGAAGTTCAATGTTGTGGCCATTACAGAGACTTGCCTGTCAGAAGGGCAAGAATTTTCTGTTGCATTTTCTGGGGTTTAGATTTTTCAAAAGGGACAGGGAGAGAGGGGAAATGGTGGGGGAGTGGGATTGCTAATCTGGGATGGTATCGCAAGGCATCCTTGAGGGATCGTCTACTGAGTCAGTGTTGATGGAAGTCAGAAACAGCAAGGGAGCAGTCACTCTATTGAATGTTTTCTGTCCATCCCCCTACAGTATCCGAGATACTGAGCTGCAGATTGGGAGGCAGATTTTGGAAAGATACAGGGTTGTGGTCATGGGTGACTTCAAGTTCTCTAATATTGATTGTCAGCTCCTCAGTGCAAAAAGTTTAGATGGGACAGAACACGTTAGGTGTGTACTGGAAGGATTCCTGACACAGTGTGCAGACAGGCCAACTAGAGGAGAGGTCACATTAAGACTGGTTCTAGCCAATGAACGTGGTCAGGTGACATATCTTTTTTAGATGAGCATTTTGGAGACAGTGACTACAACTCCCACATCTTTACCATAGCCTTTTAGAAGGATAGGAGCAAACAGTATGATAAATTATTTAATTGGAGGCAGGTGAATTATGATGCTATTAGATAGGAACGAGAGCATAAATTGGGAACAGATGCACTCAGAGAAATGCACCATGGAAATGTGAAGGCTGTAGTACTTGCATGTGATTCTGGATAGGTTTACCCTATAAAGGCAAGGATAGGATGGTAGCGTGAAGGAATCACGGTTGACAAGAGAAGTGGAACACCTAGTTTAGAGGAAGAAAGAAACATACCTAACATTTAGTAAGACAAGATCAGACTCTTGAGAGTTACAAGGTAGGCTATAACACATAGGAGCATAATTAGACCATTTGGCCCATCTAGTCTGCTAGTAGCCAGGCAGCAGCTAACAAATGGACTTAGGAGAGCTAGAACTGGACATGAAAAGGCCATCACACATCGAATTAAGGAAATCCCCAAGGCAGAACAGTGGATGTAGTCTTATGGATTTTAGTAACGCATTTGACATGTTCCTCATGGTAAGCTCATTCAAAAAGTAAAGAGGCATTGAATTCAGGGAAACGTGTCTACGTGGATTCAGAGTTGGCTAGCCCACAGAAGGCAGAAGGTGGTAGCACACGGAACACATTCTGACTTGAAGTCTTCTCGCTCGTGGTGTTTGCAAAAATCTGTCCTGAAACTCTTCTCTTTGTAATATTTTTTAAATGACTTAGATCAGGAAGCGGAAGGGAGAGTTAGTAAGTTTGCAGATAACACAAAGATTGATGCTGTTATCCATAGAATAGAGGATTGATTTCGGTTAAAATGGGACATTCATGAAATGCAGAGCTGGGCTGGAAAATGGCAGATGGTGTTCAATTTAGAAAAGTATCAAGTTTTTCTCTTTGGAAGGTCAAAATTGAAGGCAGAATATACAGAGTTAATGGCAGGGATCTTAAGTGGAGGAAAAGAGGGATCTTGAAGTCCATGTCCATGGATCCCTTAAATTTGCTGAGGAAGTTGACAGGATGATTAAGAAGACATCTGGAGTTACTCATAGGATTGAGTGTAAGAGCTGTTAGGTAATGTTGCAGTTCTATGTTCTATGTTTCTATAACTCTTCTATAAAACTCAGGTTAGACCACACTTGGAGTATTGTGTTCAGTTTTGTTCACTTCAATATAGGAAGTACATGGCTTTACAGAGGGTGCAGAGGAGACTTACCATGATGCTGATCAGATTAGAGGACATGTGTCATGAGGATAAATTGGGTTTTTCTCTTTGGAGAGAAGGAAAATGAGAGGTGACTTGATTGAGGTGTACAAGATGATAACAGGCAAAGGTAGAGTGGGCAACAGAGACTTTTTCCCAGGATGAAAATGGCTAATAAAAGGAGCATAACTTTCAGGCGTTTGGAGGAATGTATGGGCAGGCAGTGTCAGAGGTAGGTCTTTTACACAGAGAACAGTGGATGCATAGAACGTCTTGCCAGGGTGGTGGTCGAGGCAAATACATTTGGGACATTATTGGGACTCTTAGATAGACATATGCAAGAAAGGAACAGGGAGGACTATGAGGGAGGGATGGGTTAGAATGATATTAGAATAGACATTGTGCATGTACTGTGCTGCATTGTTCTCATGCTCATTCACCATTAGCTGCTCAGTGGTGTTGGCAATCGAAGCAATCATATACTCCTTAAATGTTGTGAAAATTTCTGCCCTCAATATCTTCACAGACGCTGGGTTCCAAATTTCAAGCATACGCTGGAGGAACATTTTTCTAATGTCCCATCCAAACCTCTTACTTTTTTGACTTAAATCAATGTAGACACCTCAGCTGTGGGGAAAAATAATGCAATATATTCTAATTCCACCACACATAATTTGATGCACCTCTATTCCCCCCCCCCCCCCCACACACACACACACACACACACACACAGAACCTTCGTCTCCTTGATCCCAGTGGGCCAACTAAGCTGAACAATCATTTAACCAGGTTGGAGGGGGCACTTAATCTTGGGTGTCAGATTATTAGGATGGTGCAGTTGATTTCATCACCCGTGGTGGACACCGTTTTTCTGTTGATTCGAGGAGATTTTGAGGGGATAAGAAGATTTACAGCAGATGGTCAGAAGGGATAAATGCAGTGGGTAGTTGAAACGATCAGACAGCCTGATCAGGGGGCGCAGGGAGAAGGAGTGAGAGTAACAAGCAGAAGGTCGCAGAGAGCGGCATGTTTAGTGTTAGAGCATGTGAGATGAGGAGAGGGTGTTAGATACACAGTCTGGGCCACCAGTGAGTGGGACACAGGAGGAGATCGACAGGGTGTTAAGGCTGCAGTCAGATATATTCCCTTTGAATGTTTTCCTTAGGATCCGAGCTGGAGTGACAGAAAATGCCAATGACATGGAAAGAAAGCATTGACATTCTGTAATAGTTTATTAACCTGTTCAATTTCAAGTCAGATTCTTAGCATCACAAAAATATCTCGAATAATTTACGTTAAAGTAAAATGCAGGGATTACTCACAGGAACCTCCGCCGAAAGTTTCACCAGCTCCAAGGGCTTGGTTTTCAACGACAGCCTCTCAGTCACACAGTGTCGAGGGAGGCGGCCACCCTGAGACAGAAGATATCAACGTTACTGACAATCCCCACACACAGAAACACCGGACAACAGACTCTTTGAAATCACCTGATTGGTAACAGCAAACAGCCGGGGACTGTCAGGACCGGTCTCTGGGAGCGGGTTCAACTCACCATTTCATTCAGCTCGCCCAGAGTCTCTCTGTTGAGAACTTGCAGTAACTGTAACCTCTCACAGCCCAGGGTCAGGGTCACGGTCAACAACAGCCACACACTGCAAACTCTCCAAACACGGCCCAATGCCATCTTCACCCGACACTGAATACAGCACCGATCTGAGACCAGAATCAGCTCCGAAAACGGGTCTTGTTCGCCGAATGGAACTCTCGATATGGAAATGCCACGGCTTGTGATCCGGGAGCGAACGCTGGTGCTGCCGAGACCCGTGTATGGGGATCCTGTTCTGAGCTCTCTCTGCCATGCTGCCGGATTTTATAGGTGAAAATCCGAAAATAGGTTTCATTCGAAAAGTGAAATGACCGGGATATTTGGGAGCCTGTCGGGAGAGAGCGGTCTCCGCTCTGAAGTAAGGAATCTGAAAGCTGGAGAGTCCAGCTGCAGCGACGGGAAAATCCGCCAGCGGGGAGAGCAACAGCGCTCAGGCTCTTGGTGCGTTCGTTCAGTTCGGGGGTCCAAGGTGTTGTGGAGGGTGGGTCGAGTTTGGCAAGGGACGTGCTTGGGTGAGGACGAGACTGTGTCGGTGCATCCGATGGGGCTGCATGTTATCAGGGTTACCGTAACACTGCATCTGTCAGCGCTGATCTTCTCTGTTACATCCAACTGCAGTGGTGCCATATCGCAGGGTGGTCAGTGCAGAGCGCCCGGGCCACGTCCTTCTGCTGGCGACTGTGCTCGCTATGAAGATGGTATGGTGTCTGGGTTCTTTACAGAAGACACTTCGGCGTTTCTTTCGTCTCCGGATCGCAAGGCGATTCCGATGCCTGCTCTCTCTGCGGGATAGTCTCCAGCTCAGCTTGCCGCTGGGAAGTGGCTGCGCGGCAAATTCACCCGAAACGAAAGCGTCCCAGGGTAAAAGTGACGGTTCGTCCTTTCCGAAAGTGGGCGTGTTTATCAACAGGAGTGGAACGCCAATAAAACTGCAGAAGCCATGACATCTACTTCCTGATTAAGTGCTGGAGTCCTCGGAGCAGGGGGTTCTCTCTCATTCCTATGGTTTTCGTCACTATCTAGCGCGGGAGTTCTCTGATATTACACTGGTTGAAGTATACATTCCCACCCCAGGCAGATGTCAAATTAACACCGGAGGGATTGAGCTCCGTGATTAACTGGCCTCCCCAATGCCCTCCTCAGTATCGAAGGGCACTTCAACCAGTTTAGCGTGAAGGAGCCTCTACCGAACTACTGCCAGCATGCACCGGGAACATCCAAGGACTCAACACACTCGACCACTGCGGGATGCAACAGTAAAGACACGCAGCAGACCAGCATCCCTATTTTCTTAGTTGAAGGCGATTCAAAATGTCATCGAATACTCTGCCAAACTTCTGCAGATGTACAGTAGAAAGCGTTCTGGCGGGTTGCATCGTGGATTGGTGTGGAAACTCAATGCACAGGAATTCAAGAGGCTGCAGAGTGTAGTACACTCGTCCAGTTTCCTCACTCTCCACACCATAAATGACATCGGCAGGAGACAGTGCCCCAGGAAAGCAACATCCATTATAAACGTTCCCACGAGGCAGAAACTAGAGGAGCCAGAAGACTCACATCTCAAAGCTCTTCAGCAGCTTCTTCCCCACCGTCTCGGGGTCCTGTTCCGACCTGAAATACCCTAACACGACCCTGGATTAACTTGCACAACTTACTTGTGTAGTTATGTCTACTTTTCTTATTTCGTAACTTGTGTATAATTTATGTTCCTGTAAGTTTACAGAACATAGAACAGTACAGCACAGGAACAGGCCCTTCGGCCCACAATGTTGTATCGAGGCAGCTTAAAAATAATTTAAAAACGAATCCCTCCTACCTCCATCTTCCTCATATCCACGTCCATGTGCTTATCTGAACGTCTCTTTAAAAGCCTCTACTACCAAACATTCCACATTCCAGGCATTTACCACTTCCTAAGTAAAAAAACTTACCTCTCGATTCCCCTTTGAACCTGCCCCGACCCACCTTCAATGCATGCCCTCTGGTATTAGATATTTCTACCCTGGGAGAAAAAAGATACTCCCTGTCTACTCTACCTATGCATCTCATCATCATATAACCATATAACAATCACAGCACGGAAACAGGCCATCCTGGCCCTTCTAGTCTGTGCCGAACGCTTACTCTCACCCAGTCCCACTGGCCCGCACTCAGCCCATTACCCTCCATTCCTTTCCTGTCCATATACCTATCCAATTTTACTTTAAATGACAATACCGAACCTGCCTCTACCACTTCTACTGGAAGCTCATTCCACACAGCTACCACTCTCTGAGTAAAGAATATAAAACCCAATCAGCTCTCTCTCCCACCCTATGCTGCTCCAAAGCAAGCAATCCAAATCTGTTCAGCCTCTCGTGATAGCACATGCCCTCTAAACCAGGCAACATCCTGGTAAACCTCTTCTGCACCCTCTCGAAAGCTTCAACATCCTTCCTATAGTGGAGCGACAAGAACTATATGCAAACCACCAGAGGTGGCCTAGCAAGAGTCTATAAAGTTGCAACATAACCTCTTGACCTTTGAACTCAATGCCACGACTGATAAAAACAAGTACTGTATCCCATAAGCCTTCTTAACCACCTTATCGACCTGTGTCCCATTCTTGCCTGCACTACCTTGGAGGTCCTTCTCCTCAGCCTCTTTCCTAACTCTATATACTCACTGTACAGGACTTTGTTTTTGTAAATTACGTTTACTAACTTTTGTTAGTAATGTTTATAATATGCTGTGCTGTTCTTGCAAACAAAAAGCTAATTTTCATGGCATTTATAACCTGGGCACTGATGCTTCTGACAATAAACTTAAATTTAGAATTTATGATCCTGGATTCTAAAAGTTCTCAATCCCAGTCCCATTCTGACCTGACTGCAGCCTCCTCCACTGCCACAGTGAGCCCGATATTAGCAAGAAGAGCCGTACGTTACCCTCCCTGACAGTGCTACTGCATGTGGCTTCTGCTTTTACAAAATAGGCCTGTGTTACACGTTCACTTCGGATTCAACACTTCCTCATTCGAAGGGAGAATATGAGGATGAAAACCAAGAACGTAAATCCAAGTATCATACAGGGAAGATAAAAATCAAGTCAAATCACTGTGAAGTGTACTCATATGCTGAGTGTGACATTGCAAGGGATAGAATAAAGCGGGGGAAGTACCTTTAACAAGATGTGAGAAGACGAAATGTTATATTCTGTGAGGAGGATCAGCGTGCACAAAATTTGTATTCCAAAAATGTGAAATATTCAGAATAATTAACATGTAGAAACATCTTCAATGATTTTTTTATTAAATGTAGAAATATATTATCCATTGCAATTCTCACAATAATAATAAATTAAAACTTTTGAGATACATGTACATACTTTTAAAAATGATCAGAATAAATACAGTATAAATAAATTAAGTTAAATATATCTTCTAACCATTGGAAGAACAATCACATTATGCTCACTGAAGGTCAGTGATGAAATCAAGAGGAATGATTTTGCAAACCACAACCTGTGCACTAAGTGTAGGTCAGAACATTCCCAATGCATATTTCCATTGCAAAAATGACAATTAGAGGAATAATTTTTGGGAAAACGAACGGAACTTTAAACAATTTTCCTTTGAAAAGGGGCTGAAACCTACAACTCTCAGATTAAACTGATAACACTAGAGGATGCTGGACAGAAGAAATTGCAAAATTTCATGTGCATGAACTTATGAGAAACAAAATTCCACCCAGGATTAATTTTAGGTAGGGAACTAAAATGATGTAAACCATAACAGAGATAAGATGCAGAATGGCAGATAGAGTAAGAAGCTGTCCACTGTGCACCTTTTCCAGGAATGGATCATTGTGTTACAGTAGCTGCCTGTCTTGATATGAATGGACAAGAATAGGATCATTCGGCAAATTCACATGTCATCACTGAGTAATACTACAAAAATAAATTAATAAATAAATAATACAATAAATTAATACAACACTGGATATGGAGAAAGACCCGGACATTATTCCTTCCACATCACTTGCCAAATGAAAATGTGTGATTCATATAGTTATATAATAAATAGTAAAAACAGAAAATACTGCAAACATGCACAGCTCAGACATCTGCTGAGAGGAGTGAACAACAGTTAGCGTTTCAAGTTTATGAGCATTGACTCGAGGAATTAACTCAGGTTTCTTCTGCACATGCACTGATTATTTGCACCAGTTGGCGTTTCCATTAACATTTCTAGCATTTAGTTTAATTTATTTTTGAATGTAATATCAGTCTGTTCAGATATACTTTTCCTTGAAATTTATTTTAAATAAATAGTCATAAATCTTGATCCCTCATGAAATTGACTCTGGAAAATCTTCAGTGATCTCTGCTGATTTTTGCCATAATGAGAAGGAGCTGTTTCAAATGCGTCATGGTCTCAGTGTGGGTTATCTCCCAGGCACAGTTGCTGAATCCCTAAAAGGGAGGAAAAAAAGGCAAATGTACTCAATAGTGAAAAATTAGATAATGAACAAGTATCAAGTAGATAAATCAGTGTATTGGCAGGCACATGTTTAAATATCAATGTACCTTCTGTTTCAGAAACTCTCTCAATTTCTGAAAGTATTTAAGAATTGCGGCATTCTTCCTTGGTCTGGTCTCTGAGCCTGGTTTCCGGACACACACATCCAGCTCTCTGAGCTGCCGATCCAACAGAAGCCGGAGGAGTTCCACTGAGCTCTGGACCCAGCTGACTGAGCTCAGGTTCATACTGTAGATCCTGCAGAGGTGATGCAGGGTCTGATGGACAATCTGGATCCTTTCCTGGGCCTGTGCAAAACACACATGGGGACATTAGTAGGGCCGTGGTCTCACAAACGTTTAGAATTAGAACAGAGTGTTTATGAGTCTTAGTACAAGACAAAATCAAACATCAACTTAAAATATACAGACCGCAAATGGAGGGCTACTAACAACTGTGAATTGAAGGCCACATCATTGGCAGTTTCCGTCTACAGCTAGAGATTTCAACAGGGAATGAGCAATGAACCACACGGATGAAGAACAAGACGCTTGACTGAATGAGGGAATGGCATCGATGCCACAGGATGCTACTTACACAGAGACTAGAGTCTGCTCTCCTTTCACCAGAAATAGCGAGGGGGAGATTTTATAGAAATCGACAATCTCACAAAGAGGGGAATCAAGGAGGCGAAACAGACAGTCGTCTGAATGGGTTGTTAAAAAGATTAAACAGTAACTTATAAAGACAGTGGCATAAACAGTTGCATGTTAACTTTGCAAACACGAGGAAAGCTGCAGATGCTGGAAATTCAAGCAACACACAAAAAATGCTGGTGGAACGTAAAATGCCCAGGCAGCATCTATAGGGAGAAGCACCGGCGACGTTTTGGGCCGAGACCCTCGTCAGGACTAACTGAAAGAAGGGATAGTAAGAGATTTGAAAGTGAGAGTGGGAGGGGGAGATCCAAATTGATAGGAGAAGTCCAGAGGGGGTGAGGTGAAGCTAAGAGCTGGAAAGGTGATTGGCAAAAGGGATACAGGGCTGGAGAAGGGAAAGGATCATGGGTCGGGAGGCCTAGGGAGAAAGAAAGGGGGAGGGGAACACCAGAGGGAGATGGAGAACAGGCAAAGAGTGATGGGCAGAGACAGAAACAAAGAGGGGGGAATAAATAAATCAAGGATGGGATAAGAAAGGGAGGAGGGGCATTAACAGAAGTCAGAGAAATCAATGTTCATGCCATCAGGATGGAGGCTACCCAGCCGGTAAATAAGGTGTTGTCCCTCCAACCTGAGTGTGGCTTCATTTTGACAATAGACAAGGCCATGGGTAGACGTATCAGAATGGGAATGGGACATGGAATTAAAATGTGTAGCCCCACAGGGAGATGCTGCTTACTCTGCACCTACACACCTATGCTCTGTCCACCAGGTAGGCTATAACACATAGGAGCATAATTAGACCATTTGGCCCATCTAGTCTGCTAGTAGCCAGGCAGCAGCTAACGAATGGACTTAGGAGAGCTAGAACTGGACATGAAAAGGCCATCACACATTGAATTAAGGAAATCCTCAAGGCAGAACAGTGGATGTAGTCTTATGGATTTTAGTAAGGCATTTGACATGTTCCTCATGGTAAGCTCATTCAAAAAGTAAAGAGGCATTGAATTCAGGGAAACGTGTCTACGTGGATTCAGAGTTGGCTAGCCCACAGAAGGCAGAAGGTGGTAGCACACGGAACACATTCTGACTTGAAGTCTTCTCGCTCGTGGTGTTTGCAAAAATCTGTCCTGAAACTCTTCTCTTTGTAATATTTTTTAAATGACTTAGATCAGGAAGCGGAAGGGAGAGTTAGTAAGTTTGCAGATAACACAAAGATTGATGCTGTTATCCATAGAATAGAGGATTGATTTCGGTTAAAATGGGACATTCATGAAATGCAGAGCTGGGCTGGAAAATGGCAGATGGTGTTCAATTTAGAAAAGTATCAAGTTTTTCTCTTTGGAAGGTCAAAATTGAAGGCAGAATATACAGAGTTAATGGCAGGGATCTTAAGTGGAGGAAAAGAGGGATCTTGAAGTCCATGTCCATGGATCCCTTAAATTTGCTGAGGAAGTTGACAGGATGATTAAGAAGACATCTGGAGTTACTCATAGGATTGAGTGTAAGAGCTGTTAGGTAATGTTGCAGTTCTATGTTCTATGTTTCTATAACTCTTCTATAAAACTCAGGTTAGACCACACTTGGAGTATTGTGTTCAGTTTTGTTCACTTCAATATAGGAAGTACATGGCTTTACAGAGGGTGCAGAGGAGACTTACCATGATGCTGATCAGATTAGAGGACATGTGTCATGAGGATAAATTGGGTTTTTCTCTTTGGAGAGAAGGAAAATGAGAGGTGACTTGATTGAGGTGTACAAGATGATAACAGGCAAAGGTAGAGTGGGCAACAGAGACTTTTTCCCAGGATGAAAATGGCTAATACAAGGAGCATAACTTTCAGGCGTTTGGAGGAATGTATGGGCAGGCAGTGTCAGAGGTAGGTCTTTTACACAGAGAACAGTGGATGCATAGAACGTCTTGCCAGGGTGGTGGTCGAGGCAAATACATTTGGGACATTATTGGGACTCTGAGATAGACATATGCAAGAAAGGAACACGGAGGACTATGAGGGAGGGATGGGTTAGAATGATATTAGAATAGACATTGTGCATGTACTGTGCTGCATTGTTCTCATGCTCATTCACCATTAGCTGCTCAGTATCTTTGGCAATTGAAGCAATCATATACTCCTTAAATGTTGTGAAAATTTTTGCCCTCAATATCTTCACAGACGCTGGGTTCCAAATTTCAAGCATACCCTGGAGGAAAATTTTTCTAATGTCCCATCCAAACCTTTTACTTTTTTGACTTAAATCAATGTAGACACCTCAGCTGTGGGGAAAAATAATGCAATACATTCTAATTCCACCACACATAATTTGATGCACCTCTAATCCCCCCCCCCCCCACACACACACACACACACACACACAGAACCTTCGTCTCCTTGATCCCAGTGGGCCAACTAAGCTGAACAATCATTTAACCAGGTTGGAGGGGGCACTTAATCTTGGGTGTCAGATTATTAGGATGGTGCAGTTGATTTCATCACCCGTGGTGGACACAGTTTGTCTGTTGATTCGAGGAGATTTTGAGGGGATAAGAAGATTTACAGCAGATGGTCAGAAGGGATAAATGCAGTGGGTAGTTGAAACGATCAGGCAGCCTGATCAGGGGGCGCAGGGAGAAGGAGTGAGAGTAACAAGCAGAAGGTCGCAGAGAGCGGCATGTTTAGTGTTAGAGCATGTGAGATGAGGAGAGGGTGTTAGATACACAGTGTGGGCCACCAGTGAGTGGGACACAGGAGGAGATCGACAGGGTGTGAAGGCTGCAGTCAGATATATTCCCTTTGAATGTTTTCCTTAGGATCCGAGCTGGAGTGACAGAAAATGCCAATGACATGGAGAGAAAGCATTGACATTCTGTAATAGTTTATTCACCTGTTCAATTTCAGGTCAGATTCTTAGCATCACACAAATGCCTCGAATAAATTACGTTAAAGTAAAATGCAGAGATTACTCACAGGAACCTCCGCCGAAAGTTTCACCAGCTCCAAGGGCTTGGTTTTCAACGACAGCCTCTCAGTCACACAGTGTCGAGGGAGGCGGCGACCCTGAGACAGAAGATATCAACGTTACTGACAATCCCCACACACAGAAACACCGGACAACAGACTCTTTGAAATCACCTGATTGGTAACAGCAAACAGCCGGGGACTGTCAGGACCGGTCTCTGGGAGCGGGTTCAACTCACCATTTCATTCAGCTCGCCCAGAGTCTCTCTGTTGAGAACTTGCAGTAACTGTAACCTCTCACAGCCCAGGGTCACGGTCACGGTCAACAACAGCCACACACTGCAAACTCTCCAAACACGGCCCAATGCCATCTTCACCCGACACTGAATACAGCACCGATCTGAGAGCAGAATCAGCTCCGAAAACGGGTCTTGTTCGCCGAATGGAACTCTCGATATGGAAATGCCACGGCTTGTGATCCGGGAGCGGACGCCGGTGCTGCCGAGACCCGTGTCTGGGGATCCTGTTCTGAGCTCTCTCTGCCATGCTGCCGGATTTTATATGTGAAAATCCGAAAATAGGTGTCATTCGAAAAGTGAAATGACCGGGATATTTGGGAGCCTGTCGGGAGAGAGCGGTCTCCGCTCTGAAGTAAGGAATCTGAAAGCTGGAGAGTCCAGCTGCAGCGACGGGAAAATCCGCCAGCGGGGAGAGCAACAGCGCTCAGGCTCTTGGTGCGTTCGTTCAGTTCGGGGGTCCAAGGTGTTGTGGAGGGTGGGTCGAGTTTGGCAAGGGACGTGCTTGGGTGAGGACGAGACTGTGTCGGTGCATCCGTCGGGGCTGCATGTTATCAGGGTTACCGTAACACTGCATCTGTCAGCGCTGATCTTCTCTGTTACATCCAACTGCAGTGGTGCCATATCGCAGGGTGGTCAGTGCAGAGCGCCCGGGCCACGTCCTTCTGCTGGCGACTGTGCTCGCTATGAAGATGGTATGGTGTCTGGGTTCTTTACAGAAGACACTTCGGCGTTTCTTTCGTCTCCGGATCGCAAGGCGATTCCGATGCCTGCTCTCTCTGCGGGATAGTCTCCAGCTCAGCTTGCCGCTGGGAAGTGGCTGCGCGGCAAATTCACCCGAAACGAAAGCGTCCCAGGGTAAAAGTGACGGTTCGTCCTTTCCGAAAGTGGGCGTGTTTATCAACAGGAGTGGAACGCCAATAAAACTGCAGAAGCCATGACATCTACTTCCTGATTAAGTGCTGGAGTCCTCGGAGCAGGGGGTTCTCTCTCATTCCTATGGTTTTCGTCACTATCTAGCGCGGGAGTTCTCTGATATTACACTGGTTGAAGTATACATTCCCACCCCAGGCAGATGTCAAATTAACACCGGAGGGATTGAGCTCCGTGATTAACTGGCCTCCCCAATGCCCTCCTCAGTATCGAAGGGCACTTCAACCAGTTTAGCGTGAAGGAGCCTCTACCGAACTACTGCCAGCATGCACCGGGAACATCCAAGGACTCAACACACTCGACCACTGCGGGATGCAACAGTAAAGACACGCAGCAGACCAGCATCCCTATTTTCTTAGTTGAAGGCGATTCAAAATGTCATCGAATACTCTGCCAAACTTCTGCAGATGTACAGTAGAAAGCGTTCTGGCGGGTTGCATCGTGGATTGGTGTGGAAACTCAATGCACAGGAATTCAAGAGGCTGCAGAGTGTAGTACACTCGTCCAGTTTCCTCACTCTCCACACCATAAATGACATCGGCAGGAGACAGTGCCCCAGGAAAGCAACATCCATTATAAACGTTCCCACGAGGCAGAAACTAGAGGAGCCAGAAGACTCACATCTCAAAGCTCTTCAGCAGCTTCTTCCCCACCGTCTCGGGGTCCTGTTCCGACCTGAAATACCCTAACACGACCCTGGATCAACTTGCACAACTTACTTGTGTAGTTATGTCTACTTTTCTTATTTCGTAACTTGTGTATAATTTATGTTCCTGTAAGTTTACAGAACATAGAACAGTACAGCACAGGAACAGGCCCTTCGGCCCACAATGTTGTATCGAGGCAGCTTAAAAATAATTTAAAAACGAATCCCTCCTACCTCCATCTTCCTCATATCCACGTCCATGTGCTTATCTGAACGTCTCTTTAAAAGCCTCTACTACCAAACATTCCACATTCCAGGCATTTACCACTTCCTAAGTAAAAAAACTTACCTCTCGATTCCCCTTTGAACCTGCCCCGACCCACCTTCAATGCATGCCCTCTGGTATTAGATATTTCTACCCTGGGAGAAAAAAGATACTCCCTGTCTACTCTACCTATGCATCTCATCATCATATAACCATATAACAATCACAGCACGGAAACAGGCCATCCTGGCCCTTCTAGTCTGTGCCGAACGCTTACTCTCACCCAGTCCCACTGGCCCGCACTCAGCCCATTACCCTCCATTCCTTTCCTGTCCATATACCTATCCAATTTTACTTTAAATGACAATACCGAACCTGCCTCTACCACTTCTACTGGAAGCTCATTCCACACAGCTACCACTCTCTGAGTAAAGAATATAAAACCCAATCAGCTCTCTCTCCCACCCTATGCTGCTCCAAAGCAAGCAATCCAAATCTGTTCAGCCTCTCGTGATAGCACATGCCCTCTAAACCAGGCAACATCCTGGTAAACCTCTTCTGCACCCTCTCGAAAGCTTCAACATCCTTCCTATAGTGGAGCGACAAGAACTATATGCAAACCACCAGAGGTGGCCTAGCAAGAGTCTATAAAGTTGCAACATAACCTCTTGACCTTTGAACTCAATGCCACGACTGATAAAAACAAGTACTGTATCCCATAAGCCTTCTTAACCACCTTATCGACCTGTGTCCCATTCTTGCCTGCACTACCTTGGAGGTCCTTCTCCTCAGCCTCTTTCCTAACTCTATATACTCACTGTACAGGACTTTGTTTTTGTAAATTACGTTTGCTAACTTCTGTTAGTAATGTTTATAATATGCTGTGCTGTTCTTGCAAACAAAAAGCTAATTTTCATGGCATTTATAACCTGGGCACTGATGCTTCTGACAATAAACTTAAATTTAGAATTTATGATCCTCGTTTCTAAAAGCACGTCAGTTCTCAATCCCAGTCCCATTCTGACCTAACTGCAGCCTCCTCCACTGCCACAGTGAGCCCGATATTAGCAAGAAGAGCCGTACGTTACCCTCCCTGACAGTGCTACTGCATGTGGCTTCTGCTTTTACAAAATGGGCCTGTGTTACACGTTAACTTCGGATTCAACACTTCCTCATTCGAAGGGAGAATATGAGGATGAAAACCAAGAACGTAAATCCAAGTATCATACAGGGAAGATAAAAATCAAGTCAAATCACTGTGAAGTGTACTCATATGCTGAGTGTGACATTGCAGGGGATAGAATAAAGCGGGGGAAGTACCTTTAATAAGATGTGAGAAGACGAAATGTTATATTCTGTGAGGAGGATCAGCGTACACAAAATTTGTATTCCAAAAATGTGAAATATTCAGAATAATTAACATGTAGAAACATCTTCAATGATTTTTTTTATTAAATGTAGAAATATATTATCCATTGCAATTCTCACAATAATAATAAATTAAAACTTTTGAGATACATGTACATACTTTTAAAAATGATCAGAATAAATACAGTATAAATAAATTAAGTTAAATATATCTTCTAACCATTGGAAGAACAATCACATTATGCTCACTGAAGGTCAGTGATGAAATCAAGAGGAATGGTTTTGCAAACCACAACCTGTGCACTAAGTGTAGGTCAGAACATTCCCAATGCATATTCCCATTGCAAAAATGACAATTAGAGGAATAATTTTTGGGAAAACGAACGGAACTTTAAACAATTTTCCTTTGAAAAGGGGCTGAAACCTACAACTCTCAGATTAAACTGATAACACTAGAGGATGCTGGACAGAAGAAATTGCAAAATTTCATGTGCATGAACTTATGAGAAACAAAATTCCACCCAGGATTAATTTTAGGTAGGGAACTAAAATGATGTAAACCATAACAGAGATAAGATGCAGAATGGCAGATAGAGTACGAAGCTGTCCACTGTGCACCTTTTCCAGGAATGGATCATTGCATTACAGTAGCTGCCTGTCTTGATATGAATGGACAAGAATAGGATCATTCAGCAAATTCACATGTCATCACTGAGTAATACTACAAAAATAAATTAATTAATTAATTAATAATACAATAAATTAATACAACATTGATATGGAGAAAGACCCGGACATTATTCCTTCCACATCACTTGCCAAATGAAAATATGTGATTCATATAGTTATATAATAAATAGTAAAAACAGAAAATACTGCAAACATGCACAGCTCCGACAACTGCTGAGAGGAGTGAACAACAGTTAGCGTTTCAAGTTTATGAGCATTGACTCGAGGAATTAACTCAGGTTTCTTCTGCACATGCACTGATTATTTGCACCAGTTGGTGTTTCCATTAACATTTCTAGCATTTAGTTTAATTTATTTTTGAATGTAATATCAGTCTGTTCAGATATACTTTTCCTTGAAATTTATTTTAAATAAATAGTCATAAATCTTGATCCCTCATGAAATTGACTCTGGAAAATCTTCAGTGATCTCTGCTGATTTTTGCCATAATGAGAAGGAGCTGTTTCAAATGCGTCATGGTCTCAGTGCGGGTTATCTCCCAGGCACAGTTGCTGAATCCCTAAAAGGGAGGAAAAAAAGGCAAATGTACTCAATAGTGAAAAATTAGATAATGAACAAGTATCAAGTAGATAAATCAGTGTATTGGCAGGCACATGTTTAAATATCAATGTACCTTCTGTTTCAGAAACTCTCTCAATTTCTGAAAGTATTTAAGAATTGCGGCATTCTTCCTTGGTCTGGTCTCTGAGCCTGGTTTCCGGACACACACATCCAGCTCTCTGAGCTGCCGATCCAACAGAAGCCGAAGGAGTTCCACTGAGCTCTGGACCCAGCTGACTGAGCTCAGGTTCATACTGTAGATCCTGCGGAGGTGATGCAGGGTCTGATGGACAATCTGGATCCTTTCCTGGGCCTGTGCAAAACACACATGGGGACATTAGTAGGGCCGTGGTCTCACAAACGTTTAGAATTAGAACAGAGTGTTTATGAGTCTTAGTACAAGACAAAATCAAACATCAACTTAAAATATACAGACCGCAAATGGAGGGCAACTAACAACTGTGAATTGAAGGCCACATCATTGGCAGTTTCCGTCTACAGCTAGAGATTTCAACAGGGAATGAGCAATGAACCACACGGATGAAGAACAAGATGCTTGACTGAATGAGGGAATGGCATCGATGCCACAGGATGCTACTTACACAGAGACAAGAGTCTGCTCTCCGTTCACCAGAAATAGCGAGGGGGAGATTTTATAGAAATCGACAATCTCACAAAGAGGGGAATCAAGGAGGCGAAACAGACAGTCGTCCGAATGGGTTGTTACAAAGATTAAACAGTAATTTATAAAGACAGTGGCATAAACAGTTGCATGTTAACTTTGCAAACACGAGGAAAGCTGCAGATGCTGGAAATTCAAGCAATACACAAAAAATGCTGGTAGAACACAGCAGGCCAGGCAGCATCTATAGGGAGGAGCACTGTCGACGTTTCGGGCCGAGACCCTTTGTCAGGACCAACTGAAAGGAAAGATAGTAAGAGATTTGAAAGTGGGAGGGGGAGGGGGAGATCCGAAATGAGTAGAAGTCCAGAGGGGGTGGGGTGAAGCTAAGAGCTGGAAAGGTGATTGGCAAAAGGGATACAGGGCTGGAGAAGGGAAAGGATCATGGGACGGGAGGCCCAGGCAGAAAGAAAGGGGGAGGGGGGGAGCACCAGAGGGAGATGGTGAACAGGCAAAGAGTGATGGGCAGAGCCAGAAAGAAAGAGGGGGGAATAAATAAATCAAGGATGGTGTAAGAAAGGGAGGAGGGGCATTAACGGAAGTTAGAGAAATCAATGTTCATGCCATCAGGTTGGAGGCTACCCAGCTGGTATATAATGTGTTGTTCCTCCAACCTGAGTTTGGCTTCATTTTGACAATAGACGAGGTCATGGGTAGATTTATCAGAATGGGAATGGGACATGGAATTAAAATGTGTGGCCACAGGGAGATGCTGCTTACTCTGCACCTACACACCTATGCTCTGTCCACCAGAGAAAGCAGGATCTCCCAGTAGCCACACATTTTAGGTGAACTGGTTAGGGGAATCGATGACAGGTGACTATGGGAATGGGAACTTTTTAGGGGTGTCTTGTAATGTGAGCTGAGGTGTCCTATGTCTGCACCCTGTGGTACCTGATGCCCAATGGCCATCACACATTTTTAAGATAAGCAGATCATAGGCATCTTCTACACTTCAAAACTTGAGTAGAGGCAAATAAAAGTCACAGAAAAAAAGGTGCTGGGGTCCTCTCAGTCCATACCACCCATCAAGCAGCCACCTAAAGAAATCTCTTTCAGAGTGATTGGGGCAGTGGTAGTAGAAGGGAGATGCAGCCTGGAGAGAAACTGTGAGGAAGGAGAGGCAGTGGAACAGCATAAAGGCAGTCAGTTATATGGTGTGAAATATGCCTATTTTAGTACAAGTAATGTCAGGAACAAGGGTGATGAAGTTAGAGCATAGGTCAGTACATGGAAGTTCAATGTTGTGGCCATTACAGAGACTTGCCTGTCAGAAGGGCAAGAATTTTCTGTTGCATTTTCTGGGGTTTAGATTTTTCAAAAGGGACAGGGAGAGAGGGGAAATGGTGGGGGAGTGGGATTGCTAATCTGGGATGGTATCGCAAGGCATCCTTGAGGGATCGTCTACTGAGTCAGTGTTGATGGAAGTCAGAAACAGCAAGGGAGCAGTCACTCTATTGAATGTTTTCTGTCCATCCCCCTACAGTATCCGAGACACTGAGCTGCAGATTGGGAGGCAGATTTTGGAAAGATACAGGGTTGTGGTCATGGGTGACTTCAAGTTCTCTAATATTGATTGTCAGCTCCTCAGTGCAAAAAGTTTAGATGGGACAGAACACGTTAGGTGTGTACTGGAAGGATTCCTGACACAGTGTGCAGACAGGCCAACTAGAGGAGAGGTCACATTAAGACTGGTTCTAGCCAATGAATGTGGTCAGGTGACATATCTTTTTTAGATGAGCATTTTGGAGACAGTGACTACAACTCCCACATCTTTACCATAGCCTTTTAGAAGGATAGGAGCAAACAGTATGATAAATTATTTAATTGGAGGCAGGTGAATTATGATGCTATTAGATAGGAACGAGAGCATAAATTGGGAACAGATGCACTCAGAGAAATGCACCATGGAAATGTGAAGGCTGTAGTACTTGCATGTGATTCTGGATAGGTTTACCCTATAAAGGCAAGGAAAGGATGGTAGGGTGAAGGAATCACGGTTGACAAGAGAAGTGGAACACCTAGTTTAGAGGAAGAAAGAAACATACCTAACATTTAGTAAGACAAGATCAGACTCTTGAGAGTTACAAGGTAGGCTATAACACATAGGAGCATAATTAGACCATTTGGCCCATCTAGTGTAGCAGACGGAACATATTCTGTCTTGAAGTCTTCTCGCTCGTGGTGTTTGCAAAATTCTGTCCTGAGACCCTTCTCTTTGTAATATTTTTTAAAATGACTTAGGTCAGGAAGCGGAAATGAGAGTTAGTAAATTTGCAGATAACACAAAGTTTGATGGTGTTTAGTAGAATAGAGAATTGATTTGGGTTACAATTGAACATTCATGGAATGCAGAGCTGGGCTGGAAAATGGCAGATGGTGTTCAATTTAGAAAAGTATCAAGTTTTTCTCTTTGGAAGGTCAAAATTGAAGGCAGAATATACAGAGTTAATGGCAGGGATCTTAAGTGGAGGAAAAGAGGGATCTTGAAGTCCATGTCCATGGATCCCTTAAAGTTGCTGTGGAAGTTGACAGGATGATTAAGAAGACATATGGAGTTACTCATAGGATTGAGTGTAAGAGCTGTTAGGTAATGTTGCAGTTCTATGTTCTATGTTTCTATAACTCTTCTATAAAACTCTGGTTAGACCACACTTGGAGTATTGTGCTCAGTTTTGTTCACTTCAATATAGGAAGTACATGGCTTTACAGAGGGTGCAGAGGAGACTTACCATGATGCTGATCAGATTAGAGGACATGTGTCATGAGGATAAATTGGGTTTTTCTCTTTGGAGAGAAGGAAAATGAGAGGTGACTTGATTGAGGTGTACAAGATGATAACAGGCAAAGGTAGAGTGGGCAACAGAGACTTTTTCCCAGGATGAAAATGGCTAATACAAGGAGCATAACTTTCAGGCGTTTGGAGGAATGTATGGGCAGGCAGTGTCAGAGGTAGGTCTTTTACACAGAGAACAGTGGATGCATAGAACGTCTTGCCAGGGTGGTGGTCGAGGCAAATACATTTGGGACATTATTGGGACTCTTAGATAGACATATGCAAGAAAGGAACACGGAGGACTATGAGGGAGGGATGGGTTAGAATGATATTAGAATAGACATTGTGCATGTACTGTGCTGCATTGTTCTCATGCTCATTCACCATTAGCTGCTCAGTATCTTTGGCAATTGAAGCAATCATATACTCCTTAAATGTTGTGAAAATTTTTGCCCTCAATATCTTCACAGACGCTGGGTTCCAAATTTCAAGCATACCCTGGAGGAACATTTTTCTAATGTCCCATCCAAACCTCTTACTTTTTTGACTTAAATCAATGTAGACACCTCAGCTGTGGGGAAAAATAATGCAATACATTCTAATTCCACCACACATAATTTGATGCACCTCTATTCCCCCCCCCCCCCACACACACACACACACAGAACCTTCGTCTCCTTGATCCCAGTGGGCCAACTAAGCTGAACAATCATTTAACCAGGTTGGAGGGGGCACTTAATCTTGGGTGTCAGATTATTAGGATGGTGCAGTTGATTTCATCACCCGTGGTGGACACCGTTTTTCTGTTGATTCGAGGAGATTTTGAGGGGATAAGAAGATTTACAGCAGATGGTCAGAAGGAATAAATGCAGTGGGTAGTTGAAACGATCAGACAGCCTGATCAGGGGGCGCAGGGAGAAGGAGTGAGAGTAACAAGCAGAAGGTCGCAGAGAGCGGCATGTTTAGTGTTAGAGCATGTGAGATGAGGAGAGGGTGTTAGATACACAGTGTGGGCCACCAGTGAGTGGGACACAGGAGGAGATCGACAGGGTGTGAAGGCTGCAGTCAGATATATTCCCTTTGAATGTTTTCCTTAGGATCCGAGCTGGAGTGACAGAAAATGCCAATGACATGGAGAGAAAGCATTGACATTCTGTAATAGTTTATTCACCTGTTCAATTTCAAGTCAGATTCTTAGCATCACACAAATATCTCGAATAATTTACGTTAAAGTAAAATGCAGAGATTACTCACAGGAACCTCCGCCGAAAGTTTCACCAGCTCCAAGGGCTTGGTTTTCAACGACAGCCTCTCAGTCACACAGTGTCGAGGGAGGCGGCCACCCTGAGACAGAAGATATCAACGTTACTGACAATCCCCACACACAGAAACACCGGACAACAGACTCTTTGAAATCACCTGATTGGTAACAGCAAACAGCCGGGGACTGTCAGGACCGGTCTCTGGGAGCGGGTTCAACTCACCATTTCATTCAGCTCGCCCAGAGTCTCTCTGTTGAGAACTTGCAGTAACTGTAACCTCTCACAGCCCAGGGTCAGGGTCACGGTCAACAACAGCCACACACTGCAAACTCTCCAAACACGGCCCAATGCCATCTTCACCCGACACTGAATACAGCACCGATCTGAGACCAGAATCAGCTCCGAAAACGGGTCTTGTTCGCCGAATGGAACTCTCGATATGGAAATGCCACGGCTTGTGATCCGGGAGCGAACGCTGGTGCTGCCGAGACCCGTGTCTGGGGATCCTGTTCTGAGCTCTCTCTGCCATGCTGCCGGATTTTATAGGTGAAAATCCGAAAATAGGTTTCATTCGAAAAGTGAAATGACCGGGATATTTGGGAGCCTGTCGGGAGAGAGCGGTCTCCGCTCTGAAGTAAGGAATCTGAAAGCTGGAGAGTCCAGCTGCAGCGACGGGAAAATCCGCCAGCGGGGAGAGCAACAGCGCTCAGGCTCTTGGTGCGTTCGTTCAGTTCGGGGGTCCAAGGTGTTGTGGAGGGTGGGTCGAGTTTGGCAAGGGACGTGCTGGGGTGAGGACGAGACTGTGTCGGTGCATCCGTCGGGGCTGCATGTTATCAGGGTTACCGTAACACTGCATCTTTCAGCGCTGATCTTCTCTGTTACATCCAACTGCAGTGGTGCCATATCGCAGGGTGGTCAGTGCAGAGCGCCCGGGCCACGTCCTTCTGCTGGCGACTGTGCTCGCTATGAAGATGGTATGGTGTCTGGGTTCTTTACAGAAGACACTTCGGCGTTTCTTTCGTCTCCGGATCGCAAGGCGATTCCGATGCCTGCTCTCTCTGCGGGATAGTCTCCAGCTCAGCTTGCCGCTGGGAAGTGGCTGCGCGGCAAATTCACCCGAAACGAAAGCGTCCCAGGGTAAAAGTGACGGTTCGTCCTTTCCGAAAGTGGGCGTGTTTATCAACAGGAGTGGAACGCCAATAAAACTGCAGAAGCCATGACATCTACTTCCTGATTAAGTGCTGGAGTCCTCGGAGCAGGGGGTTCTCTCTCATTCCTATGGTTTTCGTCACTATCTAGCGCGGGAGTTCTCTGATATTACACTGGTTGAAGTATACATTCCCACCCCAGGCAGATGTCAAATTAACACCGGAGGGATTCAGCTCCGTGATTAACTGGCCTCCCCAATGCCCTCCTCAGTATCGAAGGGCACTTCAACCAGTTTAGCGTGAAGGAGCCTCTACCGAACTACTGCCAGCATGCACCGGGAACATCCAAGGACTCAACACACTCGACCACTGCGGGATGCAACAGTAAAGACACGCGCCAGACCAGCATCCCTATTTTCTTAGTTGAAGGCGATTCAAAATGTCATCGAATACTCTGCCAAACTTCTGCAGATGTACAGTAGAAAGCGTTCTGGCGGGTTGCATCGTGGATTGGTGTGGAAACTCAATGCACAGGAATTCAAGAGGCTGCAGAGTGTAGTACACTCGTCCAGTTTCCTCACTCTCCACACCATAAATGACATCGGCAGGAGACAGTGCCCCAGGAAAGCAACATCCATTATAAACGTTCCCACGAGGCAGAAACTAGAGGGGCCAGAAGACTCACATCTCAAAGCTCTTCAGCAGCTTCTTCCCCACCGTCTCGGGGTCCTGTTCCGACCTGAAATACCCTAACACGACCCTGGATTAACTTGCACAACTTACTTGTGTAGTTATGTCTACTTTTCTTATTTCGTAACTTGTGTATAATTTATGTTCCTGTAAGTTTACAGAACATAGAACAGTACAGCACAGGAACAGGCCCTTCGGCCCACAATGTTGTATCGAGGCAGCTTAAAAATAATTTAAAAACGAATCCCTCCTACCTCCATCTTCCTCATATCCACGTCCATGTGCTTATCTAAACATCTCTTTAAAAGCCTCTTCTACCATACAGGCAGCACATTCCAGGCATCTACCACTTCCTAAGTAAAAAAACTTACCTCTCGATTCCCCTTTGAACCTGCCCCGACCCACCTTCAATGCATGCCCTCTGGTATTAGATATTTCTACCCTGGGAGAAAAAAGATACTCCCTGTCTACTCTACCTATGCATCTCATCATCATATAACCATATAACAATCACAGCACGGAAACAGGCCATCCTGGCCCTTCTAGTCTGTGCCGAACGCTTACTCTCACCCAGTCCCACTGGCCCGCACTCAGCCCATTACCCTCCATTCCTTTCCTGTCCATATACCTATCCAACTTTACTTTAAATGACAATACCGAACCTGCCTCTACCACTTCTACTGGAAGCTCATTCCACACAGTTACCACTCTCTGAGTAAAGAATATAAACCACTATCAGCTCTCCCTCCCAGCCTATGCTGCTCCAAAGCAAACAACCCAAGTTTGTTCAGCCTCTCGTGACAGCACATGCCCTCTAAACCAGGCAACATCCTGGTAAACCTCTTCTGCACCCTCTCGAAATCTTCAACATCCTTCCTATAGTGGAGCGACAAGAACTATATGCAAACCACCAGAGGTGGCCTAACAAGAGTCGATAAAGTTGCAACGTAACCTCTTGACCTTTGAACTCAATGCCACGACTGATAAAAACAAGTACTGTATCCCATAAGCCTTCTTAACCACCTTATCGACCTGTGTCCCATTCTTGCCTGCACTACCTTGGAGGTCCTTCTCCTCAGCCTCTTTCCTAACTCTATATACTCACTGTACAGGACTTTGTTTTTGTAAATTACGTTTGCTAACTTCTGTTAGTAATGTTTATAATATGCTGTGCTGTTCTTGCAAACAAAAAGCTAATTTTCATGGCATTTATAACGTGAGCACTGATGCTTCTGACAATAAACTTAAATTTAGAATTTATGATCCTGGATTCTAAAAGCACGTCTGTTCTCAATCCCAGTCCCATTCTGACCTAACTGCAGCCTCCTCCACTGCCACAGTGAGCCCGATATTAGCAAGAAGAGCCGTACGTTACCCTCCCTGACAGTGCTACTGCATGTGGCTTCTGCTTTTACAAAATGGGCCTGTGTTACACGTTCACTTCGGATTCAACACTTCCTCATTCGAAGGGAGAATATGAGGATGAAAACCAAGAACGTAAATCCAAGTATCATACAGGGAAGATAAAAATCAAGTCAAATCACTGTGAAGTGTACTCATATGCTGAGTGTGACATTGCAGGGGATAGAATAAAGCGGGGGAAGTACCTTTAACAAGATGTGAGAAGACGAAATGTTATATTCTGTGAGGAGGATCAGCGTGCACAAAATTTGTATTCCAAAAATGTGAAATATTCAGAATAATTAACATGTAGAAACATCTTCAATGATTTTTTTATTAAATGTAGAAATATATTATCCATTGCAATTCTCACAATAATAATAAATTAAAAGTTTTGAGATACATGTACATACTTTTAAAAATGATCAGAATAAATACAGTATAAATAAATTAAGTTAAATATATCTTCTAACCATTGGAAGAACAATCACATTATGCTCACTGAAGGTCAGTGATGAAATCAAGAGGAATGGTTTTGCAAACCACAACCTGTGCACTAAGTGTAGGTCAGAACATTCCCAATGCATATTCCCATTGCAAAAATGACAATTAGAGGAATAATTTTTGGGAAAACGAACGGAACTTTAAACAATTTTCCTTTGAAAAGGGGCTGAAACCTACAACTCTCAGATTAAACTGATAACACTAGAGGATGCTGGACAGAAGAAATTGCAAAATTTCATGTGCATGAACTTATGAGAAACAAAATTCCACCCAGGATTAATTTTAGGTAGGGAACTAAAATGATGTAAACCATAACAGAGATAAGATGCAGAATGGCAGATAGAGTACGAAGCTGTCCACTGTGCACCTTTTCCAGGAATGGATCATTGCATTACAGTAGCTGCCTGTCTTGATATGAATGGACAAGAATAGGATCATTCGGCAAATTCACATGTCATCACTGAGTAATACTACAAAAATAAATTAATAAATAAATAATACAATAAATTAATACAACACTGGATATGGAGAAAGACCCGGACATTATTCCTTCCACATCACTTGCCAAATGAAAATGTGTGATTCATATAGTTATATAATAAATAGTAAAAACAGAAAATACTGCAAACATGCACAGCTCAGACAACTGCTGAGAGGAGTGAACAACAGTTAGTGTTTCAAGTTTATGAGCATTGACTCGAGGAATTAACTCAGGTTTCTTCTGCACATGCACTGATTATTTGCACCAGTTGGCGTTTCCATTAACATTTCTAGCATTTAGTTTAATTTATTTTTGAATGTAATATCAGTCTGTTCAGATATACTTTTCCTTGAAATTTATTTTAAATAAATAGTCATAAATCTTGATCCCTCATGAAATTGACTCTGGAAAATCTTCAGTGATCTCTGTTGATTTTTGCCATAATGAGAAGGAGCTGTTTCAAATGCGTCATGGTCTCAGTGCGGGTTATCTCCCAGGCACAGTTGCTGAATCCCTAAAAGGGAGGAAAAAAAGGCAAATGTACTCAATAGTGAAAAATTAGATAATGAACAAGTATCAAGTAGATAAATCAGTGTATTGGCAGGCACATGTTTAAATATCAATGTACCTTCTGTTTCAGAAACTCTCTCAATTTCTGAAAGTATTTAAGAATTGCGGCATTCTTCCTTGGTCTGGTCTCTGAGCCTGGTTTCCGGACACACACATCCAGCTCTCTGAGCTGCCGATCCAACAGAAGCCGAAGGAGTTCCACTGAGCTCTGGACCCAGCTGACTGAGCTCAGGTTCATACTGTAGATCCTGCGGAGGTGATGCAGGGTCTGATGGACAATCTGGATCCTTTCCTGGGCCTGTGCAAAACACACATGGGGACATTAGTAGGGCCGTGGTCTCACAAACGTTTAGAATTAGAACAGAGTGTTTATGAGTCTTAGTACAAGACAAAATCAAACATCAACTTAAAATATACAGACCGCAAATGGAGGGCTACTAACAACTGTGAATTGAAGGCCACATCATTGGCAGTTTCCGTCTACAGCTAGAGATTTCAACAGGGAATGAGCAATGAACCACCCGGATGAAGAACAAGACGCTTGACTGAATGAGGGAATGGCATCGATGCCACAGGATGCTACTTACACAGAGACAAGAGTCTGCTCTCCTTTCACCAGAAATAGCGAGGGGGAGATTTTATAGACATCGACAATCTCACAAAGAGGGGAATCAAGGAGGCGAAACAGACAGTCTTCCGAATGGGTTGTTAAAAAGATTAAACAGTAATTTATAAAGACAGTGGCATAAACAGTTGCATGTTAACTTTGCAAACACGAGGAAAGCTGCAGATGCTGGAAATTCAAGCAACACACAAAAAATGCTGGTAGAACACAGCAGGCCAGGCAGCATCTATAGGGAGGAGCACTGTCGACGTTTCGGGCCGAGACCCTTTGTCAGGACTAACTGAAAGGAAAGATAGTAAGAGATTTGAAAGTGGGAGGGGGAGGGGGAGATCCGAAATGATAGTAGAAGTCCAGAGGGGGTGGGGTGAAGCTAAGAGCTGGAAAGGTGATTGGCAAAAGGGATACAGGGCTGGAGAAGGGAAAGGATCATGGGACGGGAGGCCTAGGCAGAAAGAAAGGGGGAGGGGGGGAGCACCAGAGGGAGATGGTGAACAGGCAAAGAGTGATGGGCAGAGCCAGAAAGAAAGAGGGGGGAATAAATAAATCAAGGATGGTGTAAGAAAGGGAGGAGGGGCATTAACGGAAGTTAGAGAAATCAATGTTCATGCCATCAGGTTGGAGGCTACCCAGCTGGTATATAATGTGTTGTTCCTCCAACCTGAGTTTGGCTTCATTTTGACAATAGACGAGGTCATGGGTAGATTTATCAGAATGGGAATGGGACATGGAATTAAAATGTGTGGCCACAGGGAGATGCTGCTTACTCTGCACCTACACACCTATGCTCTGTCCACCAGAGAAAGCAGGATCTCCCAGTAGCCACACATTTTAGGTGAACTGGTTAGGGGAATCGATGACAGGTGACTATGGGAATGGGAACTTTTTAGGGGTGTCTTGTAATGTGAGCTGAGGTGTCCCATGTCTGCACCCTGTGGTACCTGATGCCCAATGGCCATCACACATTTTTAAGATAAGCAGATCATAGGCATCTTCTACACTTCAAAACTTGAGTAGAGGCAAATAAAAGTCACAGAAAAAAAGGTGCTGGGGTCTTCTCAGTCCATACCACCCATCAAGCAGCCACCTAAAGAAATCTCTTTCAGAGTGATTGGGGCAGTGGTAGTAGAAGCGAGATGCAGCCTGGAGAGAAACTGCGAGGAAGGAGAGGCAGTGGAACAGCATAAAGGCAGTCAGTTATATGGTGTGAAATATGTCTATTTTAGTACAAGTAATGTCAGGAACAAGGGTGATGAAGTTAGAGCATAGGTCAGTACATGGAAGTTCAATGTTGTGGCCATTACAGAGACTTGCCTGTCAGAAGGGCAAGAATTTTCTGTTGCATTTTCTGGGGTTTAGATTTTTCAAAAGGGACAGGGAGAGAGGGGAAATGGTGGGGGAGTGGGATTGCTAATCTGGGATGGTATCGCAGGGCATCCTTGAGGGATCGTCTACTGAGTCAGTGTTGATGGAAGTCAGAAACAGCAAGGGAGCAGTCACTCTATTGAATGTTTTCTGTCCATCCCCCTACAGTATCCGAGATACTGAGCTGCAGATTGGGAGGCAGATTTTGGAAAGATACAGGGTTGTGGTCATGGGTGACTTCAAGTTCTCTAATATTGATTGTCAGCTCCTCAGTGCAAAAAGTTTAGATGGGACAGAACACGTTAGGTGTGTACTGGAAGGATTCCTGACACAGTGTGCAGACAGGCCAACTAGAGGAGAGGTCACATTAAGACTGGTTCTAGCCAATGAACGTGGTCAGGTGACATATCTTTTTTAGATGAGCATTTTGGAGACAGTGACTACAACTCCCACATCTTTACCATAGCCTTTTAGAAGGATAGGAGCAAACAGTATGATAAATTATTTAATTGGAGGCAGGTGAATTATGATGCTATTAGATAGGAACGAGAGCATAAATTGGGAACAGATGCACTCAGAGAAATGCACCATGGAAATGTGAAGGCTGTAGTACTTGCATGTGATTCTGGATAGGTTTACCCTATAAAGGCAAGGAAAGGATGGTAGGGTGAAGGAATCACGGTTGACAAGAGAAGTGGAACACCTAGTTTAGAGGAAGAAAGAAACATACCTAACATTTAGTAAGACAAGATCAGACTCTTGAGAGTTACAAGGTAGGCTATAACACATAGGAGCATAATTAGACCATTTGGCCCATCTAGTCTGCTAGTAGCCAGGCAGCAGCTAACAAATGGACTTAGGAGAGCTAGAACTGGACATGAAAAGGCCATCACACATCGAATTAAGGAAATCCCCAAGGCAGAACAGTGGATGTAGTCTTATGGATTTTAGTAACGCATTTGACATGTTCCTCATGGTAAGCTCATTCAAAAAGTAAAGAGGCATTGAATTCAGGGAAACGTGTCTACGTGGATTCAGAGTTGGCTAGCCCACAGAAGGCAGAAGGTGGTAGCACACGGAACACATTCTGACTTGAAGTCTTCTCGCTCGTGGTGTTTGCAAAAATCTGTCCTGAAACTCTTCTCTTTGTAATATTTTTTAAATGACTTAGATCAGGAAGCGGAAGGGAGAGTTAGTAAGTTTGCAGATAACACAAAGATTGATGCTGTTATCCATAGAATAGAGGATTGATTTCGGTTAAAATGGGACATTCATGAAATGCAGAGCTGGGCTGGAAAATGGCAGGTGGTGTTCAATTTAGAAAAGTATCAAGTTTTTCTCTTTGGAAGGTCAAAATTGAAGGCAGAATATACAGAGTTAATGGCAGGGATCTTAAGTGGAGGAAAAGAGGGATCTTGAAGTCCATGTCCATGGATCCCTTAAATTTGCTGAGGAAGTTGACAGGATGATTAAGAAGACATCTGGAGTTACTCATAGGATTGAGTGTAAGAGCTGTTAGGTAATGTTGCAGTTCTATGTTCTATGTTTCTATAACTCTTCTATAAAACTCAGGTTAGACCACACTTGGAGTATTGTGTTCAGTTTTGTTCACTTCAATATAGGAAGTACATGGCTTTACAGAGGGTGCAGAGGAGACTTACCATGATGCTGATCAGATTAGAGGACATGTGTCATGAGGATAAATTGGGTTTTTCTCTTTGGAGAGAAGGAAAATGAGAGGTGACTTGATTGAGGTGTACAAGATGATAACAGGCAAAGGTAGAGTGGGCAACAGAGACTTTTTCCCAGGATGAAAATGGCTAATAAAAGGAGCATAACTTTCAGGCGTTTGGAGGAATGTATGGGCAGGCAGTGTCAGAGGTAGGTCTTTTACACAGAGAACAGTGGATGCATAGAACGTCTTGCCAGGGTGGTGGTCGAGGCAAATACATTTGGGACATTATTGGGACTCTGAGATAGACATATGCAAGAAAGGAACACGGAGGACTATGAGGGAGGGATGGGTTAGAATGATATTAGAATAGACATTGTGCATGTACTGTGCTGCATTGTTCTCATGCTCATTCACCATTAGCTGCTCAGTATCTTTGGCAATTGAAGCAATCATATACTCCTTAAATGTTGTGAAAATTTCTGCCCTCAATATCTTCACAGACACTGGGTTCCAAATTTCAAGCATACCCTGGAGGAACATTTTTATCATGTCCCATCCAAACCTCTTACTTTTTTGTCTTAAATCCATGTAGACACCTCAGCTGTGGGGAAAAATAATGCAATACATTCTAATTCCACCACACATAATTTGATGCACCTCTATTCCCCCCCCCCCCCACACACACACACACACAGAACCTTCGTCTCCTTGATCCCAGTGGGCCAACTAAGCTGAACAATCATTTAACCAGGTTGGAGGGGGCACTTAATCTTGGGTGTCAGATTATTAGGATGGTGCAGTTGATTTCATCACCCGTGGTGGACACGGTTTTTCTGTTGATTCGAGGAGATTTTGAGGGGATAAGAAGATTTACAGCAGATGGTCAGAAGGGATAAATGCAGTGGGTAGTTGAAACGATCAGACAGCCTGATCAGGGGGCGCAGGGAGAAGGAGTGAGAGTAACAAGCAGAAGGTCGCAGAGAGCGGCATGTTTAGTGTTAGAGCATGTGAGATGAGGAGAGGGTGTTAGATACACAGTGTGGGCCACCAGTGAGTGGGACACAGGAGGAGATCGACAGGGTGTGAAGGCTGCAGTCAGATATATTCCCTTTGAATGTTTTCCTTAGGATCCGAGCTGGAGTGACAGAAAATGCCAATGACATGGAGAGAAAGCATTGACATTCTGTAATAGTTTATTCACCTGTTCAATTTCAAGTCAGATTCTTAGCATCACAAAAATATCTCGAATAATTTACGTTAAAGTAAAATGCAGAGATTACTCACAGGAACCTCCGCCGAAAGTTTCACCAGCTCCAAGGGCTTGGTTTTCAACGACAGCCTCTCAGTCACACAGTGTCGAGGGAGGCGGCCACCCTGAGACAGAAGATATCAACGTTACTGACAATCCCCACACACAGAAACACCGGACAACAGACTCTTTGAAATCACCTGATTGGTAACAGCAAACAGCCGGGGACTGTCAGGACCGGTCTCTGGGAGCGGGTTCAACTCACCATTTCATTTAGCTCGCCCAGAGTCTCTCTGTTGAGAACTTGCAGTAACTGTAACCTCTCACAGCCCAGGGTCAGGGTCACGGTCAACAACAGCCACACACTGCAAACTCTCCAAACACGGCCCAATGCCATCTTCACCCGACACTGAATACAGCACCGATCTGAGACCAGAATCAGCTCCGAAAACGGGTCTTGTTCGCCGAATGGAACTCTCGATATGGAAATGCCACGGCTTGTGATCCGGGAGCGAACGCTGGTGCTGCCGAGACCCGTGTCTGGGGATCCTGTTCTGAGCTCTCTCTGCCATGCTGCCGGATTTTATATGTGAAAATCCGAAAATAGGTTTCATTCGAAAAGTGAAATGACCGGGATATTTGGGAGCCTGTCGGGAGAGAGCGGTCTCCGCTCTGAAGTAAGGAATCTGAAAGCTGGAGAGTCCAGCTGCAGCGACGGGAAAATCCGCCAGCGGGGAGAGCAACAGCGCTCAGGCTCTTGGTGCGTTCGTTCAGTTCGGGGGTCCAAGGTGTTGTGGAGGGTGGGTCGAGTTTGGCAAGGGACGTGCTGGGGTGAGGACGTGACTGTGTCGGTGCATCCGTCGGGGCTGCATGTTATCAGGGTTACCGTAACACTGCATCTGTCAGCGCTGATCTTCTCTGTTACATCCAACTGCAGTGGTGCCATATCGCAGGGTGGTCAGTGCAGAGCGCCCGGGCCACGTCCTTCTGCTGGCGACTGTGCTCGCTATGAAGATGGTATGGTGTCTGGGTTCTTTACAGAAGACACTTCGGCGTTTCTTTCGTCTCCGGATCGCAAGGCGATTCCGATGCCTGCTCTCTCTGCGGGATAGTCTCCAGCTCAGCTTGCCGCTGGGAAGTGGCTGCGCGGCAAATTCACCCGAAACGAAAGCGTCCCAGGGTAAAAGTGACGGTTCGTCCTTTCCGAAAGTGGGCGTGTTTATCAACAGGAGTGGAACGCCAATAAAACTGCAGAAGCCATGACATCTACTTCCTGATTAAGTGCTGGAGTCCTCGGAGCAGGGGGTTCTCTCTCATTCCTATGGTTTTCGTCACTATCTAGCGCGGGAGTTCTCTGATATTACACTGGTTGAAGTATACATTCCCAGTGCCCCAGGAAAGCAACATCCATTATAAACGTTCCCACGAGGCAGAAACTAGAGGGGCCAGAAGACTCACATCTCAAAGCTCTTCAGCAGCTTCTTCCCCACCGTCTCGGGGTCCTGTTCCGACCTGAAATACCCTAACACGACCCTGGATCAACTTGCACAACTTACTTGTGTAGTTATGTCTACTTTTCTTATTTCGTAACTTGTGTATAATTTATGTTCCTGTAAGTTTACAGAACATAGAACAGTACAGCACAGGAACAGGCCCTTCGGCCCACAATGTTGTATCGAGGCAGCTTAAAAATAATTTAAAAACGAATCCCTCCTACCTCCATCTTCCTCATATCCACGTCCATGTGCTTATCTGAACGTCTCTTTAAAAGCCTCTACTACCAAACATTCCACATTCCAGGCATTTACCACTTCCTAAGTAAAAAAACTTACCTCTCGATTCCCCTTTGAACTTGCCCCGACCCACCTTCAATGCATGCCCTCTGGTATTAGATATTTCTACCCTGGGAGAAAAAAGATACTCCCTGTCTACTCTACCTATGCATCTCATCATCATATAACCATATAACAATCACAGCACGGAAACAGGCCATCCTGGCCCTTCTAGTCTGTGCCGAACGCTTACTCTCACCCAGTCCCACTGGCCCGCACTCAGCCCATTACCCTCCATTCCTTTCCTGTCCATATACCTATCCAATTTTACTTTAAATGACAATACCGAACCTGCCTCTACCACTTCTACTGGAAGCTCATTCCACACAGCTACCACTCTCTGAGTAAAGAATATAAAACCCAATCAGCTCTCTCTCCCACCCTATGCTGCTCCAAAGCAAGCAATCCAAATCTGTTCAGCCTCTCGTGATAGCACATGCCCTCTAAACCAGGCAACATCCTGGTAAACCTCTTCTGCACCCTCTCGAAAGCTTCAACATCCTTCCTATAGTGGAGCGACAAGAACTATATGCAAACCACCAGAGGTGGCCTAGCAAGAGTCTATAAAGTTGCAACATAACCTCTTGACCTTTGAACTCAATGCCACGACTGATAAAAACAAGTACTGTATCCCATAAGCCTTCTTAACCACCTTATCGACCTGTGTCCCATTCTTGCCTGCACTACCTTGGAGGTCCTTCTCCTCAGCCTCTTTCCTAACTCTATATACTCACTGTACAGGACTTTGTTTTTGTAAATTACGTTTGCTAACTTCTGTTAGTAATGTTTATAATATGCTGTGCTGTTCTTGCAAACAAAAAGCTAATTTTCATGGCATTTATAACCTGGGCACTGATGCTTCTGACAATAAACTTAAATTTAGAATTTATGATCCTGGATTCTAAAAGTTCTCAATCCCAGTCCCATTCTGACCTGACTGCAGCCTCCTCCACTGCCACAGTGAGCCCGATATTAGCAAGAAGAGCCGTACGTTACCCTCCCTGACAGTGCTACTGCATGTGGCTTCTGCTTTTACAAAATAGGCCTGTGTTACACGTTCACTTCGGATTCAACACTTCCTCATTCGAAGGGAGAATATGAAGATGAAAACCAAGAACGTAAATCCAAGTATCATACAGGGAAGATAAAAATCAAGTCAAATCACTGTGAAGTGTACTCATATGCTGAGTGTGACATTGCAAGGGATAGAATAAAGCGGGGGAAGTACCTTTAACAAGATGTGAGAAGACGAAATGTTATATTCTGTGAGGAGGATCAGCGTGCACAAAATTTGTATTCCAAAAATGTGAAATATTCAGAATAATTAACATGTAGAAACATCTTCAATGATTTTTTTATTAAATGTAGAAATATATTATCCATTGCAATTCTCACAATAATAATAAATTAAAACTTTTGAGATACATGTACATACTTTTAAAAATGATCAGAATAAATACAGTATAAATAAATTAAGTTAAATATATCTTCTAACCATTGGAAGAACAATCACATTATGCTCACTGAAGGTCAGTGATGAAATCAAGAGGAATGGTTTTGCAAACCACAACCTGTGCACTAAGTGTAGGTCAGAACATTCCCAATGCATATTCCCATTGCAAAAATGACAATTAGAGGAATAATTTTTGGGAAAACGAACGGAACTTTAAACAATTTTCCTTTGAAAAGGGGCTGAAACCTACAACTCTCAGATTAAACTGATAACACTAGAGGATGCTGGACAGAAGAAATTGCAAAATTTCATTTGCATGAACTTATGAGAAACAAAATTCCACCCAGGATTAATTTTAGGTAGGGAACTAAAATGATGTAAACCATAACAGAGATAAGATGCAGAATGGCAGATAGAGTACGAAGCTGTCCACTGTGCACCTTTTCCAGGAATGGATCATTGTGTTACAGTAGCTGCCTGTCTTGATATGAATGGACAAGAATAGGATCATTCAGCAAATTCACATGTCATCACTGAGTAATACTACAAAAATAAATTAATTAATAAATAATACAATAAATTAATACAACACTGGATATGGAGAAAGACCCAGACATTATTCCTTCCACATCACTTGCCAAATGAAAATGTGTGATTCATATAGTTATATAATAAATAGTAAAAACAGAAAATACTGCAAACATGCACAGCTCAGACAACTGCTGAGAGGAGTGAACAACAGTTAGTGTTTCAAGTTTATGAGCATTGACTCGAGGAATTAACTCAGGTTTCTTCTGCACATGCACTGATTATTTGCACCAGTTGGCGTTTCCATTAACATTTCTAGCATTTAGTTTAATTTATTTTTGAATGTAATATCAGTCTGTTCAGATATACTTTTCCTTGAAATTTATTTTAAATAAATAGTCATAAATCTTGATCCCTCATGAAATTGACTCTGGAAAATCTTCAGTGATCTCTGTTGATTTTTGCCATAATGAGAAGGAGCTGTTTCAAATGCGTCATGGTCTCAGTGCGGGTTATCTCCCAGGCACAGTTGCTGAATCCCTAAAAGGGAGGAAAAAAAGGCAAATGTACTCAATAGTGAAAAATTAGATAATGAACAAGTATCAAGTAGATAAATCAGTGTATTGGCAGGCACATGTTTAAATATCAATGTACCTTCTGTTTCAGAAACTCTCTCAATTTCTGAAAGTATTTAAGAATTGCGGCATTCTTCCTTGGTCTGGTCTCTGAGCCTGGTTTCCGGACACACACATCCAGCTCTCTGAGCTGCCGATCCAACAGAAGCCGAAGGAGTTCCACTGAGCTCTGGACCCAGCTGACTGAGCTCAGGTTCATACTGTAGATCCTGCGGAGGTGATGCAGGGTCTGATGGACAATCTGGATCCTTTCCTGGGCCTGTGCAAAACACACATGGGGACATTAGTAGGGCCGTGGTCTCACAAACGTTTAGAATTAGAACAGAGTGTTTATGAGTCTTAGTACAAGACAAAATCAAACATCAACTTAAAATATACAGACCGCAAATGGAGGGCTACTAACAACTGTGAATTGAAGGCCACATCATTGGCAGTTTCCGTCTACAGCTAGAGATTTCAACAGGGAATGAGCAATGAACCACCCGGATGAAGAACAAGACGCTTGACTGAATGAGGGAATGGCATCGATGCCACAGGATGCTACTTACACAGAGACAAGAGTCTGCTCTCCTTTCACCAGAAATAGCGAGGGGGAGATTTTATAGACATCGACAATCTCACAAAGAGGGGAATCAAGGAGGCGAAACAGACAGTCTTCCGAATGGGTTGTTAAAAAGATTAAACAGTAATTTATAAAGACAGTGGCATAAACAGTTGCATGTTAACTTTGCAAACACGAGGAAAGCTGCAGATGCTGGAAATTCAAGCAACACACAAAAAATGCTGGTAGAACACAGCAGGCCAGGCAGCATCTATAGGGAGGAGCACTGTCGACGTTTCGGGCCGAGACCCTTTGTCAGGACTAACTGAAAGGAAAGATAGTAAGAGATTTGAAAGTGGGAGGGGGAGGGGGAGATCCGAAATGATAGTAGAAGTCCAGAGGGGGTGGGGTGAAGCTAAGAGCTGGAAAGGTGATTGGCAAAAGGGATACAGGGCTGGAGAAGGGAAAGGATCATGGGACGGGAGGCCTAGGCAGAAAGAAAGGGGGAGGGGGGGAGCACCAGAGGGAGATGGTGAACAGGCAAAGAGTGATGGGCAGAGCCAGAAAGAAAGAGGGGGGAATAAATAAATCAAGGATGGTGTAAGAAAGGGAGGAGGGGCATTAACGGAAGTTAGAGAAATCAATGTTCATGCCATCAGGTTGGAGGCTACCCAGCTGGTATATAATGTGTTGTTCCTCCAACCTGAGTTTGGCTTCATTTTGACAATAGACGAGGTCATGGGTAGATTTATCAGAATGGGAATGGGACATGGAATTAAAATGTGTGGCCACAGGGAGATGCTGCTTACTCTGCACCTACACACCTATGCTCTGTCCACCAGAGAAAGCAGGATCTCCCAGTAGCCACACATTTTAGGTGAACTGGTTAGGGGAATCGATGACAGGTGACTATGGGAATGGGAACTTTTTAGGGGTGTCTTGTAATGTGAGCTGAGGTGTCCCATGTCTGCACCCTGTGGTACCTGATGCCCAATGGCCATCACACATTTTTAAGATAAGCAGATCATAGGCATCTTCTACACTTCAAAACTTGAGTAGAGGCAAATAAAAGTCACAGAAAAAAAGGTGCTGGGGTCTTCTCAGTCCATACCACCCATCAAGCAGCCACCTAAAGAAATCTCTTTCAGAGTGATTGGGGCAGTGGTAGTAGAAGCGAGATGCAGCCTGGAGAGAAACTGCGAGGAAGGAGAGGCAGTGGAACAGCATAAAGGCAGTCAGTTATATGGTGTGAAATATGTCTATTTTAGTACAAGTAATGTCAGGAACAAGGGTGATGAAGTTAGAGCATAGGTCAGTACATGGAAGTTCAATGTTGTGGCCATTACAGAGACTTGCCTGTCAGAAGGGCAAGAATTTTCTGTTGCATTTTCTGGGGTTTAGATTTTTCAAAAGGGACAGGGAGAGAGGGGAAATGGTGGGGGAGTGGGATTGCTAATCTGGGATGGTATCGCAGGGCATCCTTGAGGGATCGTCTACTGAGTCAGTGTTGATGGAAGTCAGAAACAGCAAGGGAGCAGTCACTCTATTGAATGTTTTCTGTCCATCCCCCTACAGTATCCGAGATACTGAGCTGCAGATTGGGAGGCAGATTTTGGAAAGATACAGGGTTGTGGTCATGGGTGACTTCAAGTTCTCTAATATTGATTGTCAGCTCCTCAGTGCAAAAAGTTTAGATGGGACAGAACACGTTAGGTGTGTACTGGAAGGATTCCTGACACAGTGTGCAGACAGGCCAACTAGAGGAGAGGTCACATTAAGACTGGTTCTAGCCAATGAACGTGGTCAGGTGACATATCTTTTTTAGATGAGCATTTTGGAGACAGTGACTACAACTCCCACATCTTTACCATAGCCTTTTAGAAGGATAGGAGCAAACAGTATGATAAATTATTTAATTGGAGGCAGGTGAATTATGATGCTATTAGATAGGAACGAGAGCATAAATTGGGAACAGATGCACTCAGAGAAATGCACCATGGAAATGTGAAGGCTGTAGTACTTGCATGTGATTCTGGATAGGTTTACCCTATAAAGGCAAGGAAAGGATGGTAGGGTGAAGGAATCACGGTTGACAAGAGAAGTGGAACACCTAGTTTAGAGGAAGAAAGAAACATACCTAACATTTAGTAAGACAAGATCAGACTCTTGAGAGTTACAAGGTAGGCTATAACACATAGGAGCATAATTAGACCATTTGGCCCATCTAGTCTGCTAGTAGCCAGGCAGCAGCTAACAAATGGACTTAGGAGAGCTAGAACTGGACATGAAAAGGCCATCACACATCGAATTAAGGAAATCCCCAAGGCAGAACAGTGGATGTAGTCTTATGGATTTTAGTAACGCATTTGACATGTTCCTCATGGTAAGCTCATTCAAAAAGTAAAGAGGCATTGAATTCAGGGAAACGTGTCTACGTGGATTCAGAGTTGGCTAGCCCACAGAAGGCAGAAGGTGGTAGCACACGGAACACATTCTGACTTGAAGTCTTCTCGCTCGTGGTGTTTGCAAAAATCTGTCCTGAAACTCTTCTCTTTGTAATATTTTTTAAATGACTTAGATCAGGAAGCGGAAGGGAGAGTTAGTAAGTTTGCAGATAACACAAAGATTGATGCTGTTATCCATAGAATAGAGGATTGATTTCGGTTAAAATGGGACATTCATGAAATGCAGAGCTGGGCTGGAAAATGGCAGATGGTGTTCAATTTAGAAAAGTATCAAGTTTTTCTCTTTGGAAGGTCAAAATTGAAGGCAGAATATACAGAGTTAATGGCAGGGATCTTAAGTGGAGGAAAAGAGGGATCTTGAAGTCCATGTCCATGGATCCCTTAAATTTGCTGAGGAAGTTGACAGGATGATTAAGAAGACATCTGGAGTTACTCATAGGATTGAGTGTAAGAGCTGTTAGGTAATGTTGCAGTTCTATGTTCTATGTTTCTATAACTCTTCTATAAAACTCAGGTTAGACCACACTTGGAGTATTGTGTTCAGTTTTGTTCACTTCAATATAGGAAGTACATGGCTTTACAGAGGGTGCAGAGGAGACTTACCATGATGCTGATCAGATTAGAGGACATGTGTCATGAGGATAAATTGGGTTTTTCTCTTTGGAGAGAAGGAAAATGAGAGGTGACTTGATTGAGGTGTACAAGATGATAACAGGCAAAGGTAGAGTGGGCAACAGAGACTTTTTCCCAGGATGAAAATGGCTAATAAAAGGAGCATAACTTTCAGGCGTTTGGAGGAATGTATGGGCAGGCAGTGTCAGAGGTAGGTCTTTTACACAGAGAACAGTGGATGCATAGAACGTCTTGCCAGGGTGGTGGTCGAGGCAAATACATTTGGGACATTATTGGGACTCTTAGATAGACATATGCAAGAAAGGAACAGGGAGGACTATGAGGGAGGGATGGGTTAGAATGATATTAGAATAGACATTGTGCATGTACTGTGCTGCATTGTTCTCATGCTCATTCACCATTAGCTGCTCAGTGGTGTTGGCAATCGAAGCAATCATATACTCCTTAAATGTTGTGAAAATTTCTGCCCTCAATATCTTCACAGACGCTGGGTTCCAAATTTCAAGCATACGCTGGAGGAACATTTTTCTAATGTCCCATCCAAACCTCTTACTTTTTTGACTTAAATCAATGTAGACACCTCAGCTGTGGGGAAAAATAATGCAATACATTCTAATTCCACCACACATAATTTGATGCATCTCTATTCCCCCCCCCCCCCACACACACACACACACACACACACAGAACCTTCGTCTCCTTGATCCCAGTGGGCCAACTAAGCTGAACAATCATTTAACCAGGTTGGAGGGGGCACTTAATCTTGGGTGTCAGACTATTAGGATGGTGCAGTTGATTTCATCACCCGTGGTGGACACCGTTTTTCTGTTGATTCGAGGAGATTTTGAGGGGATAAGAAGATTTACAGCAGATGGTCAGAAGGGATAAATGCAGTGGGTAGTTGAAACGATCAGACAGCCTGATCAGGGGGCGCAGGGAGAAGGAGTGAGAGTAACAAGCAGAAGGTCGCAGAGAGCGGCATGTTTAGTGTTAGAGCATGTGAGATGAGGAGAGGGTGTTAGATACACAGTGTGGGCCACCAGTGAGTGGGGCACAGGAGGAGATCGACAGGGTGTTAAGGCTGCAGTCAGATATATTCCCTTTGAATGTTTTCCTTAGGATCCGAGCTGGAGTGACAGAAAATGCCAATGACATGGAAAGAAAGCATTGACATTCTGTAATAGTTTATTAACCTGTTCAATTTCAAGTCAGATTCTTAAAATCACAAAAATATCTCGAATAATTTACGTTAAAGTAAAATGCAGGGATTACTCACAGGAACCTCCGCCGAAAGTTTCACCAGCTCCAAGGGCTTGGTTTTCAACGACAGCCTCTCAGTCACACAGTGTCGAGGGAGGCGGCCACCCTGAGACAGAAGATATCAACGTTACTGACAATCCCCACACACAGAAACACCGGACAACAGACTCTTTGAAATCACCTGATTGGTAACAGCAAACAGCCGGGGACTGTCAGGACCGGTCTCTGGGAGCGGGTTCAACTCACCATTTCATTCAGCTCGCCCAGAGTCTCTCTGTTGAGAACTTGCAGTAACTGTAACCTCTCACAGCCCAGGGTCAGGGTCACGGTCAACAACAGCCACACACTGCAAACTCTCCAAACACGGCCCAATGCCATCTTCACCCGACACTGAATACAGCACCGATCTGAGACCAGAATCAGCTCCGAAAACGGGTCTTGTTCGCCGAATGGAACTCTCGATATGGAAATGCCACGGCTTGTGATCCGGGAGCGAACGCTGGTGCTGCCGAGACCCGTGTATGGGGATCCTGTTCTGAGCTCTCTCTGCCATGCTGCCGGATTTTATAGGTGAAAATCCGAAAATAGGTTTCATTCGAAAAGTGAAATGACCGGGATATTTGGGAGCCTGTCGGGAGAGAGCGGTCTCCGCTCTGAAGTAAGGAATCTGAAAGCTGGAGAGTCCAGCTGCAGCGACGGGAAAATCCGCCAGCGGGGAGAGCAACAGCGCTCAGGCTCTTGGTGCGTTCGTTCAGTTCGGGGGTCCAAGGTGTTGTGGAGGGTGGGTCGAGTTTGGCAAGGGACGTGCTTGGGTGAGGACGAGACTGTGTCGGTGCATCCGATGGGGCTGCATGTTATCAGGGTTACCGTAACACTGCATCTGTCAGCGCTGATCTTCTCTGTTACATCCAACTGCAGTGGTGCCATATCGCAGGGTGGTCAGTGCAGAGCGCCCGGGCCACGTCCTTCTGCTGGCGACTGTGCTCGCTATGAAGATGGTATGGTGTCTGGGTTCTTTACAGAAGACACTTCGGCGTTTCTTTCGTCTCCGGATCGCAAGACGATTCCGATGCCTGCTCTCTCTGCGGGATAGTCTCCAGCTCAGCTTGCCGCTGGGAAGTGGCTGCGCGGCAAATTCACCCGAAACGAAAGCGTCCCAGGGTAAAAGTGACGGTTCGTCCTTTCCGAAAGTGGGCGTGTTTATCAACAGGAGTGGAACGCCAATAAAACTGCAGAAGCCATGACATCTACTTCCTGATTAAGTGCTGGAGTCCTCGGAGCAGGGGGTTCTCTCTCATTCCTATGGTTTTCGTCACTATCTAGCGCGGGAGTTCTCTGATATTACACTGGTTGAAGTATACATTCCCACCCCAGGCAGATGTCAAATTAACACCGGAGGGATTGAGCTCCGTGATTAACTGGCCTCCCCAATGCCCTCCTCAGTATCGAAGGGCACTTCAACCAGTTTAGCGTGAAGGAGCCTCTACCGAACTACTGCCAGCATGCACCGGGAACATCCAAGGACTCAACACACTCGACCACTGCGGGATGAAACAGTAAAGACACGCAGCAGACCAGCATCCCTATTTTCTTAGTTGAAGGCGATTCAAAATGTCATCGAATACTCTGCCAAACTTCTGCAGATGTACAGTAGAAAGCGTTCTGGCGGGTTACATCGTGGCTTGGTGTGGAAACTCAATGCACAGGAATTCAAGAGGCTGCAGAGTGTAGTACACTCGTCCAGTTTCCTCACTCTCCACACCATAAATGACATCGGCAGGAGACAGTGCCCCAGGAAAGCAACATCCATTATAAACGTTCCCACGAGGCAGAAACTAGAGGAGCCAGAAGACTCACATCTCAAAGCTCTTCAGCAGCTTCTTCCCCACCGTCTCGGGGTCCTGTTCCGACCTGAAATACCCTAACACGACCCTGGATCAACTTGCACAACTTACTTGTGTAGTTATGTCTACTTTTCTTATTTCGTAACTTGTGTATAATTTATGTTCCTGTAAGTTTACAGAACATAGAACAGTACAGCACAGGAACAGGCCCTTCGGCCCACAATGTTGTATCGAGGCAGCTTAAAAATAATTTAAAAACGAATCCCTCTTACCTCCATCTTCCTCATATCCACGTCCATGTGCTTATCTGAACGTCTCTTTAAAAGCCTCTACTACCAAACATTCCACATTCCAGGCATTTACCACTTCCTAAGTAAAAAAACTTACCTCTCGATTCCCCTTTGAACCTGCCCCGACCCACCTTCAATGCATGCCCTCTGGTATTAGATATTTCTACCCTGGGAGAAAAAAGATACTCCCTGTCTACTCTACCTATGCATCTCATCATCATATAACCATATAACAATCACAGCACGGAAACAGGCCATCCTGGCCCTTCTAGTCTGTGCCGAACGCTTACTCTCACCCAGTCCCACTGGCCCGCACTCAGCCCATTACCCTCCATTCCTTTCCTGTCCATATACCTATCCAATTTTACTTTAAATGACAATACCGAACCTGCCTCTACCACTTCTACTGGAAGCTCATTCCACACAGCTACCACTCTCTGAGTAAAGAATATAAAACCCAATCAGCTCTCTCTCCCACCCTATGCTGCTCCAAAGCAAGCAATCCAAATCTGTTCAGCCTCTCGTGATAGCACATGCCCTCTAAACCAGGCAACATCCTGGTAAACCTCTTCTGCACCCTCTCGAAAGCTTCAACATCCTTCCTATAGTGGAGCGACAAGAACTATATGCAAACCACCAGAGGTGGCCTAGCAAGAGTCTATAAAGTTGCAACATAACCTCTTGACCTTTGAACTCAATGCCACGACTGATAAAAACAAGTACTGTATCCCATAAGCCTTCTTAACCACCTTATCGACCTGTGTCCCATTCTTGCCTGCACTACCTTGGAGGTCCTTCTCCTCAGCCTCTTTCCTAACTCTATATACTCACTGTACAGGACTTTGTTTTTGTAAATTACGTTTGCTAACTTCTGTTAGTAATGTTTATAATATGCTGTGCTGTTCTTGCAAACAAAAAGCTAATTTTCATGGCATTTATAACCTGGGCACTGATGCTTCTGACAATAAACTTAAATTTAGAATTTATGATCCTCGTTTCTAAAAGCACGTCAGTTCTCAATCCCAGTCCCATTCTGACCTAACTGCAGCCTCCTCCACTGCCACAGTGAGCCCGATATTAGCAAGAAGAGCCGTACGTTACCCTCCCTGACAGTGCTACTGCATGTGGCTTCTGCTTTTACAAAATGGGCCTGTGTTACACGTTAACTTCGGATTCAACACTTCCTCATTCGAAGGGAGAATATGAGGATGAAAACCAAGAACGTAAATCCAAGTATCATACAGGGAAGATAAAAATCAAGTCAAATCACTGTGAAGTGTACTCATATGCTGAGTGTGACATTGCAGGGGATAGAATAAAGCGGGGGATGTACCTTTAATAAGATGTGAGAAGACGAAATGTTATATTCTGTGAGGAGGATCAGCGTGCACAAAATTTGTATTCCAAAAATGTGAAATATTCAGAATAATTAACATGTAGAAACATCTTCAATGATTTTTTTTATTAAATGTAGAAATATATTATCCATTGCAATTCTCACAATAATAATAAATTAAAAGTTTTGAGATACATGTACATACTTTTAAAAATGATCAGAATAAATACAGTATAAATAAATTAAGTTAAATATATCTTCTAACCATTGGAAGAACAATCACATTATGCTCACTGAAGGTCAGTGATGAAATCAAGAGGAATGGTTTTGCAAACCACAACCTGTGCACTAAGTGTAGGTCAGAACATTCCCAATGCATATTCCCATTGCAAAAATGACAATTAGAGGAATAATTTTTGGGAAAACGAACGGAACTTTAAACAATTTTCCTTTGAAAAGGGGCTGAAACCTACAACTCTCAGATTAAACTGATAACACTAGAGGATGCTGGACAGAAGAAATTGCAAAATTTCATGTGCATGAACTTATGAGAAAGAAAATTCCACCCAGGATTAATTTTAGGTAGGGAACTAAAATGATGTAAACCATAACAGAGATAAGATGCAGAATGGCAGATAGAGTACGAAGCTGTCCACTGTGCACCTTTTCCAGGAATGGATCATTGCATTACAGTAGCTGCCTGTCTTGATATGAATGGACAAGAATAGGATCATTCAGCAAATTCACATGTCATCACTGAGTAATACTACAAAAATAAATTAATTAATTAATTAATTATACAATAAATTAATACAACACTGGATATGGAGAAAGACCCGGACATTATTCCTTCCACATCACTTGCCAAATGAAAATATGTGATTCATATAGTTATATAATAAATAGTAAAAACAGAAAATACTGCAAACATGCACAGCTCCGACAACTGCTGAGAGGAGTGAACAACAGTTAGCGTTTCAAGTTTATGAGCATTGACTCGAGGAGTTAACTCAGGTTTCTTCTGCACATGCACTGATTATTTGCACCAGTTGGTGTTTCCATTAACATTTCTAGCATTTAGTTTAATTTATCTTTGAATGTAATATCAGTCTGTTCAGATATACTTTTCCTTGAAATTTATTTTAAATAAATAGTCATAAATCTTGATCCCTCATGAAATTGACTCTGGAAAATCTTCAGTGATCTCTGCTGATTTTTGCCATAATGAGAAGGAGCTGTTTCAAATGCGTCATGGTCTCAGTGCGGGTTATCTCCCAGGCACAGTTGCTGAATCCCTAAAAGGGAGGAAAAAAAGGCAAATGTACTCAATAGTGAAAAATTAGATAATGAACAAGTATCAAGTAGATAAATCAGTGTATTGGCAGGCACATGTTTAAATATCAATGTACCTTCTGTTTCAGAAACTCTCTCAATTTCTGAAAGTATTTAAGAATTGCGGCATTCTTCCTTGGTCTGGTCTCTGAGCCTGGTTTCCGGACACACACATCCAGCTCTCTGAGCTGCCGATCCAACAGAAGCCGAAGGAGTTCCACTGAGCTCTGGACCCAGCTGACTGAGCTCAGGTTCATACTGTAGATCCTGCGGAGGTGATGCAGGGTCTGATGGACAATCTGGATCCTTTCCTGGGCCTGTGCAAAACACACATGGGGACATTAGTAGGGCCGTGGTCTCACAAACGTTTAGAATTAGAACAGAGTGTTTATGAGTCTTAGTACAAGACAAAATCAAACATCAACTTAAAATATACAGACCGCAAATGGAGGGCAACTAACAACTGTGAATTGAAGGCCACATCATTGGCAGTTTCCGTCTACAGCTAGAGATTTCAACAGGGAATGAGCAATGAACCACACGGATGAAGAACAAGACGCTTGACTGAATGAGGGAATGGCATCGATGCCACAGGATGCTACTTACACAGAGACAAGAGTCTGCTCTCCGTTCACCAGAAATAGCGAGGGGGAGATTTTATAGAAATCGACAATCTCACAAAGAGGGGAATCAAGGAGGCGAAACAGACAGTCGTCCGAATGGGTTGTTACAAAGATTAAACAGTAATTTATAAAGACAGTGGCATAAACAGTTGCATGTTAACTTTGCAAACACGAGGAAAGCTGCAGATGCTGGAAATTCAAGCAATACACAAAAAATGCTGGTAGAACACAGCAGGCCAGGCAGCATCTATAGGGAGGAGCACTGTCGACGTTTCGGGCCGAGACCCTTTGTCAGGACCAACTGAAAGGAAAGATAGTAAGAGATTTGAAAGTGGGAGGGGGAGGGGGAGATCCGAAATGATAGTAGAAGTCCAGAGGGGGTGGGGTGAAGCTAAGAGCTGGAAAGGTGATTGGCAAAAGGGATACAGGGCTGGAGAAGGGAAAGGATCATGGGACGGGAGGCCCAGGCAGAAAGAAAGGGGGAGGGGGGGAGCACCAGAGGGAGATGGTGAACAGGCAAAGAGTGATGGGCAGAGCCAGAAAGAAAGAGGGGGGAATAAATAAATCAAGGATGGTGTAAGAAAGGGAGGAGGGGCATTAACGGAAGTTAGAGAAATCAATGTTCATGCCATCAGGTTGGAGGCTACCCAGCTGGTATATAATGTGTTGTTCCTCCAACCTGAGTTTGGCTTCATTTTGACAATAGACGAGGTCATGGGTAGATTTATCAGAATGGGAATGGGACATGGAATTAAAATGTGTGGCCACAGGGAGATGCTGCTTACTCTGCACCTACACACCTATGCTCTGTCCACCAGAGAAAGCAGGATCTCCCAGTAGCCACACATTTTAGGTGAACTGGTTAGGGGAATCGATGACAGGTGACTATGGGAATGGGAACTTTTTAGGGGTGTCTTGTAATGTGAGCTGAGGTGTCCTATGTCTGCACCCTGTGGTACCTGATGCCCAATGGCCATCACACATTTTTAAGATAAGCAGATCATAGGCATCTTCTACACTTCAGAACTTGAGTAGAGGCAAATAAAAGTCACAGAAAAAAAGGTGCTGGGATCCTCTCAGTCCATACCACCCATCAAGCAGCCACCTAAAGAAATCTCTTTCAGAGTGATTGGGGCAGTGGTAGTAGAAGCGAGATGCAGCCTGGAGAGAAACTGCGAGGAAGGAGAGGCAGTGGAACAGCATAAAGGCAGTCAGTTATATGGTGTGAAATATGTCTATTTTAGTACAAGTAATGTCAGGAACAAGGGTGATGAAGTTAGAGCATAGGTCAGTACATGGAAGTTCAATGTTGTGGCCATTACAGAGACTTGCCTGTCAGAAGGGCAAGAATTTTCTGTTGCATTTTCTGGGGTTTAGATTTTTCAAAAGGGACAGGGAGAGAGGGGAAATGGTGGGGGAGTGGGATTGCTAATCTGGGATGGTATCGCAGGGCATCCTTGAGGGATCGTCAACTGAGTCAGTGTTGTTGGAAGTCAGAAACAGCAAGGGAGCAGTCACTCCATTGAAAGTTTTCTGTCCATCCCCCTACAGTATCAGAGATACTGAGCTGCAGATTGGGAGGCAGATTTTGGAAAGATACAGGGTTGTGGTCATGGGTGACTTCAAGTTCTCTAATATTGATTGTCAGCTCCTCCGTGCAAAAAGTTTAGATGGGACAGAACACGTTAGGTGTGTCCTGGAAGGATTCCTGACAGTGTGCAGACAGGCCAACTAGAGGAGAGGTCACATTAAGACTGGTTCTAGCCAATGAACATGGTCAGGTGACATATCTTTTTTAGATGCGCATTTTGGAGACATTGACTACAACTCCCACAACTTTACCATAGCCTTTTAGAAGGATAGGAGCAAACAGTGTGATAAATTATTTAATTGGAGGCAGGTGAATTATGATGCTATTAGATAGGAACGAGAGCATAAATTGGGAACAGATGCACTCAGAGAAATGCACAATGGAAATGTGAAGGCTGTAGTACTTGCATGTGTTTCTGGATAGGTTTACCCTATAAAGGCAAGGAAAGGATGGTAGGGTGAAGGAATCACGGTTCACAAGAGAAGTGGAACACCTAGTTTAGAGGAAGAAAGAAACATACCTAACATTTAGTAAGACAAGATCAGACTCTTGAGAGTTACAAGGTAGGCTATAACACATAGGAGCATAATTAGACCATTTGGCCCATCTAGTGTAGCAGACGGAACATATTCTGTCTTGAAGTCTTCTCGCTTGTGGTGTTTGCAAAATTCTGTCCTGAGACCCTTCTCTTTGTAATATTTTTTAAAATGACTTAGGTCAGGAAGCGGAAATGAGAGTTAGTAAATTTGCAGATAACACAAAGTTTGATGGTGTTTAGTAGAATAGAGAATTGATTTGGGTTACAATTGAACATTCATGGAATGCAGAGCTGGGCTGGAAAATGGCAGATGGTGTTCAATTTAGAAAAGTATCAAGTTTTTCTCTTTGGAAGGTCAAAATTGAAGGCAGAATATACAGAGTTAATGGCAGGGATCTTAAGTGGAGGAAAAGAGGGATCTTGAAGTCCATGTCCATGGATCCCTTAAAGTTGCTGTGGAAGTTGACAGGATGATTAAGAAGACATATGGAGTTACTCATAGGATTGAGTGTAAGAGCTGTTAGGTAATGTTGCAGTTCTATGTTCTATGTTTCTATAACTCTTCTATAAAACTCTGGTTAGACCACACTTGGAGTATTGTGCTCAGTTTTGTTCACTTCAATATAGGAAGTACATGGCTTTACAGAGGGTGCAGAGGAGACTTACCATGATGCTGATCAGATTAGAGGACATGTGTCACGAGGATAAATTGGGTTTTTCTCTTTGGAGAGAAGGAAAATGAGAGGTGACTTGATTGAGGTGTACAAGATGATAACAGGCAAAGGTAGAGTGGGCAACAGAGACTTTTTCCCAGGATGAAAATGGCTAATACAAGGAGCATAACTTTCAGGCGTTTGGAGGAATGTATGGGCAGGCAGTGTCAGAGGTAGGTCTTTTACACAGAGAACAGTGGATGCATAGAACGTCTTGCCAGGGTGGTGGTCGAGGCAAATACATTTGGGACATTATTGGGACTCTGAGATAGACATATGCAAGAAAGGAACACGGAGGACTATGAGGGAGGGATGGGTTAGAATGATATTAGAATAGACATTGTGCATGTACTGTGCTGCATTGTTCTCATGCTCATTCACCATTAGCTGCTCAGTATCTTTGGCAATTGAAGCAATCATATACTCCTTAAATGTTGTGAAAATTTCTGCCCTCAATATCTTCACAGACACTGGGTTCCAAATTTCAAGCATACCCTGGAGGAACATTTTTCTAATGTCCCATCCAAACCTCTTACTTTTTTGTCTTAAATCAATGTAGACACCTCAGCTGTGGGGAAAAATAATGCAATACATTCTAATTCCACCACACATAATTTGATGCACCTCTATTCCCCCCCCCCCCCCCCACACACACACACACACACACAGTGCCTTCGTCTCCTTGATCCCAGTGGGCCAATTAAGCTGAACAATCATTTAACCAGGTTGGAGGGGGCACTTAATCTTGGGTGTCAGATTATTAGGATGGTGCAGTTGATTTTATCACCCATGGTGGACACCGTTTGTCTGTTGATTCGAGGAGATTTTGAGGGGATAAGAAGATTTACAGCAGATGGTCAGAAGGGATAAATGCAGTGGGTAGTTGAAACGATCAGACAGCCTGATCAGGGGGCGCAGGGAGAAGGAGTGAGAGTAACAAGCAGAAGGTCGCAGAGAGCGGCATGTTTAGTGTTAGAGCATGTGAGATGAGGAGAGGGTGTTAGATACACAGTGTGGGCCACCAGTGAGTGGGACACAGGAGGAGATCGACAGGGTGTGAAGGCTGCAGTCAGATATATTCCCTTTGAATGTTTTCCTTAGGATCCGAGCTGGAGTGACAGAAAATGCCAATGACATGGAGAGAAAGCATTGACATTCTGTAATAGTTTATTCACCTGTTCAATTTCAAGTCAGATTCTTAGCATCACACAAATATCTCGAATAATTTACGTTAAAGTAAAATGCAGAGATTACTCACAGGAACCTCCGCCGAAAGTTTCACCAGCTCCAAGGGCTTGGTTTTCAACGACAGCCTCTCAGTCACACAGTGTCGAGGGAGGCGGCCACCCTGAGACAGAAGATATCAACGTTACTGACAATCCCCACACACAGAAACACCGGACAACAGACTCTTTGAAATCACCTGATTGGTAACAGCAAACAGTCGGGGACTGTCAGGACGTTAGACATTGTGCAACGTGAAACATGAAACGTTTAAGATAATTAAAGGATTTGATAGGATTGAGGCAGGAAATATGTTCCAGATGTTGGGAGAGTCCAGTACCAGAGGGCATGGATTGAGAATAAGAGGTCAGTTATTTAAAACAGAGTTGAGGAAGAGCTTCTTCTCCCAGAGAGTTGTGGAGGTGTGGAATGCACTGCCTCGGAAGACGGTGGAGGCCAATTCTCTGGATGCTTTCAAGAAGGAGCTGGATAGATATCTGATGGATATGGGAATCAAGGGATATGGGGACAAGGCAGGGACTGGGTATTGATAGTGAATGATCAGCCATGATCTCAGAATGGCGGTGCAGACTCGAGGGGCCGAATGGTCTACTTCTGCACCTATTGTCTATTGTCTATATTGTCTATTGACCGGTCTCTGGGAGCGGGTTCAACTCACCATTTCATTCAGCTCGCCCAGAGTCTCTCTGTTGAGAACTTGCAGTAACTGTAACCTCTCACAGCCCAGGGTCAGGGTCACGGTCAACAACAGCCACACACTGCAAACTCTCCAAACACGGCCCAATGCCATCTTCACCCGACACTGAATAAAGCACCGATCTGAGACCAGAATCAGCTCCGAAAACGGGTCTTGTTCGCCGAATGGAACTCTCGATATGGAAATGCCACGGCTTGTGATCCGGGAGCGGACGCCGGTTCTGCCGAGACCCGTGTCTGGGGATCGTGTTCTGAGCTCTCTCTGCCATGCTGCCGGATTTTATATGTGAAAATCCGAAAATAGGTTTCATTCGAAAAGTGAAATGACCGGGATATTTGGGAGCCTGTCGGGAGAGAGCGGTCTCCGCTCTGAAGTAAGGAATCTTAAAGCGGGAGAGTCCAGCTGCAGCGACGGGAAAATCCGCCACCGGGGAGAGCAACAGCGCTCAGGATATTGGTGCGTTCGTTCAGTTCGGGTTCAAAGGGCAGTGGAGGGTGGGTCAGCTTTAGCAGGGAACGACGGACGTGACTGTTTCCGTGCCTCGGTGAGGGTTTCATTTTTATCAGGGTTACATTTACTCTGCCCCTTTCAGCGCTGATCTTTTAACCATAACAATTACAGCACGGAAACAGGCCATCTCGGCCCTTCTATTCCTTCGGAGACACAAACAGATTTATGTTGAATTCGCACCTTGGACTCACCCAGTTCCAGTGAAACCACATGGCAGGGTGGTCAGTGCAGAAAGCCAAGGCCATAGCGATGGGTACTCCAGTCCGTGACTGTGCCCTCTAGGCAAAGAGCGTCTTTGCAGTTGTTGCTGTAGTCTGTGTTTAAATAAGACATTTCGATTTCTCCTTTAAATCGAACCGCTGGGACACCGAGTCGGATGGCTCTTCTTTCCCCAGGAAAGACTCCGGCTCTGTTTGCAACTGCAAGAAAAGCGAAAGTAACCCCAGACAGGAAAAGGGTTTCGTCACTTCCGAAGTTGTACGTGTTTGTAAATGACCGAATAAAACTGCAGTTTGCAGGTTTTGAAACCGGGGTAATTCTCAACCCCACTCTCATTCGTGCGGCGGGGGACCTCCTCCACTGCCAGAGTGAGGTACAACGTAAACTGGAAGAACAAAGCTTGCCATCCCTCTCGTTACGATTGCAAGAGGCATCTGCTGTTCAACGGTCGCTTACTAAATGCTGGAGTAACCCAGCAGGACGTCCCTGGGAAAGAGTGAACTGTCAGGACTGGAGAAGGGGCTCGCCCCGAAATGTTAACTCTTTTCCATAGACGCTGCCTGGCCTGCTGAGTTCCTTCAGCATTTTGCACGATTTGCTTGGATTTCCAGCACCTGCAGATTTTCTCATCTTCGAGACATCTGCTGAGTACATCTTAGTCTTTGCGGCGTCTTCACTTCGGATTCAACTCTTTCTCGTTTCAAAAGAAATATAAAGAAATAAAACCAACAGATTAGATCCGTGTAAGAACATTGGAATATAAAACTGGGACAACTCACAACAAAATGTAGGCCCTTGGCTTATTCCGGCGAGTGAAAACTACAGCGTTAAGGTACTAAAAGCGAAGTGCTCACAACGCGGAAAATGCAGAAAATCTTTAGAATCTATATTCCATGGGGAAGAGGGTTGCATCACTTTCTGAGTCGGAATTGAAGCGTTTAAATAACAAAAAAGAACAGAAATGTATTTTAAAAGAACGCAGACATCAGAGGCACTCCGTACTTAGCGAGCACCGTCCCGGGGAAGTGTACCCCCGTACAGCGAATCTCCACAGGTTGGCTGTGACCCGGGCTCTCTGCACTGTCCCACCCTGCGCTGTGGTGTCAGCGGAGCTGGCTGAGTGCGAGAACGGAATTAATAGGAATTCTCTCTGCGGATCCGAATATCAGCGCTGAAAGACACGGTGCTACTCTAACCCTGATAAAATACAGCCTCCACCGAGGCACCGGCACTGTCACTTCCTCATCCCACCCTCGTCCTCTGCCAAGCCTGACCCTCCCTCCGCAACACCTTGGAATCCTCAAGCTGACCGCATTAACTCCGGGGCCTGAGCGCTGCTGGAATCGCGGATTTTCCCGTCGCTGCTGCGGGACTCTCCCGCTTTCAGATTCCTTACTTCAGAGCGGAGACCGCTCTCTCCCGACAGGCTCCCAAATATCCCGGTCATTTCACTTTTCGAATGTCACCCGTTTTCGGATTTTCACATATAAAATCCGGCAGCATGGCAGAGAGAGCTCAGAACACGATCCCCAGACACGGGTCTCGGCAGCACCGGCGTCCGCTCCCGGATCACAAGCCGTGGCATTTCCATATCGAGAGTTCCATTCGGCGAACAAGACCCGTTTTCGGAGCTGATTCTGGTCTCAGATCGGTGCTTTATTCAGTGTCGGGTGAAGATGGCATTGGGCCGTGTTTGGAGAGTTTGCAGTGTGTGGCTGTTGTTGACCGTGACCCCGACCCTGGGCTGTGAGAGGTTACAGTTACTGCAAGTTCTCAACAGAGAGACTCTGGGCGAGCTGAATGAAATGGTGAGTTGAACCCGCTCCCAGAGACCGGTCCTGACAGTCCCCGGCTGTTTGCTGTTACCAATCAGGTGATTTCAAAGAGTCTGTTGTCCGGTGTTTCTGTGTGTGGGGATTGTCAGTAACGTTGATATCTTCTGTCTCAGGGTGGCCGCCTCCCTCGACACTGTGCGACTGAGAGGCTGTCGTTGAAAACCAAGCCCTTGGAGCTGGTGAAACTTTCGGCGGAGGTTCCTGTGAGTAATCTCTGCATTTTACTTTAATATTATTTATTCAAAACATTAATGTAAATATTGTGAAAAATCTGATCTGAACTCTAACCGGAGAATGGGCAACAGCAGAATATTGTTTCATTAGCTCTGTGCGCGTCACCTACTTAGAATCACTATCACTGACTCCGAAGAGCCCATGCATACCGAAAAGATCTCACTTTAGTGATCACCCTCCTCTCATCTCTCTCTCTATCCCACTCAGGAGTAGCTCACTCTCTTGTATCTAATTCTCTTCAGTCATTTCACTTGATCTACTGGGTTTCCACGTCTAAACATATCACTGTCCATGACTCACGCTCCCTCTTTCTTGTTTCACTCTCTCGTTATCTCAACCACCCACTGAATTTATATTTTCTGTCTCTATCCCGGAAACCCTCTCATCCCTTCAATCATGCTACCTGTGTCCAGCACAGCTGACTGCTCTTCTTGATACCTATGCTGCAGTGACAGGTTGTGAGTTTTCCCCTTTCGGAATAGTTACGTTACTCCACATCACTGCTGGTCCATTGAATCATGGAGAAGCGGCTGAGGGCAAAAGTGATAGAGGTGTGCAATATTATACGTGGTTCTGTAAATGTAAATATAGGTAGCTGTAAACCTTTCCCCATCGCTTTGTATATAAAGCCAGCGCTCTAGGTTGAAGGCAGGGATTAACAGGTTTGAATGGAATCCAAGGAAAAAAAAACAATTCCCCTAGTTTGTAGTCAGAATTTGAAATACAATGCCTATTAGAGTGGCAGGGGCAAAAACTCTCAGAATTTTTGAAGAGTTACTTGGTATTATATAATGTGCCGAGGTAAGTTAAGCTAGTGACCAAGTTACTACTTGATGGTGCCATGGACGGAGAATGTTGAAGATTGTGTAGATGTAAAGCTGGCTTTATGACTTGCCTCCATTCAAGTTTTGAATGAGGGCCTTTGCGGGTTAATTGTCATATAGTGCACCCTTGTCAAAGGGCAGCTCTCCCCTTTATATCTCTCCCTTCCCTTAACCTAGCATCTACATTTTCTGTTGTAGCCTTGTTCTCTCTTTCGTTATGTAGCCTTGTGCCGACTTATTATGCATACTACCGTTTATACTGCTGTCTGAATATATTACGGTTCAAGCTTTTTACACGACCCATGTTTCATCAACATTCTTTTCCTCTTCATTTGATTGCACATCTATTGAACATTTATCTTTCCCTCACCATCTCTGTCTTGAGGAGATCTGACCAAAATTCCCTGCGCTGACTGAATGGCCTTGTATCTTTGACGCTATTCTTGCAGATCAGTTCCACACTCCGTCAATGATTTTGACATTCTGTCGTACATCTGAGGTTTTACCAATAATAAGTTGACCATTCTTTGTTTAACCTGCAAACTGTGGACTGCAATTCATATAGCCATAAGTCATAGGAACATAACTAGGCCATTCAGCCCATCTAGTCTGCATCATGATTGACCCCGAATCTCACTCAACCCCATATACCTGCCTTCTCGCCATATCCTTTGATGCCCTGACCAAGCAGGAAACTACCAATTTCTGCTTTAAATATACCCACGGACTTGGCCTCCTCCACAGTCTCTGGCAGAGCATTCCACAGAATCACTACTGTCTGGCTAAAAAATTCCCCTTACATCTGTTCTAAAAGGTCGCCCCTCAATATTAAGGCTGTACCCTCTAGTTCTGGACACCCCCGCCTTAGGATACATCCTCTCCACATCCATCTTATATAATCCTTCCAACATTCAGTAGGTTTTGATAAGATCCCCATGCATTCTTCTAAATTCCAGTGAATACAGGCCCAAAGCTGCCAAACGTTCCTCACATGTTAACCCCTTCATTCCCAGAATTCTCGTGAACCTTCTCTGGACTCTGTCCAATGACAACCATCCTTTCTAAGATATGGAGCCCCAAACTGTTGACAATACTCGAAGTACAGCCTGATTCGTGTCTTATAAAGCCTCAACATTATCTCCTTGATTTTATATTCTATTCCCCTTGAAATAAGTGCCAACATTGCATTTGCCTTCTTAACCTGCAAATTAACCTTCTGGGAGTCTTACACAAGGACACCTAAATCCCTTTGCTCCTTTGATGTTTGAATTTTTTCCCCATTTAGATAATAGTCTGCACTTTTACAAAGCTGCATCATCATACATTTCCCAACACTGTATTCCATCTGTCACATATTTGCCCATTCTTCCAATCTGTCTAAGTCCTGCTGCAATCACGTTGCTTCCTCAGCAGTACCGACCCCTCCACTTATCTTCATATCGTCCGCAAACCTTGCCACAATGCCATCAATTCCATTATCTAAATCATTGACAAACAATGTGAAAAGCAGCGGTCCCAATACTGACCCCTAAGGAACACCACTGGCAGCCATCCAGAAAATGCCCCCCTGATTCCCACTCGCTGCTTCCTGCTTGTCAACCATGCCTGTCTCTTTCCTGTAACACTATTGTATCTTATCTTGTTAGGCAGACTCATGTGTGGCATCTTATTAAATGCCTTCTGAAAAATCCAAGTAAATTGCATCCACGGCCACTCCCTTGTCCACCCAGCTGGTTACTTCCTCGAAAAACTTTAACAGATCTGTCAGGCAAAATTTCCCTTTACAGAAGGGAGACTTATTTTATCATTAGTTGCCAAGTACCCTGAAGCCTCATCCTTATTAATTTAGTCCAACACGTTCCCAACCACAGAGGTTAGGCTAATTGACCTTTACTTTCCTTTCTTTTGCCATGCTCAACATCTCTCTGATGGCTTATTGCTTGGGGTTGATGTTAGATAAGCATTCTGTTCTAAATCTCAACTTCACTGGAACCACGGTCCTTCTAATGTCCCCACGTGTGTTTTGCACAGGCCCAGGACTGGATCTGGATCATCCATCAGACCCTGCATCACCTTCGCAGGATCTACAGTATGAACCTGAGCTCAGACAGACGGGTGGAAGACTTCAAGATTCACTTGGATCGGCAGCTCAAAGCACTGGACGTTTGTGTCCGGAAACCAGGCTCAGAGTCCAGATCAAGGAAGAATGCTGCAATTCTTAAATATTTTCACGTACTGAGAGAGTTTCTGAAACAGAAGGTGAGTTGGCCAAGATTATTCTCTGTGATTATGAACAGGTCCATGCAGCTAATTAATATCTGTTCATTAGCTAATATATTGCTTTATTGCTTTTCCTCTTTTAGCGATTCAGTGACTGTGCCTGGGAAAAAACCCACGATGAGACCAGGAGACATTTACAACAACTCCGTTTCGTTATGGCAAAAGTCGGTAAAGTTCACCGAAGACTTTCCAGAGATAATATCAAAGAAGGCGAAGATTGGTGACTATTTAATTAAAACATTTTATGTGTAAAAGGATATCCAAATGGACTAATATTACATTTTGGAAGGAAAATAAAACAAATTCCAGGGCTATTTATGAAAACAGAAGATGATGGAAATACTGAATCTGCGTGCAGAGGAAACCTGAGTTTATGTATCGGACCAAATAAAATACTGTCTTAAATGCTCATCAATATGAGCATTTCTTTACGCTAAAGATAACCGTTATTTGTCAAACATAACATCGAAACGTACTTTGAAACGCGTTGTTTGCATCAGCGAAAAACGCTGGGGGAGTCCGGAGGTGTCGCCGGCGGCAAAATAGCATTCTCACCACTTACTACTCGTTTGTCTTCGGAACGTATATGGAAGGAAACAGGAGTACTCAGAGAAAATCCACACGATCATGGGGCGAACATACAAACTCCTTAGAGAGAGCGGTGGAAACGGAACCCCAATCGCTGGTGCTAAATGCTAAGCCTATGCAACCTTAACTATTGTTCACGCCCATTCGCCACTACGTGATATGTAGAATACGGTCAGTAATTTTCTATTCTCCTCTGCCCTTGTGTGTTATGTTGAATGTTAAGGCAATTTTCATCTGGTGAGTGATGGAGAATAGAGAATGTCTGGATCTATCTTGATATTTATGCACTGATATATTTATTGATGTATTTATTTGATCTACTGTGATGAGATTTGAATTTGGTGAATGGCCCTGTTTCTGTTCCCAGTGTAACCGATTGACAGTTACTGCAATGCAAGGTTCCATTTCCGGAGAAGCTGCTCTGCGGGCAGCATTTCACTCTCACTGCCTTTCTTGAGCTTGTTTCGTTGCGGTTGCCAGTAATTACTTCGGTTCCAGTTATTTTTGAACTAATCCAATATAGTTCTCATATAAAATGAACTCCGCAGCAATTCATTTTCCATAGTTTTGCATAAAATAAGAATCATAATTTTTTGAGCTTGCTTTTGTAGTATCACTGAGCTCTGTTAACTTTGTTTTAAAGCAATAGGGTTCAGTATTACCACAAAAAGAATTTTCTTGCCGTGTGTGCTAGCAGGCTAATGATGCTCGACCTCTTTCCTGATCATCAATCATGATTACTTACTTCTGTAGCTGATCAACAGCTAGCTGATCAATTCAACTCGACAATCCTGTTGTCATGTTAATGTGAAGATACTTAAATGCGGGAACAGAGCCCCAAAACGTTGCTAATTTATTGTCTATTTATTGAGAGATATATAATGAAAACTATTTCTAAAAGTGGTAAAATTTATACTGAAGATGTTGATGTAAATAAAAGTATTATTTTGAACACTTTTGTCGTGTGATACATCATTATGCCTGCTATTCCTCCTTACCTAGGATCATTTCAAAATTCAAATTTCAAAGTAGATTTATGATCAAAGTACATATACAACCCCAAGATTCATTTTCTTGCGGGCATAGACAGTAAATTCAGAAAACATAATAGAACCAGTGAAGGACTCCGTCTACATGAGGAAATCTGCAGATGCTGGAAATTCAAACAACACACACAAAATGCTGATGGAGCACAGCAGGCCAGGCAGCATCTATAGGGAGAAGCACTGTCGACGTTTCAGGCCGAGACCCTTCGTCAGGACTAACCGAAAGATAGCAAGAGATTTGAAAGTGGGAGGGGGAGGGGGAGATCCGAAATGATAGGAGAAAACCGGAGGGGATGGGGTGAAGCTAAGAATTGGAAAGGCAATAGGGATACACAGCTGGAGAAGGAAGAGGATCATGGGACAGGAGGCCTAGGGAGAAAGAAAGGGGCAGGGGAACACCAGAGGGAGATGGAGAGCAGGCAAGGAGGGATTGTAAGAGGGGCAGAGAGAGAGAAAAAAGAGAGAAAAGTAAAAGGGGATAATAAGTACGTAGATAGATAGATAGATAGATAGATAGATAGATAGATACACACATACATAAATAAGGGTATGGGTAAGAAGGGGAGGAGGGGCATTAACGGAAGTTAGAGAAATCAATGTTCATGCCATCAGGTTGTAGGCTACCCAGCCGGTTTATAAGGTGTTGTTCCTCCAACCTGAGTGTGGCTTTATCTTGACAGTAGAGGAGGCCATGGATAGACATATCAGAATGGGAATGGGACATGGAATTAAAATGTGTGGCCACTGGGAGATCCTGCTTTCTCTGGTGGACCGAGCGTAGGTGCTCAGCGAAACGGTTTCCCAGCCTGCGTCGGGTCTCACCGATATATAAAAGGCCACACAGGGAGCACCAGGCGCAGTATACCACACCAGCCGACTCACAGGTGAAGTGTCACCTCATCTGGAAGGACTGTCTGGGGCACTGAATGGTGGCGAGGGAGGAAGTGCAAGGGCAGGTGTAGCACTTGTTCCGCTTACAAAGACTGCGTCCAACAAAATGAACAAACAAGCAATGTGCAAAATACAACAAACTGTGCGAATATAATAATAATAATAACAATAACAATAACAACAACAACAATCATCATCATCATCATCATCATCATCATCTGAGAGAGGTTTGCAGTCCCCCATCCGGCCCGATGTGGCGGATTTGGGAAAGTTCTGCGGATATGCAGGGCAAATGAAAAATAAAATACCACCTGCGGACCAAAGCAGAAACTAATCTAGCTACGTCTGTACCCAGACTGGGCCGTGCTTTGGTCAGCCTCTGCACCCCATGTTAGGGGCGGCTGAAGCCATAAGTATAAAATGCAGTCCCCTTTCATTTTAGAAAGTAGAGCTATCTACGAAATAGAGTGATACGGCCACTGACTGGGGATCGTCAGGGCATGCCTGGAGCATGATAGTGCGCAAACCGCTAACGATGCACGGCTGAATAGGTGGGTAGGCACCGGGACATCCGAAAAAGATACTGGCAGCATTCAAAGTAGCCCAGGAAAACCCCAGGCTGAGACTGTTGCGAATGTTTCTCAGGGGAGCTGTCCACTTACAACTGAGACCAGTCAGGCAGTTAAGAAAGACACGGATGAAATAGTCATTAGAAGTAAACACATTCAGAATGCGTGTATATGACCGAGTTTGCCACGCTGTATGGGTCCTAATGCCCTTCCCTTGGACAACATCGGTGGCGTGGAGAGGGGAGACTTGCAACTTGAGCAACTGCCTTTAAAAAACACCTTGCCCAGGCTTGTGCCCTGGAAACTTTCCAAGGCGCAAATCCATGGTCTATCGAGACTAACGGAGGCCTGCATACTACATATTACCGAGTAATGGAACTTGAAACTGAAATGACAGCATGCAGGGACAGATTTCATCAACAGTTATAGCGCAATAACCCTTCTTGCGGGTAAATGCACAACGAATAGTAGATCAACGTAGAGCGATAGTAAAAAAAAAATGACTTCATCCCAATCGATACGTTAAACCAAATAGAACATGAAGTTACCGAAGAGCTGGAAAGAAACCAACCTAAAGTTCTGACGAAGGGTCTCGGCCCGAATAATCGACTGTTTACTCGTTTCCATAAATGCTGCTTAGCCTAATGAGTTCCTCCAGCATTTGGTCTGTGTTGCAACCGAAAGACCAAAATAATGAAAATGCAAAGCACCTGTGACTCTTGCTCCGGCTAGCGACTTAATATAGGGGATGGTCCGAAACCAATCTGCAAAATTTGCAAAGAAAAATAAGAATTGAAATGTTAAATTTCAGAAAACTCTGTGTACACTCAAATGCTTAGAACAGAATGAGGAAGAGGAGTTACAAGCATTTAAAAATTACACAACAGTCAGATAAAATTTCTAAGGATATATTTTCATCAACGAAAACACGATTGAACACTCCAGGCGAGCGTGTGCAATTCTGGTAAGGAGTACCCACCACTAAACTTAAACGAAAGCACAACCCAGGAAAAATGAAGTAACTATCACTATTGAAGAAAACGTTAACCAAAGGAAGAGTATGACCCGGATGGAAGACCTTCCCTCGATCTGAGCATACAGGATGTTGACAAGGAAGTGTCGTAGGAGATACCTCTTCCCAGAAACAGAAGGGTACCATGTGATAATACAGGACCAGGTGGTTAACACTAAAAATAATCGAAAATACGTAATAAAAGTCTAACAAAAGACCCAACAAACTCAAGGCGATATATCAGAAAATGCCAGTAGAAACCAGAAATAATCCAAGACATTACAAGATCCTGCAACAGTTTAACTCAATCTGATGATTTACACAGGCACAATCAGGAGGGAAATATCATTCCATCAAAATCTTGCTTTAAAATACGAACTTATAAAAAGAAACCATGCCTTAATATAAATACGAGCCAGATCCAGCTTTAGAGTCAGAGTCCCATAAATTATATTCCACTGAACGGTTATTGCAGATAGAATTATCCATAATAAGCGTCCAGATATAATAATCTGCAAGAACAACTCACTTAATAGATGCAGTCATTCTAAGCACTCATAACATACAGAGATCAGTAAGTGAAAAGTGAATTAAAAGAGGAAATTGGGAGACTTTGGAATATGAACAGATTGGACATCGTCCTGATAGTAATATCTACAACTGGCATCATCCCAAAATTACTATGGCCTACACAGTGATAGTTATGTAAGTCTCCAAAAGCCACATACTAAGCACCTCTAGAACAGTACGAAAGTTACTAGCAATTGAGAAATGAGTGTGTTTACCTATGCCCATAGCTTGAGTTTTACCAGCCTAAGCTGAGAAGAAAAGCTTAAAAATGAATAATAATAATAACTTTACCCGAATAGCCTCTACAAATAGTGGCCATGGATTCAGAGCATAGGTCTGAAGTGCACCAGAACTTGAGGTTTTTCAAATACTCATACGGTGGCGGGGCCGGGTTACAATTTTTTTTACATTCGAATTATACAAAGACCACTGACTCCTCCAGGCCATAGACATTTAGGTAAGAGGTGGTGTTTTGAAAGGAGATATGTGGAAACAATGTAAACCCAGAACTTCCTACCCAGCCTCAGAAATGACCCAGATCCGCCCCAGTTTATTTAATGCCTCAACGGGCCAACATCAGGTGTGGTCACTCTACTGTGGACCATCGGCACAACATGGACACATACTCCAGGCTGCCGTTTATCAATTAAAACTTGGGATTTCAACACAAAAACCCCGCCATGGCATGGACGGCCCCAAGCCCAACTGTGAAAGGACGGGTTTGAGGCATGAGGCAGCAACTCTATCCCTCAAAAACCCAGTGCTACAGAAACGCCAACAGAAGCTCTAAAGGCCTCATCTGTGGGAGAGGATGGGCTACACTCGGAGACAACGTGAATGGCTGACTCGGAACAGAGGACTCTGGCGAGCTACTGTCGGTGGCCTATTCCCTCGTAGGAATGATGGGGTTAAGCATAATCTATATCATCCCATCGAAACTCATCATCAGACTTGAGGACATGGGCCTTCCTGGTCCGTAACTGCCTCCGGAATTAAATACTCGCCTTCTTCATTGTAAACTTCAATCAGTGAGGATTAGCAATAGCATCTCTCTTCGCCGATCATCAACGCAGTTACACTCGCAGGCTGCTCTATTGTCTATACACATTCACTGTGTGGCTAAGCACAGCTTCAACACTAACTTCACATGCACCGACAACGTCACTGTTGCTGGATGAATAACAGATAGAGCTGAGTCAACTTACTGGAGAAAGTTCATCGCCCGTTTGAGTGGTATCTCAAGATCAACCATTCGCTCAACGTCAGCAAATATAAAGAGCTGTTTATTGCCTTCAGCAAGATTGAGGAGGGCAAACCTATACCACTGTACATTGGGGGATCTACAGTGAAATTTCGTGGACGTTAACATATCGGATAACTTGCCATAGCCCAACACACGTAAAACCGGAATTTTACCGGCGTCTCTAGAGACGCGGCTCGTTAGCCCCTCGCTAACAGCCGCTGGACGCAGCGGTGAGAAAACCACTTTTCTCGAACTCCGTATGTCTAGGGTCAATATGACTTGGGTCCCAGCAAAATCGGGAGGTTGCGATATGTCGACATCCGAACCCCGATCTGTGCGAATACTGGGTAAATACCGCTCCTGTGCAATTTGCCGTGGGCAAGAAACAACAGATGGGACATTGCATACAGTGATAAAGAAATTACATTTACAAATTGAAGCTTTATCGAACGGTTAGTAGGGGAAAGAGAAAAGGAAAAATAAAAAGGATCCATTGCATTTAACACATTCCAAATGCGCGCAGAAGTTGGAGCTCATCTTGAAGTTGTCTTTAACTCGCGGTCAGAATGAAAGCACGCACCACGCAAATGTGGCTCGAATTCCATCTCGAACAAACGGGGTCCCCCACGGGTCCATTCTCCTTTCATCTGCACAAAGTACCTTGTGCCAGCGGCATCCGTAGCCTGGTTGGCTGACGGAACGTTCCTGGGTTGAACAACGTCTCCTCTTCTTTACCTCATACGCAAACATGCCGAAAGCAGAACAGATTGCTCTTACAGAACAGCTAACATGAAATACCTACAACAGAGCAGCAGCAATCTTCATCAGGGCTTTACATGTCGACGTAACCGCAAGGAAGGCACGCTAGCATCTTCATTTTCTTACCAGTTTAAGAAGGTTCGGCTTGTCACCGAACAGTCTAACAGACGTGTGCGCATGTGCTGTTGAAAGCTTTCCGCTTCTTGCACCATAATGTGGTTCGGCAGAATTCGGGCGTGCAGGAGTGTAAGAATCTGTCGGGAGCAGTACCAATGCACCACGGGCACCTTCCTCCACCGCCACCACCATCGAAAATATCTACCTGAGGCATTGGTTCAAGAAGGCAGCATCAATCGTTAATGCTGATAAGTGTGAGGTGCTACCCTTTGGTAGGACTAATCAAAATAGGGCATACATGGTAAATGGTAGGGCATTGAGGAATGCAGTAGAACACAGTGATCTAGGAATAATGGTGCATAGTTCCCTGAAGGTGGAATCTCATGTGGATAGGGTGGTGAAGAAAACTTTTGTTATGCTGGCCTTTATAAATCAGAGCATTGAGTATAGGAGTTGGGATGTAATGTTAAAATTGTACAAGGCATTGGTAAGGCTGAATTTGGAGTATTGTGTACAGTTCTGGTCACCGAATTATAGGAAAGATGTCAACAAAATAGAGAGAGTACAGAGAAGATTTACTAAAATGTTACCTGGGTATCAGCACCGAAGTTACAGGGAAAGGTGGAACAAGTTAGGTCTTTATTCTTTAGAGCGTAGAAGGCCAAGGTGGGGGGGGGGGACTCGATAGAGGCATTCAAAATTATGAGGGATTATGAGTGTTGACGTGGATAGGCTTTTTCCATTAGTGGGAGAGATTCAAACAAGAGGACATGAGTTGAGAGTTAAGGGGCAAAAGTTTAGGGGTAGCACGAGGGGGAACTTCTTTACTCAGAGAGTGGTAGCTGTGTGGAACGAGCTTCCAGTAGAAGTGGTGGAGGCAGGTTCGATTTTGTCATTTGAAAAAAAAAATGGATAGGTATATGGACAGGAAAGGAATGGAGGGTTATGGGCTGAGTGCAGGCAGGTGGGACTAGATGAGAGTAAGGGTTCAGCACGGACTAGAAGGGCCGAGATGGCCTGTTTCCATGCTGTAATTGTTATATGGTTATAATCGTACAAGGTTGTCACCATCTAGACCATGATATAATTCTACACCTACTATCCAGGAAGAGGTACATAAGCTTGAAGTCCCACGCAACTAGGTTCCAGGGCAGTTGCATCCCTTCAACTATTCCGTTCCTGAATCAACATGCACAACCATAATCACTCCGGGTTAGTAACACTATAACATCAATATGTTGCAATAAAATGAATATTTTGCCTAATTTTATTCGTTCTTGTAAAAGCTCTGCATAATTTAAGGTTGGTTAAGTTATTGTTTTGTGAATTACTTTACTTTATTGTCACCAAACAATTGATACTAGAGCTTACAATCATCACAGTGATATTTGTTTCCGCGCTTCGCGCTCCCTGGAGTACAAATCGAAATAAATATAATAAAAATTTAAATTATAAATCATAATTGGAAAATAGTAAAGGGAAAGTAAGGTAGTGCAAGTCAGGTCCGGATATTTGGAAGGTACGGCCCAGATCCGGGTCAGGATCTGCTCAGCAGTCTTATCAAAGTTGGAAAGATGCTGTTCCCAATCTGGCAATGCAGGTAACATGAAGCTGTGCGCTTACGATGCCGCGGCAAACATGCTTTTCATCGTGCCGCAGCATATACATACTTAACATATGACTATAACGAGACTTTGGCCGTGACCCGAGTTGTTTGCAAACCCGCCCACTTTCGGATGTGACGAACAGTTACGTTCACCGGATGCTTTCGGTTTGGGTGAAAATACCGGAGAAGCGGCAGGAAAGCAAAGAGATTGGGGTAGGGTTCGTCTTCCGATCCAGCGTGGAAGAGGCTTAATTTAAAATAAAGAAAACAGAAATGTGGTCTGTGAAAAGAAACACGTACAACAAACTTTCTCTACTCAGAGAACACAGAGACTGGCAGGTGTATCCGTGCAGAGGGTCGCCACCGATCGCTATGACCCGGGGCCTCTGCACTGACCACCCTGCAGCGTGGCTTCGCCGGAGTTGGGGGTGAGTGCAAAAGGAGATTTTAACAAAATCTGTCTGTGGATCCGAAGGTCAGCGCTGAAAGGCGCAGAGTTACTGTAAACCTGATAAAATGCAGTCCCCACCAATGCACGGCCACCGTCACGTCCGCAAAACTACTCTCGGCCCCTGGTAAACCTGACCCTCTCTTCACAACCCCGTTGATCCCCCGATCTGAACGCACCAAGATCCTGAGCGCTGTTGCTCTCCCCGCTGGCGGATTTTCCCGTCGCTGCAGCTGGACTCTCCCGCTTTCGGATTCCTTACTTCAGAGCGGAGAGCGCTCTCTCCCGACAGGCTCCCAAATATTCCGGTCATTTCACTTTTCGAATGTCACCTATTTTCGGATTTTAACATATAAAATCCGGCAGCATGGCAGAGAGAGCTCAGAACACGATCCCCAGACACGGGTCTCGGCAGCACCAGCGTTCGCTCCCGGATCACAAGCCGTGGCATTTCCATATCGAGAGTTCCATTCGGCGAACAAGACCCGTTTTCGGAGCTGATTCTGGTCTCAGATCGGTGCTTTATTCAGTGTCGGGTGAAGATGGCATTGGGCCGTGCTTGGAGAGTTTGCAGTGTGTGGCTGTTGTTGACCGTGACCCTGACCCTGGGCTGTGAGAGGTTACAGTTACTGCAAGTTCTCAACAGAGAGACTCTGGTCAAACTGAATGAAATGGTGAGTTGAACCCGCTCCCAGAGACCGGTCCTGACAGTCCCCGGCTGTTTGCTGTTACCAATCAGGTGATTTCAAAGAGTCTGTTGTCCGGTGTTTCTGTGTGTGGGGATTGTCAGTAACGTTGATATCTTCTGTCTCAGGGTGGCCGCCTCCCTCGACACTGTGTGACTGAGAGGCTGTCGTTGAAAACCAAGCCCTTGGAGCTGGTGAAACTTTCGGCGGAGGTTCCTGTGAGTAATCCCTGCATTTTATTTCTATGTTAATCATTCGAGATATTCTTGCAGAGTAATGTTGAGAATCGTATCTGAACTTTATACAGAGAACAAAACGATGATAGAATGTCGACATTTTCTCTCCAAGTCGCTCTCTTCCTCTGTCGTTGTCGCTGATTCTAAGGAAACCATTCACAATTAATATATCTCACTTCTGTCATCACACGTCTTGGGTTCTCTATGGTGACCCGTAAAGCGCTGGGTTTCTTGGTTTTTCGAGCACCGGTACTTACTCATTGTAACTTTACCCAGGGTCGTTAAACACGTGTGCTTTCTGTTTAATCTTGTCAAATTAATTGTGACTGTCACGGGTTTCCCTCATTCTAAAATACTTTAAAGAGGACATTTAGCGCCGATCCCAGGGCTCTGTTGGTACTCCTCTGTATCACTGGTGCCTGGCCTCCACGTGGGAGTCCGCCATTCTTCTGCACCTGGGTTCAGTCAGCGTCAGCGCTCACCGTGACAACTTCATTCACGTTTCCTCTCGCCCATTCACTGGTAGTTCACTCTCTGTACCTAACACCCACTGGCTTGCTCTACTCCCACTGAACTTGCCAATATCTATGAACTTGTATTTTCTACTCTCACGACCTCTTGTTACCTCAACTCCCCATTGAATTTATCTCCTCTGTTAATCTGGAAATCCATTCATCCGTCTATCGTTACACAAAATGGGTTCACTCTAGGTGATTTCACCATCTACTCCGGTCTAACGATTTGACACCTCATTGTAATATTTTTCACAGGCCCAGGAAAGGATCCAGATTGTCCATCAGACCCTGCATCACCTCCGCAGGATCTACCGTATGAACCTGAGCTCAGTCAGCTGGGTCCAGAGCTCAGTGGAACACTTCCGGCTTCTGTTGGATCGGCAGCTCAAAGAGCTGGATGTCTGTGTCCGGAAACCAGGCTCAGGATCCAGACCAAGGAAGAATGCCACAATTCTTAAATACTTCCGGAAGTTGAGAAAGTTTCTGAAAAGGAAGGTGAGTTGATATGAAAACGTGTAATTGCCAACACATTTCTTCAGTCCTTTTATAACCACATAACCAAACAATTACAACATGGAAACAGGCCACCTCAGCCCTTCTAGTCCATGCCAAACGCTTACTCTCACCTAGTCCCACTGACTTGCACTCAGCCCATAACCCTCCATTCCTTTCCTGTCCATATACCTATACAATTGTTTTAAATGACAATATCGAACCTGCCTCTACCACCTCTACTGGAAGCTCGTTCCACACAGCTACCACTCTCTGAGTAAAGAAATTTCCCCTCGTGTTACCCTTAAACTTTTGCCCCCTAACTCTCAACTCATGTCCTCTTGTTTGAATCTCCCCTTCTCTCAATGGAAAAAGCCTATCCACATCAACTCTAACTACCCTCTCATAATTTTAAATACCTCTATCAAGTCCCCCCACAACCTTCTCCGCTCCAAAGAATAAAGACCTAACTTGTTCAATCTTTCTCTGTAACTTAGGTGCTGAAACCCAGGTAACATTCTAGTAAATCTCCTCTGATTTTGTTGACATCTTTCCTATAATTCAGTGACCAGAACTGTGCACAATACTCCAAATTTGGCCTCGCCAATGCCTTGTCCAATTTTAACATTACATCCCAACTCCTATACTCAATGCTCTGATTTATAGCTAGCATACCAAAAGCTTTCTTCACCACCCTATCCACATGAGATTCCACCTTCAGAGAACTATGCACCATTATTCCTAGATCACTCTGTTCTACTGACCACATATTTTATATGTTTTCATTATCTAATGCATTGATCTGTCATTTTCACTTCTTCAGGGATTCAGTGAATGTGCCTGGGAGATAACCCGCGTTGAGACCAGGGCACATTTACAACAACTCTTCCTCATTATGGCAAAAATTAGCAAAAATATGTGAAGATTCTGCAGAGACAACCACATGTGTGACTGACATTAATGGCTATTTACCTAAAGTGCGTTTTATTTATGGAAAAAGATTGCAAAAGAAAAAAAGAAATTTGAACGAAAACAGAAGTTGAAGGAAATTTTACACGTGGAGGAGAAAACTGGGTTAATGACTTCGGTCAACAAAAAAGTTACATCATGAATCCCCATCAACAAGCGAACATTTTCAGTATTTTCTGACTTTACAATATATTGTGTTGTTACATTGCTGTGATTTTCAGTTGGCAAGTAAGGGAGAACAGAAGATGTCTAGATGTTTATTCACATGCCAGTGTTGACTTAATTTATTGATATTGATTTTTGTATGACTATCCTGGATTGAGATCTAAATTTGGTGAATGATCCTGAATCCGTTCCCGTTTTAAAGACAGTCAGATCCTGCAGTGCAAAATTTCATTACTGGAGAAGATGCGTGGTGCTTCGAATTATGTTAACTACAACACTAAAGTGAGATGGATAATCACTCATTTTCCACAACATCATGTCCAAGACATGTTGCAATTTTTGCCCAGCTTCCTTTAGTGTTAGCAATTTCAGTTGGCGAGTTGTAGGGCGTTCCTCCTTTCCGAGGCTTATCTGTTTATTGCCATTCAATTTTCTGCAAATTCTCCCTGTACTTGTTGCTCTTGCGATAGGAGTACGATCGTGAATTTCTAAGCCTGCATTACGCTCTGGTAGGTGATGGTCTCTAGGACCATTGATCTTGAATTTATCCCGAACTGACAGTATTCAACATGTACTTGTTAACCCTATAGTCTTAAGATAAATTTATATTAATTTATTTATATTTATTGTGATATTAATGTGCAATTGTGACTCATTAATTTTAATTTATTACTATTCCGAGATAAGCAATGGAAATATTTTTTCTAAATTAAAAACTTTTTGTAAAGATGTGGATGTTAAGTGTTTTCAGTAATATACAATGCTAGAGGTATACTATATATATGATCTTCCTCAAGGAATATAACTTTTGAAGTTTCTTGACACTCCCTCCACGACCCCTTGGACCCCCGATCTGAACGAACGCACCAAGAGCCTGAGCGCTGCCGCTCTCCCCGCTGGCGGATTTTCTGCTGGACTCTCCCGCTTTCAGATTCCTTACTTCAGAGCGGAGACCGCTCTCTCCCGACAGGCTCCCAAATATCCCGCAATCATTTCGCTTTTCGAATGTCACCTATTTTCGGACTTGAACATATAAAATCCGGCAGCATGGCAGAGAGAGCTCACAACACGATCCCCAGACACGGGTCTCGGCAGCATGGCAGAGAGAGCTCACAACACGATCCCCAGACACGGGTCTCGGCAGCACCGGCGTCCGCTCTCGGATCACAAGCCGCTGCCTTCCCATGTCCAGAGTACTAGACGACAAACAGGACCCGTTTTCGGAGTTGATTCTGGTCTCAGGTACATCATGTTTAAAGATTTGAGGAGCAGAATTAAGCCGATCGGCTATCGAGTTTAGTCCCCATTCGATCATGGCCGATTTATTTTCCCTCTCAAGCGCATTCTCATGTCTTCTTCCCACTAACTTTGACGCCCTTGCTAATTAAGCATCTATCAACATCCACCTTCAGTATAACCCATGACTTGGCCTCTATAGCAGTCTGTGGGAGTTCATCTTAAAGACTTACACCTTCTGGTTTAAGAAATTCTACATAAACCCTGCTCTAAAAGGACACCCTTCTCGAGTCAAGTCGTCACTTTTATTGTCATTTCGACCATAGCTGCTGGTACAGTGCATAGTAAAAATGAGACAACGTTTTTCAGGACCATGGTGCTACATGAAACAGTACAAAAACTAGACTGAACTACGTAAAAAAACACAGAGAGAGAGAGAGAAAAAAAACTACACTAGACTACAGACCTACACTGGACTGCACAAAGTGCACAAAACATTGCAGGCATCACAATAAATAATAAACAAGACGATAGGGCAGTAAGTTGTGTCAGTCCAGGCTCTGGGTGTTGAGGAGTCTGATAGCTTGGGGGAAGAAACTGTTACATAGTCTGGTCGTGAGAGACTGAATGCTTCGGAGCCTTTTCCCAGATGGCAGGAGGGAGAAGAGATTGTATGAGGGGTGCGTGGGGTCCTTCATAATGCTGTTTCCTTTGCGGATACAGTGTGTAGTATAAATGTCCGTAATGGCGTGAGGAGAGACCCCGATGATCTTCTCAGCTGACCTCACTATCCACTGCAGGGTCTTGCTATCCGAGATGGTGCAATTTCCAAACCAGGCAGTGATGCAGCTGCTCAGGATGGTCTCAATACAACCCCTGTAGAATGTGATGAGGATGGGGGGGTGGGAGATGGACTTTCCTCAGCCTTCGCAGAAAGTAGAGACGCTGCTGGGCTTTCTTTGCTATGGAGCTGGTGTTGAGGGACCAGGTGAGATTCTCCGCCAGGTGAACACCAAGAAATTTGGTGCTCTTAACGATCTGTACCGAGCAGCCGTCGATGTTCAGCAGGGAGTGGTTGCTCCGTGCCCTCCTGAAGTCAACAACCATCTCTTTTGTTTTGTTCACATTCAGAGACAGGTTGTTGGCTCTGCACCAGTCCGTTAGCCGCTGCACCTCCTCTCTGTAAGCTGACTCGTCGTTCTTGCTGATGAGACCCACAACGGTCGTGTCATCGGTGAACTTGATGATATGGTTCGAGCTGTGTGTTGCAGCACAGTCGTGGGTCAGCAGAGTGACCAGCAGTGGACTGAGCACACAACCCTCGAGAGCCCCTTTGCTCAGTGTGATGGTGCTGGAGATGCTGCTCCCGATCCGGACTGACTGAGGTCTCCCAGTCAGGAAGTCTAGGATCCAGTTGCAGAGGGAGGAGTTCAGGCCCAATAGGCTCAGCTTTCCAATCAGTTTCTGAGGGATGATTGTGTTGAATACTGAACCGAAGTCTATGAACAGCATTCGAACGTATGTGTCTTTGCTGCAGGAAGAAGCGAGACTGCAGGACTTCAATTCTGTAGGTACGCCTTCAGGTCCCTAGACTCCCCTACGATAGGAAATAACCTGTCCACATCCACTCTTTCTAGGCCTTTCAACATTCAGTCAGTTTCAAATAAAATACTCCCTCTTTTTTCTAAACTCCAGAGAGCACAGAACCAGAGCCATCAAACACCCCTCATATGTTAATCTTTTCATTCCCGGATCATCCTCACAAGACCCCTCTGAACGCACCCCTATACCAGTGCATCCTTTCTTAGATATGGGGCTGGAAAATGTTCATAATACTCAACTGCGGTGTGAGCAATGCCTTATAAATCCTCGGCATCACGTGCTTGCTTTAATACTCTCGTCCCCTCGAAATGTATTTGTCTTCCTTACGACAGACTCAACCTGCAAGTTAACCTTTAGGGAACCTTGTACTGGGCATCCCAAGACTCCTTTCACTTCTGATTGCAGAATTTGCCCCCTTTAGAAAATAGCCTTTATTCTTTCTACCAAGGTGTATTACCATACACTACCCTTCACTGCATTCCATCTACCACGTCTTTGCCCATTCACCTAACCTGTCTAAGTCCTTCTGCAGCCTCGCTTCTTCCTCAGCATTACCTGCCCCTCCACTTACCTTTGTATCACCCACAAACATGTCCTCAAAGTCATCAATTCTGTCATCCAGATCATTAACATATAATGTGAAAATTAGCAGACCCATCAATAACCTTGCGGACCATCACTCGTCACCGGCAGTAAACCAGTAAAGGCTTCCTTTAATCCAACCATTTGCCTTCTGCCAGTCAGCCAATCTTAGAACGTAGAACATAGAATAGGACAGCACAGCAATAGGCCATTCGGCCCTCAGTATTGTTCTGAAGCAGCTAGGAAGCAACTCAAAAACACCCAAACACTAATCCTTCCTAGCTGCACAGTGGTGATATCCCTTCATCACCCTGACATCCATGTGCCCATCCAAACATCTGTTAAAAGCTTCTAATGTATTTCCCTCTACCACCACACAGAGAGTGCATTTCAGGCATCCATAACTCTCCAAGTTAAAAAACCTACCCCTCATAACCTCCTTGAGCCTACCCCCTCTGACTTTCATGCCATAAGGAAACCATGCTGCCTTTGGCCTATTCTATTGTGTGCTCCAAGTACCCCATAACCTCATCCTTAATAATAGAGACTAACATTTTGCCTACCACTGAAGTCAGGTTATCGGGCCTATGATTTCCTGTCTTTTGCCTTCCTCCCTTCTTAAAGGGTGGAGTGACATTTGCAATTTTCCAGTCCTCTGAAAGCATTCCTGACTCTAGTAATTTTTGAAAGCTCACTTCTAGTGCCCCACAATCTCTTTAACTGCGCAAATAATATCACAACCAGCATCCACCACAGATGATTGAATGATGTAATCTACTCTAAGGAACTGACTGCAGATTACAAGGATTCCGTTTCCAAAGGGCTCTTGAGGGATCTAGACAGAGGTGTACCAAATTCTGGGTGGCATAATTAGCATGAATAGCAATAAAATTTTCCCCAAAGCAAATTACACAGATTTATGTCAAAATGTAAAAGGTGTGGATGGGATATAAGGAAAATGAAACTATTTTCTGCGAGTGTATAGTTGGAATTTGAACATGCTGTCTGAGAGGGTGGTGGAGGAAGAATCCCTCAGAACATTTAAGAAGTATCTATATGAGCTCCTCAGTTGCCAAGGCTACTGACCAGCTATCGGTAAGTGGGATTTCTTTCAGTGGCATATTGTTGGGAGGGATGAACCAAAAAGACTTCAGGGCCTTTTTCTGTGACGTAATGGCCCCGTGGCCCTACGACTCTGTGACTTGCATTTTCTCAAGTTCTGAAGTGTAGATGTTCGTGTTCTATTGCTTTTTTTTCCAAAATATGTATTGGCCATTGTACATTGGATACCACAAGTTACTGACATAGGGAGTCTGGGCTCACATTGCAAGACTCTGCTTTTCAGTTCCTATTCCCTGAATCATGTTTCACTAACCACTTCACTTAAATTCTATTTCCTTGTGCCAACGTAGCTGATAAATAATTGTCTATGCTGTTCTTTTTATAAGTTGCTGCTGATTCTTTTAAACATTCCATTCAGACAATTCCTTCCACCAGCGTGCTTGATCTCCCCTTCATGAGATTGCATAGGTCTATAAAATCTCCCCCTCACCATCTCTAGCTAAAACAGAACAGCCTACATTCCCTGAGTCTCTCCATATTACTGATATCCTGCTATGGATACTATGCATTCTGTCGAGTCCTGTCACTCTGTCTTTCACCTGATGCCTTACTCACAGCTATCAGCTCACACCCAGCTTGGTTACCAATTGCAGATCACATAGCTCTGAACTTCTTTCAGATCACAGAAGTCTGCAGTCCTTCTTCTGGGTGCTGATAGCTTGATAGGGATGTTTAAGGTGCTATTCTATTCAGATACATAGCATTCTAATTTAATTCTAAAGCTTATTAGCATCATAGCCTATCTAATGCCACCATGTGTGTTTTGCACAGGCACAGGACTGGATCTGGATCATCCATCAGACCCTGCATCACCTCCGCAGGACCTACAGTATGAACCTGAGCTCAGACTGGTGGGTCCAGAGCTCAGTGGAACACTTGCAGCTTCTCTTGGATCGGCAGCTCAGAGAGCTGGATGTCTGTGTCCGGAAACCAGGCCCAGAGAAGGAAGAATGCCGCAATTCTTAAATACTTTCAACTACTGAGAGAGTTTCTGAAACAGAAGGTGAATTAACATGAAACCTTGTGATCACCAAAACATTTATTCAAACACTTTATATTGGGTTATTATATAATGTATTTCCTTTTCTCTCTTTCAGGAATTCACTGCCTGTGCCTGGGAAGTAACCTGTGCTGAGACCAGGGCACATCTACAACAGCTCCTTCGCATTATGGCAAAGATAAACTCAGGACTCTGAAAGTTTTCCAGTTATGTGGAGACATGCCATTATTTATTTTAAAAAGCTGTTTTCTGTGTTAATGGTGTCCCAAAATTTTGTTAACTTATTGTTATTTATTGAAGAATATACACTTCTAGCTGCTTTTTTATACTGTTCTTTTTAATGAAGATGAGAGTTTAAATAAATTGTATCTAAAATCACACTGTTTACTTATGTTGGCTGATTTCCCTTACTTAGATGACGGAATTGATGGCTTTGTGGCCAAGTTTGCAGATGATATGAAGGCAAGTAGAGGGGCAGGAAGTTTTGAGGAAGTAGAGAGGCTACAGCAGGATGTAGACAGATTAGGAGAAATCTAGGCAAAGAAATGGCAGATGGAGTACAGTGCAGGAAAGTGTATGTTCATGCAATTTGGTAGAAGAAATGAAAGGGTTGATTATTTTCTAAATGGAGAGAAAATACAAAAATTTGAGATGCAAAGGGACTTGTGCAGGATTCCCTAAATGTAAACTTGCAGGTTGAGTTGGTGATGAGGAAGGAAAATGCAATGTTAGCATTGATTTTGAGAGGACTAGAACATAAAAGCAAGGATGTGATGTTAAGGCTTTATAAAGCATCAGTGAAGCCTCATTTGGAGTATTGTGAGCAGGTTTGTGCCCCTTATCTTAGAAAGAGTGTGCTGAAATTGGAGAGGGTTCAAAAGAGGTTCGCGGAAATGATTCCAGGTTTGAACGGCTTGTCATATGAAGAGATTTTGATGGCTCTGGGCCTATATTCACTGGAATTCACATGAATGAGATGTGACCTCAGTGAAACCTATAGAGTGGTGCAAGGCCTTGATAGAGTTGATGTGGAGAGGATGTTACCTATGATGGGGGAGTCCAAGACCTGAGGGCACCACCTCAGAATTCTCCTTTTAGAATGGAGATGAGGCAGAATTTCCTTAGCCAAAGAGTGGTGAATCTGTGGCATTCGTTGCCATAAATGGTTGTGGAGACCAAGTCTTTGGGTATATTCAAGGCAGAGGTTGATGGATTCTTGATTGGTCAGGGCATGAGGGGATATGGGGAGAAGGCAGGAGATTAGGGCTGAGAGGAAAATTGGGTCAGCCATAATAAAATGATGGAGCAGGTCTAATTCTGCTCCTATGTCTTATGGTCTAAGATGTAAATTTCAGAGTAAATTTTCACATATTGATATTTATCTTTGTACTATTCCCTATGATGAAATGTAAAAGGCTGGATTGAAGGAATTTGGTGAATGATCTCATTACTGCCATGTCCTCTATAGAGCAGCCGCTGCTGCAATGTAAAATTTTATGTTGGGATAAGGGGGTCTGTGGTCACCTCATGCTTCACTGTTTCACTGTGAGTAATAAGCTGTGTTACTTTACTTAATCCTTTAAAGTGAACTCAGTGACGGTTAGCCTCTCATGACTTCACACAAATGTAGCATTGCCATTTTTGTACAATATGCAAAGTCAAAGATTTCAGAAAGGAAAAGGCATCTTCAAAAATAATTGAAATTTAAGGTAGGGAGTTTTAAGGCTATTATATGTATATCAACTTTCTGTTAATCTTACAATGTATCTGTCTTGGTTTAGTCTTGACAATTTGAACTGGAGAGGTGGAGATGATTATTCCTTTTCAAAGTCTTCATTTTCCATTTAGTTTTCTGAAGCTTCTTATTTGTATTGCTGATATTCCCACAGGATTATGCTTCAGGAATGTCCCAACCAACACTCAGCCTGTTGTTTATTTTTAGAACACTGTAGACACTTGGAACTTAAATTTATTGACTCAGGATGTTTAACTTCATCTTTGACACACAGTAATGCTTACACATTTATTCTTTCGCTGATCAGATGTCAAATGGCCCAATTCTGTTCCTGTGCCCTAAGGTTTAGTTAATCTCTGTTTATCTTACTTCATTTTAATTCATCGCTATTATGTCTTTGGCTGTCTTGACAGAGTTAAAAGATTTTTCTTCATTTATTTTTACTTACTGAGTATTATACAATTGGGTTTGAAATGTTGATCGTAGATTATAATTTTACATTGTTGCATAGAGAGTCAGAAGCAGGTTTAATATCACCTGCATATGTTGTGAAATCTGTTGCCTTAGTGGCAGCAGTGCAACTCAATGCATAATAATAGTGAAAAAACTGGAGTTTTAAAATCAGTCATTTCGATGGGCTCGTTAGCCGTGGTTGGCAGCTCATCAAGGAGAAGGAAAACTCTGATCTCAAACCTCTGCTGCCTTGTGGCTATACCCACACATAGGAATGGCTTCAGGAGTAAACCACGAGAGAAAAATCCAGAGCTGGAGTTCCTGAGGCAGTCTAACATTGAGTTCAATGCTGAATGGCAGCTGTTGCTGGTACCAAACTGTACCCAACTCTGCTGTTCCTTTGGGTTCATCATTGCATGGTGAGGGGGAGCTTGCTACATGGGCAACCACTTGTTCTCCATGTTGTACTGCCCAGGCTTGGGAATCAAGACAGCTAGGACACAAAACCCACGGTCAACTCTGACTGATGGTGGCCCTCGACTCTGCCTCAGAATTGTGCAAAAATAACTTCTTAAAAAAACTGTAATGAGGATGTGTCAATGGGTACATTGTCATTCAGAAATCTAAGGGCAGAGGGAGAGAAGCTGTTCCTGAATCACTGAGTGTGTGCCTTCAGGCTCCTGTAAGTTTTTTACTCAGAAAGTTGTGGATGCCTGGATCGTGCTGCTTGGTGTGGTGATAGAGACAAATACATTAGAAGCTTTTAGGAGACAATTGGATGGGCACATGGATGTAAGGCAGATGGAGGGATATGGACATGGTGTAGATAGGAAGGATTCGTATTTGGGTGCTTTTGATTTGCTTTTTAGCCGGTTCAGTGGAACGTTCTGTAGCCTCTCTACAGCTTGTTCTTGTGCTGTATTTTCTATGTTCTATGTTCATCTTTCTGACACTGGAAAAAGATTTTCCTTATTCAGTCAATAAACTCAATTCTCTCCTCTAAGTCATCCTAAATCTTCCACATTCCATGTCCGAGTGCAGCAAAGTTGCTCCCAATCCAGATGACCTTAAGAATTGGCTCATCTGGAGGATCTGCTGGCTCACAGTTCCGGCAAACCAGGTTCAATCCTGAACTCAGATGCCACTTGCGTGGAATTTTACTTGTTCCTCTGGTGACCATGTGGTCTTCCCTACCCCCTTCCCCATCCCAAAACCATGGTTAATCAGCTGAAAGTTTTCCCTAGTGCATGGGGAGGTGGTAGGATCTGGATGAAGCTGATGTGAATGAGGTGAGAATAAAACGGGATTGGTGCAGGCTTAGTGTAGATGAGCATTTCTGAAGGGCCTATTTCCATACTGAATCTTTTATTCAAATTCTGGTTTGCAATTTCAGAGGTCTGACAAGCAAAAGCCTGACACAGTTGTACATGTTTGCACATATAGAACCACTTGTAGGAAGTGTGCTGGGCCTCTCTATCACAATCTCTGGATATATAGGTAACTTGTATTTCAGGCAGGATGGATCCACCACTGGTGGTATACAGCAAAGAGGAGAGCCAATATGGTCTCAACACTGATGTTGGACTTCACCTCAATGTCTATGGACACATTTCCTGATCATCTCCACTCCACCACCCCAGATTTTCCTATTATTTTATTTATTTTCTTAATTACTTTTCCTTTTTGGAGGATCAATAATTGTGCTTGGAAAATAATGTGCATTGGGATCAGGAGGGTTAATTCACAACAGATATTTCTCATAATAGCAACTACCAGAAGTAGAAACTGAAAAATTTCCAGCAAATTGTTTATTGGTGACTAAAAATGATAATGGATTATCATTTTAACTTATTGATGATTATTTGATGTATTTTCCTGTGATAGAAAGCTTTAGTGGGGGAAATTTGTGGAAGATTTTATTTATCCTCCCCTTTAAAGACTGGCACCTATTACAAGAATAAGTTTCATTTCAGCTTCACTTTGTGCATCTTATCACACATGTTAAGTTTCCAGTCAGTCTCTGTTGTGGTTGTACTATTTTTGATCTTCCTTTCAAGTGAGTGAGTTCAGGGGAGCGTGGCCATATGGTGCACTCTCCCTGCCTTTTGTAGAACATCAGAGACACTTCCACTGACCCTGGCAACCAAGTATGCCGGAGGCATGCGTTGCTGCAGCTCCTGACTGACTGTATTGTGTGGTTCGAGTTGTCAGTGGTTTTACATCAGGGATTGCGCACTCATTGCACTAGCCACACCAAAATCATTGACTGCACAGGCAGAAAAGTGACAGCCTGCTACGAGGTGAGCGGCAGTCCAGGAGCGTAGTGCAGGAATCCCCTTTGCCCATCCTGCCTAGCACGTTCAGTACTCTTCGGGGGTAGCTTCCCAAGAGACAGTAGCAAGAGCTGAATTTTCAGTAATGTAACTGACTCTGCTACATGGAAAACAGAGGAGGAGAGTCTGGGCAAGAGAATGGGGATGGGTGACTTTGTACTGTGGGAGGAAACTGGAGCACCCAGAGGATTCCCACATGGTCATGGGCAGAACGGAAAAGTGATGGGTGACTACTAGGTGAGGAGTAGGTGCAGTCAAGTGAAAACGGGAAGACAGGAAGTTAGATCAGACGATTGCCTGGCAAAGGGTATGGAATATATGATTTTAGATATTTGGAGTTTTGGAACTGGTTTTGGAGAAGATGGAACCTGCGCAGGAAAAACAGGGTGCCCTGAACCAGAATGGGACCAACATCCTTACAGGAAGCTTTGCTCATGCTGCTAAGGAGGTTTAAGCTAATTTGCCAGGGGATTAAGGTGCAAAATTAGGTGTACGGTTGGTGGTGGGAGGTGGAGGGGTGTGCATGGTAGTACATCAGTGAGTTAAGGACAACTGAGTCTGTCCAGCAGGCAAAGCAGACATGGGCATGTAAAGGTGGGAATGAGATCTGGAATGCTACATTTGAAGGCAAGAAGCACGAGCAGTATGGAGAATGAGTGAAACTTGGATAAACGTATCTTGGTGAGCAAACTTTGCAACGTGCATTGTGATCTGCTCTTTGAATGTTCTTCCTTCCTAGAAGGAAATGCTCATCTTTGTAGTTCCAAAATGCTTAGAGTGAGTTTGGCCATTTAGCTGCAATGGACAAGAGCCAGTTCTGTGTTACACCAGGTATTGAAAGCTAGTAAATTAACATAACAAATTATTCTTAATTGCACAATACCTCGTGACCATGTGTACTTTTATTTGAAGCTAATTTCATGGGCCTTTAATACATCACTACAACAGCTGTTGCTTAGCTGACCTAACTGACACATGATTCCCATATGGGGAATGAGTACAGTGTACTCTTCTCCAGGTTCACATTCAACAGCTACACTTATAATAGGTAGCATAAATTAAATATTGTTCTGCATTGGTAGCTCTGTTTCCTCTAAGCCTTGTAAGGCTATTACCAGAATGGTCAACTGGTGTGCTTCCATCTTCTTCCAAGTTACATGAGTAAGGGATTTATCATTGCATATTATTAAGAAACAATATAATTGAAGATAATAATGTGGGTGAACTGAAATACTAAAATATGTATTGAAATAGGATATTATTTACAAAATCCATCACTGAACTACAAATTCAGGTCTGATGCCGATGAAGTCAGGCACCACGGTCAGGCACCACGGTAGTGCAGCAGCTCGCACGATGCTGACACAGCTCAGGGTGTTTCAGAGTTCAGAATTCAAACCTGGCACCATCCTGTAAGGAGCCTGTATGGATTTTCCAGTATCCTCCCACAGTCCAAAGGCATACTGGATAGGTTACTTGGTCATTGTAAATTGTCACTTGATTAAGTTAAGCTGGGGCAGCACTGTTCAAAGGGCCAGAAGGACCAACTCCATGCTTCATCAATAAGTAAATAAAGATCAATAAAATCTTAGGTCTGCTGCACCGTTGACACTGATATGATAACTACATACCTCTATGCTATACAAAAATGAACTAACTTTTTCAAGTTTGGGCTGACATGTAATGACCACCCTAAATTATAAGAAATCAGCACTGGTATTCACAATGATGGATTCAGGCCATCCTTACTCCTGAAAAATGGCCTAAAATGATAAAGTGAGCAGAATTACAACATTTCATCAATCTACCTGTCACAAGGGGACATGGAGACTGGACCCAAATGCAGGACACAGGCACTGAAGTACTAGGGGCAGGACAGGAACCACTAAAGGATAGAACAAGATGGAGAGACCATGGCATACAAAGATGATCCTGGGGTTCAGAGAGTTCATGGCAAAGGCAGGACCCTGGCTAGGCTAAAGGATGGGTCTATGGGACAAGGAATGCTGGGAGGATAGCCCCCTGGGCAGGTCGCATAGCTCCTGGGCAGGGCCACCACCCAGGCAGGCACACAGGGTCCTGGGCAAGACACAGAGCACCTGGGCAGGTTGCAGGGCACAACCCATTGGAAGAGAGGGGTAGGAAAGAGTCAGAGTCCCCCACCAGGCAACAACAGTCCAGCCTGCTTACCCAACAGAGGCAAGGGATCAGAAGGGAGCTCAGTCCAGGCTGACTACAATAACAGACTTACAGAACTAGATAATTAATGGTGGGTACACCAAACCAGGGTCAAAACAGACTAGCCAGGCAAACATCACAAACAAAGCAAAGCAGACCAGACTAAACAGCAGGTGCAAGACATACAAAAGAACATACCAACCCCCAACTAGACTCAGTCCCAGTGCCCCTATATATACACCTGCCAGCCGATAGGTCTCAGGTGCACCTCCTTAAGCCAAGATGATCCTGTTTGGGCTTAATGGTGAAAGGAGGGACAGCTACAAGACCCAGAGTCCAGAGTCCGCGGACCAGATCAAGACCCGGAAAGAGGGCTCCGGACTGGACCATAACACTATCAGATGAGTTTGTCAGGCTTGACTATTGGACAAAACATTCAAATGAGGTTATCACGGCCTAATACTTTTCCTGCAAAATATCAAAGCAATTTCTCTAATTTTTATTTTCTCTGAGTTTGTTTCTCTTTCACTACAGTGATTAGGCAAGTCACTGATCTCTGCATTGATCATTCCCAGGTGTCTGCAGGTTTCACAGTTGCTTTCAGTCTGAATATCACTTTCAACTTAATTCCACTGAATGTGGGGAGTGGGACTTTTCACTGCAGCCTCTGTGTAGGTAAGGAAGGTATCTTAAACCGCCAACGCAATCAGATGTGGGAATGCTATTGAAATTTAGGTTTTCCCTCTCAACTTTCCCAAGTATAGCAAGAAATTTTTAATATCTGGTTGTGGGAAATGTAAAATGTTACAATGGTGTGGGAGGGTATGAGATCATCAGAATTCTAGATTAATGCCCTCCGATGGCCTACGCCTCCATGCAGAACTCTCTAAATCTATACAATCCCAATTTCTGGAAAGATGGGCTACTGTGGAATTGTAGAATCTTGCAGCAGAAAAACAGGTCCTTCAGCTCATCATCCATCCTGACACCCGTTTACATCCAATCCAGAAATAATCCTGTTTTATTCTTCTTACATTGTCATCAACTAGGGGCAATTTATAGTGGCCAATGGTGCAACTTTGGGATGTGGTAGGAAAGCAGAGCATCCAGAGAAAACCCATGCAGTCACGGGGAGAATATCCGATTTCCACACAGACAGCACTCAACATCAGGGTTACCAGCTAAACCAGTGTTTATCCTTCATTGCTGCCGGCTGTTAAGGGAAAACATGCTACTTTCCAAAACTATAGCATTTCATAAGTAGATTAGTTTATTATGGTCAATATACAATTGTACAGTGCATGCAATCCATTCAGATCATTTCATTGCGTCAGTGCATTGAGGTAGTATAAAAGAGAAAAAAATAACAGAGTTTAGAACAAATTATTACAGTTAAAGAGAAAATGAAGTGCAGGCAGACGATAAAGTGCAAGGCCACAACAGTTAGATTGTGAGGTCAAGAGTCTATTCTATCATACTAGGGAACTGCTTAACAGTCTTGTAACCGTGGGATAGAAGCTGTCCTTGAGCCTGATGGTGACTGATGTCAGGCTTTCGTATCTTCTGCCTGATGCAAGGGGAGGGATGTCTTTGATTATGCCAGCTGCTTTTCCAAGACAGCAAGAATTGTAGATAGAGTTCATGGAGGGATACTGGTTTCCGCAATATGCTGAGCTGTTGTCAGGGCAGGTGGTGACATTCACTTCTTCTTCTGTTCCAGATGTGAATTAAGCTCATTGCGAAGCAATGTACTGCCGTCAGTGGTGCTGTCTGACCTGTTTTGCAGCCTGTTGTCGCGTGTAAGCCCTGCCACAACCGACAGCTGGGCTGCATCCATGATAGCTTTACAAAGGTCATACCCGGATCTCTTGCATTCCGGCCATAGTCCTGGACTTCCACAGTTCATTCACAGCTTCAGGTTTGGAAACACCTGGATTGACTCCTTTGTACACAGTACTTTATACACTTGCTGATAAGGCCCATGACAGTGGTGAAATACTCATTTAGGTTGGCTACTGAGTCCTTGAATATGGACCATTCTACTAACTCAAAACAGTCATGAGAAGCTCCTCTATTTCCTCAGACAAGCACCGTATGACTGGATACGAGATGGCTTTGAATGCAGGGAGAAGGAACTCAGTCTGCTGGTCTGGTTTACCCAAGTGTGGGTGGGGATAGGAATCTTTAATGGCTGTATGGCAATAGTCAGGTTCCTAGGCAGAACAGGAGAAGTGCTGGTTGCGTTTTGCTAGCACATGCCTGAGGTTGGCCTGGATGAAGTCACTAGATAAGATGACGAGGGCCACAATGTCGTTGATTGCAGAGTATCGTTAATTGATTGCACGCTTCATATCCACTTGGAGTGGGATGTAGACTACCGTTAGGATAGCTGAAGTGAACTCCCATTGCACGTCACATTAGGGTCAGTTGAGCAGAAACTTACCAGGACCAACATGCCCATACACCATGAGGAGTTGACTAGCACGTAAGCCCCTCTGCCAGACAACAGAGTACAATCCATCCAGTGAACTGAGAAGCCCTCAGGTTGAATAATGCAGTCAGGAGAAGAAGGTGTAAGCCGCGTTTCAGCAGACAAAACACACAGCAGTTTTTTAGCTCCATTTGATCAGTCAGACTTGTTTTTATTTCATCAACTTTGTTAATAAGATGTTAAGAGTAGCAACAAGAGCAAGCCATTCAGCCCCATAAACCTACTCTGGCATTTAACAGGATCATGGCTGATTAGACATTCATCAAATCCACTCTCCTGCCCTTTGCCCATAACCTTTGATTCCCTGAACAATTTGGAATCTATTTACCTCAACCTTGAACATACATGATAAATCTCCCTATACAGCTCTCTCTGGCAAAGAGTTCCACGGGCTAACAACCCTCTGAGAGAAGAAATTCTTCCTCATCTCAGTCTTAAGTGGGCACCCCTCATTCAGAGACCTTCCTTCTGGTTCTGGATCTCCCATAAGTGTTCTCTTGGGATTTATTCTGTCTAGATCCTAAAGCATATGTTACAATAAGATCACTGTTTGTTCGTCTAAACTCCAGGGGGGATAGTGGAATGTTGTCTCTTATTTTGAGGAAATTGGAGGAAAATCCCAGCCAGTTATACTCTCCTTACAGTCAATTTCCTCTATATGTTGGATCATCCTCGTGAACCGTCTCAAATGGAATAATATTTTCCTTAAGTAGGATGGAAAACCTGTACACAGTATGTTCACAGGACACTATTCTCCAGATGTAGTCTCACTAGGTCTTTGTACAGCTACGGTAAGCCTTCTCTACTTTATACTCCAATCTCCTTGAAATAAGAGACAACATTCTATTGTCCTTCCCTGATACCTGGTGCACTTATGTGCTACCTTTCTGTTTTCATGAACAAGAACTCCTAAATCCTTTGGCACTGCTGCTTTCTTCACTGTTTCTCCAATTATTTAATGCTCTATTCTTTTATACCTCAAAGTAAAATGAACAAATCAACATTTTCTAAGTTTACATTCCATTAGCCAATCTTTTCACCATTCAGTTAATAGTTCAATATCCCTCGAAATAAAATTATTTATATCCTCTATGTGACTGGCGCTTCCAGCTATTTTATGCCGTCTCCAAATCTGGTTACTGTAGATTTGCTTACCCCCTGTAAATCACTAACATATTGTAGATCGTATGGTCCTGGTAGAGATCCATGTGAGACCCCTCTGGTCACACGTTGCCAACCTGAGAATGTCCATTTATCTCTAACTAATCATCTATCAACATCAATATTTCTTCTTCAGCATCATTGGCTCCTATTTGTGATTTAACTCTTCAAAAGAAACCTCATAGAATGCATTCTAGAAATCCAAATGCAGCATTTCCAATTGTTTTCACTTGATTTCTCTTTTACCTAGTGTAGGGCAGTCCAAAACTATGGGTATAGATTTAGAGCGACAGGGAAAAGATTAAGAAGGGACGTAAGGGGCAACTTTTTTATGCAAAGGGAGGCGCGTGTATGGAATAAGCTGTCCAAGGAAGTGGTAGAGGCAGGTACAATAGTATCATTTAAGATGCACTCAGACAGATAATCGTCAGGGAGGGCAGCTGACAGAGATATTGGTCAAATGCAGGAATTGGGACTAACAGCATGAGCATCATGGTCAGAATGGACTTGGAGCCTGTATCTGTGATTCTATTCACTCCAGCTAAGAATCCCTCAATGAACCACTAATAAATTTGTTTTACATAATTTTTCCTCCATTATGACATGTAGTTTTGCAGGATAAGATTACAATTTTCCAAAAACGCTGGGTAACAATTAGGTCACTTGTATCAGAGACATATTCTCACAATACTTATGTGTATTTAGATACTTAATTGGAAGGATGAGTTACAACATTCACAGCTTGCACAGTCTATCCATCAAGACACAAGGTGGTCATGCTCAGATTTGTGCCTGCCCTTCGTTCTCAGTTTCCTGGGCTCAGGTTTCCTCCTTCTGAGTTTTGGCCTTTGGCCTTTGTGTGAACCCAAGTTCCCATGCTGTTCTATGTTTTGGTCAGTAGCCAAACCCTATTTCTAGCAGCTTTAGCATTTCTGTTCCTTCTATTCTCTTCCAATGAGACCCATATTGGCTAGCTTCATCCCATTGCTTTATATCCCTTACATATCTGGTCAAGTTCCAATGACAGAGCATAAACTAGTGCCATTTAGGAGTAGATAGACAAATACTTTATTGATCCTAAAGGAAATTACAGTCTCACAGTAGCATTACAAGTGCACAGATATAGAATTATTAGAAGAGAAGTAAGAAAGAATAAAAAAAATAAGTGTAACAGGAGGGGTTCATCAGTTCCCGTCTAAAGGTTGACTCATTATAGAGCCTAATGGCTGAGGGTAAGAATGGCCTCATATAGTGCTCTTCGGGGCAGAACAGTTGTCTTAGTCTATTACTAAAAGTACTCCTCTGTTCAGCCAAGGTGGCACACAGAGGGTGGGAAACATTGTCCAGAATTGCCAGGATTTTCCATAGCGTCCTTTGTTCTACCGGAGCCTCCAGCGTGTCCAGTTTGACTCCTATAACAGAGCCAGCCTTTCTAATCAGTTTATTGAATCTGTTGGTATCACCTGTATTGATGTCATTGCCCCAGCACACCACTGCAAAGAAGATTGTACTGGCGACAGCAGACTGGAAGAACACGTGAAGGAGAGGCCTGTATATTCAAAAGAACCAAAGTTTCCACAGGAAGTAGAGGCCTTTGTGCCAGTGCTCCACTCAAGTCTGTCATCCAGGTGCACCTCCAGGTACTTGTTGGTCCTCACCGTATCCATGTCCTCACCATCAATAGCAACAGAGAGCATTGCAAATTGTCTTCCTAAAGTCCATCACCATCTCTTCTAACTTACTGGTGTTGAGCTGCAGATAATTCAGCTTGCACCATTTGACAAAGTTCTGCACCAGGGTCCTATATTCATCCTCCCGTCCACCCTTTATACACCAAACTGTTGCTGAGGCATCAGAGAATTTCTGCAGATGACATGACTCAGTGTTGTATCTGAAGTCCGAGGTACACAGGGTAAACAGGAAGGGAGACAATACAGACCCCTGTGGGGCCCCAGTGCTGCTTATAGCCGTGTCTGACACACAGCTCTGAAGCTGTACAAACTGTGGTCCGCCTGTCGGGTTGTCCATTATCCAGGATACAATGGAAGTGCCAATCTACACTGAACAGAGCTTACGATCAAGAAGCAAAGAAATCCAGGTATAGACACAGCTGTTGAAGGATGCGGAAGATTAACGTAAAAAATAACTCTGAAATTAAAAGAGAAACTGCTGGAAATGTTCAGCACATCAGTCACCATCATCAAGAGAAATGTGGTTTATGGTTTCAGGAATAGTTTTCAAAACCATTGTTCTTTAACTTCCTGCTCATTTCAAAATACCAGCGCTTAACTAATTTTCATTTTTATTTCAGTGAAACAATACATAGATATTATATATAATGGATTTTTATCACATAGAGAAATAAAACATGAAATCAAGCAAACATTACAGCAGGTCATTGATTTTGACTTGTCTTTTAAAGTCCCCATGAACTGGATCAGTTCCCTTCAAATGCATGTTTGTCTGCAGGTTCCCATGATTCTTAAAATCATAGCATCATAGAAAAACATTCCACTCATCACATTCACAATGGATGATTCTTTTTTCCCAGATCTCATAACCATAAGAAACATGGGATGAGGAGAGAGGGCCATTTGTCCCATCAAGTCTGTCCCACCATTCTGGACCTACCCAAGTCTTATCACTTTCCCTGTTCCAGTTATACAAGGTTCTTAATTCCCTGATCATTCAAAAAACACATCTTTTAAAAGTTCATCGATGATATAACTCCCACAGCACTCCACAAAAAGAATATTCTACACATACAGTATGAATGCCCACTTAGGGTCATAGAACTCAACAGCACAGAAACAGGCCATTTGGTCCATCTAGTCCATACTGAACCATTTAAACTGCTTACTCCCATTGACCTGAACCAAGATCATAACTTCCATACTCCTCTCACCCATGTACTAATCCAAACTTTTCTTAATCGTTGAAATTGAACCCACATGCACCACTTATGACACCACCCTCTGAGTGAGGAAGTTTCCTCTCCTGTTCACCTTAAACTTTTCACTAAGGCAAGTGTTATATAAAAGCAAGGATACAATGTTGAGGCTTTATAAAGCATTGTGAGGCCTCACTTGGAGAATGGTGAGCAGGTTTAGGCACCCTGTGTTAGAAAGGATGTGCTGAAACTAATGAGTGTTCAAAGGAGGTTCATGAAACTAACTCAAGGATTGAATGATTTGTTATATGAAGACCGTTTGATGGCTCTGGGCCTGTATTCACGAAAATTCAGAAGAATGAGGGGGACCTCATTGAAACCTATCAAATGTTGAAGGGCCTTGATGGCGTTGATGTGGAGAGGATGTTTTCTATGGTGAGAGAGTCTAAGACCAGAGGACACAGCCACAGAATAGAGGGAGATCCTTTTTGAATGAAGATGGAAAGGAAATTCTTTCACCAGAGAGTGGTGAATCTGTGGAATTCTTTGCAACAGGCTGCTGTGAAGGCCAAGTCTACTGTATATTTAAAGCAGAGGTTGATAGACTCTTGATTGGTCAGGGCGTGGAGGGAGAAGGCAGGAGATTGGGGCCAAGAAGGAAAATGGATCAGCCATGATGAAATGCCAGAACAGACTCGATGGGCCAAATAGCCAAATTCTTCTATATCTTATGGTCTTATTTCAACCTTGATCCATGATCTCTAGTGCCAGTCTCACCCAAATTCAGTGGAAAAAAGCCTACTTGCATTTACACTATCTATACCCCTCATAATTTTGTATAACTCTATCAAATATCCCTTCAATCTTCTACATTCTAGGGAATAAAGTCTTAACTTATTCAACCTTTCCCTCTAGCTCAAGTCCTAGAGTCCCGGCAACATCTTTGTAAGTTTTCTCTGTACTCTTTCAACATTATTTACATCTTTCCTGTAGGTAGGTGACCAAAACTGGACACAGTACTCCAAATCTGGCCTCACCAACATCTTATACAACTGCAACATAATATCCAAACTCCAGTACTCAGTACGTTGACTTATGAAGGCCAATAAGCCAAACGCTTTCTTTCTGACTCTATCTACCTGTGATGCCACATTCAAAGAATTATGGGTCTGTATTCCCAGATTCCTTTGTCCTACCAGACTCCAGAGGGCCCTTTCGTTCACTGGGTAAGATCTATCCTGGTTGGTCCTCCCAAAGTACAACACTCGCACTAGTCTGCATTAAACTCTATCCACACATACAAAATGCTGGTGGAACACAGCAGACCAGGCAGCATCTATTAGGAGAAGCACTGTCGACGTTTCAGGCCAAGACCCTTCATCAGGACTAGAATTCTACTTAAATTCTACCTGCCATTTTCAGACCATTTTTGCAGCTGGTCAAGATCCCACTGTAAGCTTTGATAGTCTTCCTTGTTGTCCAGGACACCCCCAATCTTGGTGTCATCTGAAAATGTGCTGATCCAGTTAACTAAATTATCATCCAGATCACTGATATAGAAGATGAACAACAAAGGACCCAGTACCAATCCCTGCGGCACACCACGAGCCACAGGCCTCCAGTCAGAGAGACAACCCTCTACCAGCACTCTCGGGCTTCTCCCACAACACCAATGTCTAATCCAATTTACTACATCATCTTGAATGCCAAATGACTGAGCCTTCTTGATCAACCGCCCATGCTGGATCTTGTCCCTGAAGGCAACATCCACTGCCTTACCTTCACCAACTTTCCTTGTAACTTCCTTGAAAAACTCTATAAGATTTGTTATGAACTGTAACGTTTTAGAAACAAATCAGCAAGAGATTTCTCAGTGAGTCAGGTTTTAATGTTAAAACTATTATTTTTATTAGTATCTACTTGTAATATAGTAACTTGACCAAGATAAACAAAAGTTAACAGTGTTATGTGTATATATGTGTGTAAATATAGCTCCCCAAATTATCGAACTTGGGGGAACAAGGCTTAGAGTCTTGAGGTGGTAAAGTAAGAAAGTTCAGTCATCCACGTAATAAATGATGGGAGAGAGATATTTGTAATCCACATTGTAATGAAGAGAGAAGGTAAGAACAAAGTATTCCACAGGTTCCACACTGGTAAAATGAGATTACAGTCATCAAAGATCTTGTCCATCGGGTCATTCCAAATCCACATGTGAATTATCACCAAAAACAACCTGTCACAGGAATATCATCTTCGGGTGATTACCACACAACATACCCAGGCAAAGGTTACACAAGTGATCCCACAGGGCATAGGAAAGTTCCAAGCCTCAGCTGTGACAAGCTGAAGCTACTGGCTGCCCCAGTCTCTCTCTCTCTCGTAGTCCCGCCACACTCAGGCGCTCTTAAAGAAACAGTCTCAGTAAACAACCGCAGATTTGTAACAGATTGGCTAGACACAACCTACGATGCATAAAGCCATTTTGACTATCTTAATCAGCCCCTGCCTATCCAAATGCTTATATACCTGCTCCCTTAGAATACCTTCCAACAACTTTCCCACGACTGATGTCAAGCTCACCAGCCTATAATTTCTTGGTTTAGCCTTTTTTCAACAAGCGAACATTAGCTATCCTCCAATCTTAGCCATTATAAAGGACATTTTAGATATTTATGCTCAGGCCCCTGCAATTTCTACACAAGCCTCCCACAGGGGGTGAGGGAACACCTGTCGTGGTCCGGTCCGTGGATACCAGACTCCGGGTCTTCTGGCTGTCCATTGTCTCAGTTGGGCTTCATCACAAGCACCTGATTCTCATATTGAGGCTGGATAATAAGTGGCCCTGGGTTTGAGTGTGGTTGCTGGTTTGTCTTGTTGGTATCCTGTCCTTGTCTCTGTTAGGTAAGTCAGGCTGTCTGAGGTGTTACCCTGAGGCTGGACTGTTCCCTTCCTTCCCTCTGAAGCCTGGCCTGAAGCTTTGCCTACAACCTATGCCTGAAGCCCTGGCCCTATGTCTTGTCCCCAAGGAGGGGTCCTGGCTCTGTGATCTGTGTTCCTGTGCTCAAGTCCAAGGCTTTGGGGAGGTTGTGGCCCGCGACCAAGGCTCCGGGGAGGTTGTGGCCCGCGACCAAGGCTCTGGGGAGGTTCCGTCCCATAAGCAAGGCTCTGGGGAGGTTCCGTCCCATAAGCAAGGCTCCGGGGAGGTTCTGTCCTGTGACCAAGGCTCCGGGGAAGTTCCAGCCCATTGTCCAAGTCCAAGTCGTAGCCTAGGCCCGGAGACCTGGTTTCATCCAGGGCTGGTGTCTGTGTCCAGTATGCCTCTCCCTGCTTCTGCTTTGCTCTCCCTCGACCTAGGCTCTGCGTTCCTGCTCTCCCTCAATCAAGACCAAGTCTGAGCTTCATGTCCTCATCCAGCCCTAGAGTCCCGCATCCTGCCCACACGTCCAGTCCTATTGCCTGGATCCGGAGTCCGAGCCCGAGTCAAGACCCAGGTTCCGGGTCCCTGTCCAGTCTCTGGCTCGGAGTCCTTGTCCAGGTTCCTAGTTCCTCATCCGGGTCCCACTTTCCTACTCTAGTCCTAGCCCATGCCCTGTCTCCTAGCCTGTGTCTTGACCAGCGTCATTTCTTCCCCACTTCCCTTGCTTTCTTGATATACCTCGTCCTCTCCCTAGTACTTCAGTGTCTGTGCCTTGCATTTGGGTCTGTTCCCCAACGCCCACCCTATGACAACACCATGTCTGGCCCTGAGGATTTATTCACCCTAATTTGCCTCAAGACAGCAAACACCACCCTGTCTGCAGTCTGTGTGGGGTCCGTGCCCTCGCTGCTGCTCTGCCTCACTTCTACAGGCTCCGTGTCTGTCTCCTGAGTAAATACAGATGCAAAGAATCCATTTCAGGTCTCGCCCATCTACTTCTGCTCCATGCACTGAATACTACTTTGATCTTCCAGAGGACCAATTTTGTGTCTTGTTATCCTCTTGCTCTTAATATATCTATAGAAGCCCTTAGGATTCTCCTTCACGTTGTCTGCTAGAGCAACCCCATGCCTTCTTTAAGCCTTCCTGATATCCTTCTTAAGTGTTCTCTTGCATTTTTATACTTCTGAAGTGCCTCATATGTTCCTACCTGCCCATATCTGCTGTGGTTCCTTCAGGCTGTTATAACCATGGGTGGTAACCTATGCTATGCTTCCAATGGCGTGCATCTCAAATAGCCTTTGACAGCCGAGTCCCACTCCTGGCCTTCACATGGGGCTTGGCCACTAAGACTGGCAGAACTACTAAGAAAGGAGAAGGGTCACTGGTGCCATAAAACCAGCTGCTTCAGGCAGATGGGACTCATCAGCCGTGGTTGGCAGCTCCTCTAGGAGAAGGAAAACTCTGATCACAAACCTCCACCGCCTTTCAGCTACGCTTAGGGGAAAGGCTTTGGGAAGAGACCCCAGAAAAATCCGGAGCTGGAGTCCACTGGTGCCAAACTGTATCGGTCTCTGCAGTACATTTGGATTTGTAGGTGTTTACAAATAAAACAAAGTGAGGCATTTTAGAAAAGCCGTGGCAAGTCATTTATTAAACCCCAAAACCTGAACACATAGTGTGTGTGCTAAAGTATTCAGACTTCACAGTTGCCAGCCCTTCTTGGTCCACCTAGACACACGGGCATTGACTGGCAGGCCAGTTGTGGAAATGTGCTGCAAGACCGCTTGTGACTGTAGTGGAGAATGTGGGCTTGGTGAGGTTTCGAAATCACCCAGCAGTTCAGTAAATTCACCTGCGCCTGACAGAGTCGTTGTGGAGAACTTACTGCGGGAGCAGGGTACCGACCTCAACTCCTTCACATCCACAAGCTGGCAGCTCTTCAGATCGGCTAACAGTCCTTGGGCACGCAAGAGATCTGCACTGAGCACTAACCACTTTAGCCAGGAGGAAGTCCCACGTGTAACATCACCCACCCTTTAGTCTGGATCTTGCTGTCGTTGGCAGCCTCCAGTGAGGTCTTATCGCTCTTTACCTTCTCATCAATAGCTGATGCTGGCAACACACTCACTTGAGCACCCGTATCACACAGGAAGCATCAACCAAGGCAGCTGGAACCCACAGTGCTCACGGATCTCTGATGTGCCAATGCGCTGGCACTATCGATGCTGCAAGATATTCGGCACTTCACATCACCTCCCTGTTGTGCTCCTCCTCCTTCCCACCGTCTCCCGTCCTCTCCTATTAGATTCCCCCTTCACCAGCCCTTTATCTCTTTCACCAGTCAACTTCCCAGCTCTTTACTTCGTTTAATATGCTGGGCTGCGTTAACATCTGAAACAACGGATCTTGGTGATCAGCAGAGGATTTCTTTGTTTTTTTTCTCTCTAGTAATACTCATCCCAGTTCATTTTAGGGCAATGACAAACTCCAAAAGGACATCACTCCGTATATTTTGTGATTTCGCTGTCCCACACATCATCTGAGCTGTAACTTCCTCTAAAATATCCCGAATTTTTGAGGGGTCCTGTATGAATACAATGTTTAGTGTTCCTACTGTATCTCTAATTCATTATAGGCCAATCGCAACATGCAAACACTTGCAAAATATAACTTGTTTTAAGCCTCCTTCCAAAATGAGACTAGCCAGATCAACTACAAAGCTGTACAAAAAAATCGTACAAAGGAATCGATAATGACATGGACCCCGCAAAGTCCTCCAAGCATGTATTTTATCAGATAAATGTTTCAAACATTTATTTACAAAGCAAGTTGCCTTGCAGGGCTATGATACAGAGTTAATTATTGCTGTCTGACTTTAACCAGGAGCTGAGGCGCGAACTAAAATAGAATGCAATCAAGAAAACTAAGGGTGACTGCAAACAGAATACCAGTACTGAAAACGGATGTAGAGGCAAAGTGAACAAATGAGACAATATCAGCAGATTAGAGGATGTTTTAAAAAAAATGGTAAGCCATCTAGATTCAAGATTGCTTAATGTTATTTCCAGTACACAAGTGCAAAGGACAAGAAAATAATTATGTCTCCGGATGCAATGCAGCAGAAAATAAGACACAATAGGATAAAGAGCACAATTTTTTTTAAAACGCAATACATATAAATGTGTAAGATTGTATGACGCTAGGTTGTACATAACGCAACTGACAGGAGTGATAAGGTAGTGGTCGAGTTAGTGGGTGGAGATGTTGATCAACCTTACTACTTGGGGAAATCTTATGAGGGATAAAGAATTGAATGCATTTGTGGAGAAAGGGTATTTTTTACATTGTCTTCCCAGATAAAGTTAATACCATAGAAGAGAATTTTGAGAAAAATTACCCGACTTGCAAATAGAAAATAGTGTGCGGGATTGCAGCAAAATTCAGGAGGCCAAAGATATGCAAGGGAAATGGGCAGACACTACAAGTAGATGAAATTTAAGGGGGATATTTATAAGCGAAGCTACACGGAAAGTCTAATGTTACACTCTCGGGGGAATGAAAAAGAAGAGTAATTGCATTAGCAGGGGCATATTCCCAAATAACGAGGACAACGGAAACTGATAACCGATAGACAAACACGTCAAATATTCAGCGTTGTAAGCAGGGGCAATCATTTTAAATCTTAACAGTTCATGAGCTTTGCGTCAACTGGAATGTTGCAGTCAAATTTGACAACATCAACTTAAAAAAAAAACGTACGTCAAAGATCTGGAGTGGATGCAGAGGGATGATCAAGGAGAAAGATTTTTCAATGAAACCCAGATGCACTCAAGCGTTTCACAGATGAGACTTAAAAAAAATGTATCAAAGTGTTTTAAGGTTACAGAGTTCCGATGACAGATGCTTCTTCTGACAAGTGGAGTAACAACTAAAGCTCGATATTTAAAAGACAAAATACAGAAATTAGGCGCGGGAGTTGCTTCCATGGGCTCTATATTCCTACCCATTGCTATCACGTTGATTTCCCTGTCACAGTACAATGTTCCCGCTCTCTCTCCATAACCCTTGATGCCTATTTTGTCTAGAAACTTTTCTACTTCGTAAATATATTCTGACACTTTCGGACCAGCACTTTATAGCATCAACTTTCGTGATAAAAATGTCTCCCGGCAGTCCTAAATGACTTACACCACGTGCTGTTATTGTGACCTATCATTAGAGAATCCCACAATCCCGACCAATCACCCTGTCAGAACTTTATATGTTGTAAATGAAGCGAATGAGTATGGGCGCAGTTCGTCAATTTAACAGAAATACAATTAAAACCATTCTATAACTACTTAAAATATTAAAATGCAGTATTGTGACGCTCTGGGAGGGAGCGTGGTCGACAGCCCGCCCCTGCATTTCTAATGACCAGTACCGTTTATTGTTCTTGTGTTAAAAAGCTTTGTGTGATTATGGTGGGAAGTTCTAGTTTATTTATTATTACACTTTAGCTTGGGTTATACAGTAATTTGCTTGTGTATTTGTGGGTCACTCTAACTGTAACCGGGGTATGTGATGGTCATCTCCCCCGTCTTTATGAGACTGGTTGAGTTCATTCTCTGGGTCACGGTGTCCGGACTTCTTTTGAGTTTATCACAATAAAAAGAGTAATAATTTTTTAAAAGGTTGTTGAGTTAACGAGCTCCCTCGCCTGTCGTTATGGACCAAATTTTCGCCACAGTATTTTAACGGAATTGTATTTTTTGCACGTGGAATAAAAAAATTTAAGGTTTCTTTTTACACAAAGGCAATTGTTTGGAGCGCGCTATCTGCGTGTGATTTGTTAAACTTCAAAAATGTTTTAAAATCATAAAAATTTTAGACTGAAACTGAAAGGTTTGAAATGAACACAACTGGGAACGAAATTGAAAGATTTCCGCAAAAAAAAAAATCAGTAGAAATCAAAATTGGTTTTCGTAACGTCAAAGGAATAATCCCGTATCCATCCTAACATGCAGACATCTCTCGGAGTAAGAACAATGGTTGTGTAGCCCTGTTCATAACCCGGAGCAATTAGAGACTGCTGTGCTCGCACCTTTTCTTTCCATAATAGAATGAATATTAAAGTAACTCGTGTTTCTGTGAACCCCGATGTTGTAATCTGCGCTTTTCAGCGAGGAACGAGTCCGAGCTGGCTGTTGTCTCACGTTCTCCGTTCTCCGTTCTCCGTTTATAGCTTCTTCAGGGAAACGAACGGGCAGATTCGAACCCAGTCTAGCGCAAATTAAACGCAAGGCATATCTTAAAACCACGTTCCCCTTTGATCATTTGATGCCTTGTGTCTAACTCGCATTAAAACAGCTTCAGGCGACATCTTGTCCACCTCGGAAACACCATGGCGTCTTCATTATAGGAAAACAAAACAGCGTCACAACCCTTAAGGTCTTGTAGGTTTCATTTAAAACAGCCTCCTCAGCTAATCCTATAATTTTTTCATCAGTGTCTACGTCAAACCTAAAATTTATTTTCTTGTAACCTCTTCAATAACGTACAACTTTAACGATTTCTGCTCATTCTTTATATTTGAGATATCATGGGAAAACGACTATTTTATAAAGAATATTTAATTTGATAAGTAAAATATTGTCAAAATGGCGTTCGGTAGATTTCTTTAAGGATTGGTGAAAGCAGAAGGTTGGAGATGTTTAAACGTCGTTCCAGACGACCCCGCGTAATTTGAATATTGATCGTTTCTCTTTTTCAGGGATTCAGTGCCTGCCTCTTGGAACTAATCAGCCCTGAGACTCGGGTGTATTTTCTAAGGTTGCCTTGTAATATGGCAAAAATCAGCTAAAGAGGATGAAGATTTTACAAATATATATTGGAAGAGTTTTATGATTGGTTACTTGCATATTCTATACTGTTCTTTTAAATGTATATTTTGAATATATTATCATAAGAAGGACATACACATAGAAAGCAGGAGCAAGATTGGGAAACCAGAGGTGCAAAGGGAATTATGAGTCCTATTTAGGATTCTCTAAAGGTTAACTTGCACGATGTGTCAGTGGCAAGGAAGACAAATGCATTTATTTTGAGATGACTGGAATATAAGAACAAGGGAATGATGCTGGGGATTTATGATGCATTGGTAAGACTGCACTTGGGGCATTGTGAGCAGTTTAGCGCCCCTTATCTAAGAAACGATGGCATTGGAGAAGATACAGAGGAGGTTCACAAGGTGAATGAAAGGGTTAACATATGAGGAGCATTTGATGACTCTGGGCCTGTACTCACTGGAGTTTCAAAGAATGAAAGGGGATCTCATGGAAACCTATTGAATATTGAAACCTAGATGGAGTAGATTTAGAGAGCATGTTTCCTATAACGGGGGAGTCTAGGACACGAGAGCACAGTTTCAGAATAGAGGGACATCCATTTAGGACAGAGATTAGGAAGAATTTCTTTAGCCAGAGGGTGGTGATTCTGTGGAATTCATTGCCACAGGCTGCTGTGAAGGCCAAGTCATTGGGTATACTTAAAGTAGAAATTGATAGGTTCTTGTAAGGGTGTCAAGGCTATGGGAAGAAGGCAGGAGAGTGGGGTTGAGAGGGATGATAAATCAGCTATGATTGAATGTTGGAGTAAACTCAATAGACCAAATGGCCCAATGCTGTTCCTATATCTTATGGTCTTAAGTCCACTGGTCTCTTAAGTCTGTCTTGCCAATCAATTTGATCATGGCTGATCAATGCCAAGCTCAACTCTTCTTCTGTACTAGATCCCATTAACTCCCTATTCATCAATCTGTCAAATATTTATGTATCCATTGCCACTTTATATACTTCTAATTGTTGGACCTCCACTATTCTTGGGTGCAGGGAATTCCAGGGATTCACTGGCCTTTTGGAGAAGAGATGTCTATGCACTTCCATTTTAAATTATCTTTCCATTATTTCTTCATTATATTATTTTACTTGCAACTCTCCCACTAATGAAAATGTCTTAACATTTATCCTTTCAAGATACCTTAGGATATCATACAGTATTATGGTTGGATAAAGCCACTGCTCAGTCTTCTGAACTCTAAGGAATACTTACCCAAACTACTTAGCCCCTTTTGATTGGGCAAATCAAGAATTAGGAATTAGACTGGCAGATCTCATTTGGACTGCCTGCAATACCATGTATTTAGATAAGTGAAACAAAATTGTCCAGGCCAGGCCAACTCAAGACTTTGTATGCTCAGAAGCTCCATAGTTTCAAAGGCAGATGAACCCACATGATCAGCGTGCCATCAGCACCTTAAACATTACTTTCCTCCACCACCAGTTCACATTCAGTGCAATGCATACCATCCACAAAATGTTCAGCAATTGTTCATCTAGACTAATCTGACAGTGAGAATCAGTAAATGTCACTTACAAAAATTGAAAAAGGACGGAGGTCTTGCTTTGCCTAATTTAAGAATGTATTACTGGGCTGTTAATGTCCGATATATGTCCTTTTGGTTACACTGGGTCGATAAGAATGATCGGCCAATTTGGGTAGACTTGGAATTGAAAGCTGTGAAACAGTTTTATTTAACTTCATTATTGGGAGCTGCTTTACCTATACAATTAGCTAAAGTTGCTAATTTAAATTTATACCCTGTGATTAAGATTTCTTTACAAATTTGGATCCAGTTCCGTAATTTTTTAACCTAAAAATTTAAACTTTGTAGTTTAATTTATCGAAATTACTTTTTAAGCCTTCTTTGAGTGATCCAATTTTTTTATTTTGGAAAAATAAAGGTATTAATTCTTTTTTGGATCTATTTAAAGAAGATAGACTGATGTCTTTTGAACAATTAGTTGATAAATATTCTCTTTCATACTCACAATTTTTACAATATCTTCAAGTTAGACATTTCTTACAAAAACATTTAAGTAATTTTCCTTACATATTGGATGCTGACCTGTTAGATACCATTACGAGTATGAACCCTTTTATGAAGGGTTCTATTGGAAGAATTTATAATTTACTATTACAATGGGATAAGCGTCCTTTATTTAAGATTAAACAAGATTGGGAAAAGGAACTTAAGTTGACTTTTATGACAGAGGACTGGACACAGATTCTGAAGTTGGTTAACTCTTCTTCGATCTGTGCCAGTCATTCACTGATTCAATTTAAAATTGTACATCGTTACTATTTGATAAAGGAGAGATTGCCTAAAATGTTGATAGTTATTGTGATAGATGTAAAACTGAGACAGCTACACCGGCAAACCTGTTTTGGTCGTGTTCTATACTGGAACAGTTTTGGAAGTCAGTGTTTTCTACAACTTCTAAAGTACTTAAAATTAATGTACAACCTAACAAATTAACTGTGCTTTTTGGAATAATTCCTCAAAATATCCGTGGTATTTCTTTATCTGACCAAGATGTTATTGTGTTTGTTACACTGATAGCTAGGAGGGCCATTCTGTTGAAGTGGAAGGATGCATTGGCTCCCACTCTGTCACAATGGTTCTCTCAAGTGACACTGTGTCTTAGTTTGGAGAAAATTAGCAGTCGAACCTTTGAACCTATGTTTGATTTCGAGAAAAGATGGGGGTTCATGTGCTCGTTACTACCATTTGAGTTAATTGATAGATTTCCTCCACGATCTAGTTGTAAATTTTAGTAATTTTTTTTTCTTGCAGCAGTTTGATGTTTATCTTTAGAAGCTTTTTGTATGATGCATGGCTCTGGGGTTGAACACCTAATGGGTTTTTTCCTCACTATTCTTTGCTTTAGTAGGGCTTTTTGGTCACCAAAATTTTTCAATCCTTAAAACAATGTTTTTTTTTTGAGACGTTGTAAGTGTTACCTACTTCGATGTACTCTTGTTAATTTTGGATAATAATAATAATAAAAAGATTTGAAAAAAAAAGAAAGACTAATCTGACAGCAGCTTGTAAATGACTATTTCTACCAACAAGAAGAAAACTCCTTCAGGTGCATGGCAAAACCACAATTTGCAAGTTTCCCTCCAAGCTGCAAAGCATTCTGCCTAGAAAATGTTACAATACCCTTCATTCTTCTGGGTTTAAACTCCATGTCTGATACATTGTTGCTGTACTTATATCAAAAGGAATGCAAGAGAGTCTGAGAGGGTGGATACTGGGGGAAAAGATCTGATATTTATTTTAAAACACAAACAGGAGGAAATCTGCAGATGCTGGAAATTCAAGCAACACACACAAAATACTGGTGGAACACAGCAGGCCAGGCAGCATCTATAGGGAGAAGGACTGTCGATGTTTTGGGCTGAGACACTTCATCAGTACTAACGGGAAAAAGAGATAGTAAGAGATAGTGTCTGGTGCTCCTGGTGTGGCTTTCTATATATTGGTGAGACCTGACGCAGACTGGGAGATCACTTTGCTGAACACCTACGCTCTGCCCGCCAGAGGAAGCAGGATCTCCCGGTGGCCACACATTTTAATTCTATGTCCCATTCCAATTCTGATAAGTCTATCCATGGCCTCCTCTACTGTCAAAATGAATCCACACTCAGGTTGGAGGAACAACACCTTATATTCCGTCTGGGTAGCCTCCAACCTGATGGCATGAACAATGATTTCTCTAACTTCCGTTAATGCCCCTCCTCCCCTTCTTACCCCATCCCTAATTTTTAGTTTAAAAAAAAATTCTCTCTTTCCCTCTCACAATAACTCCTTGCCTGTTCTCCATCTTCCTCTGGTGCTTGCCTTCCCCTTTCTTTCTGCCAAGGCCTCCCGTCCTATGTTAATCCCCCTTCTCTGGCCTTGTATCCCTTTTGCCAATCAACTTTCCAGCTCTTAGCTTCATCCCTCCCCCTCCTGTCTTCTCCTATCATTTTGGGTCAACCCCACCCCTTCCCACTTTCAAGTCACTTACTATCTCTTTTTTCCAATAGTCCTGACGAAGGGTCTCGACCTGAAACGTCAACAGTACTTTTTCCTATAGATGCTGCCTGGCCAGCTGCGTTCCACCAGCATTTTGTGTGTGTTGCTGATATTTATTTTGCTGGCTCTCGAGACCAACTTGCAGTTCTGCCACAGTGGAGGAGGACCACTACAATGGGAAACAAGAAAGTATCAGAATTGTACTGGACATTTTGAATGTTGTCTAGTGCCTGTGCAATAATTGCCCAGAGGGTGTGGAGACTTCACTGCAGTGCGCTGAATGCTGTATTACTTAGCGATACAGAGACAGGATACCAGCACTACATCCTCTTTTGCAAGACCAACTGCATTGAACTTGACCCACAAATAAATAAACTAGCAAATTGCTTTATTTTTGTCATACTTACTGAGGTACAGTGAAAAGCTTTCTTTTGTATGCCACCCATTCAGATAATTTCATTGCATCAGTGCACTGAAGGTTTTCTGTTCTTGTGGGCATTGAATATTGCACTGCTTAACTCCTCTTTCCACCACTACTTTGAATGTGTTACCCTGGCTACTAATGTCTCTGTTACGGAAGGAAGATCTTTTCTATCAACTGCATCAAGGTACCTCAAAGTTGTGCACTCCATTCTAGGTGTGGCCAACTCAAAACCTTGTACATCTTGATCACAACTGCAGTCAAATTTCTTTTCATCTTTCTTATGTCAAGAGATACAACTCACAGAGTTATCCAAACTTTTCTGTTAGCTAAATTTCTGGATTCCCAACATCATCCAGTTAATTTCTTCCACTCTGCTTCTAATACACCCCTCCTGCAATGTCGCAATAAAAAAATTATGCTCAGTATGTGTGGAGAGAAGCATTATGGGAGGTTAAACCAGACAGGACTTACATAGTATACAACAGCCCTTGCTGACTGATGTAGAACAGAAAGACCCAGGGTACTTGTGCATATTTCCTGAAAATGGCGACAGAGGTAAGCAAAGTGGTGAAGATGGTACACAACATGCTTGCGTTCATTGGATGCGGCACCAATTAAAGCGGTTGGGACATTATCATGCAGTTGTATAGTTTATGCAATTGTATATGCTATAGTTGTATAGGGTGTTGGTGAGACAGCACCTGGAATACTGTGTATAACCCTAGTTGGCATACTATAGCAATGATATGATTAAGCGAGAGGAGATACAGAAGAAATTCAATAGGTTGTGGCCAGGATGGAAGGCAATGAGTTATGGGAAAGTGACTGGATAGGCTAGGACTGTTTCCCCCGGAACGAAGGAGGTTGAGGGCTGGCATTATAGAAATGTATAAATTTGTGAGGAGCATAGTCAAGTTAACTGGGCATAATCTTTTCCCTAGTGTAGGAGAGTCTAAAACTTAGAACATAGGTTTATTGGGAGAGGGAAAAAAATTTAAAGAAGAATGAAGAAGCAAGTTTTTCACACAGATGGTGATCAGTATATGGAAGAGTTGCCAGAGGATGTGGTAAGATGAAGGCAGATTTATGGATAGGAAGGATTTGGGCTAAATGGCGTCTGGCGTGGGTCTGGCGCAGGAGTTCCCAGCCTACCATTAAGTAATGGGTCTGTGAACTCCAGGTTGGGCAGCTCTGGTCTAGTGTAAGGAGGTAGCTTGACCAGCATGGTGATGTTGGGCTGAAGGGACTGTTTGCATCTATAGCTATGATTCTACTTAGTCTGATTAATGAATGCAGTGTCTGGATGATCTTGCTGCCTTTATATTCTGTGAAGTCAGTTTCAACAGTGGCTGGATGACCATGACCTTGGTGAAAGACACCCTCTGGCCCACTGTAAACGTGCTCTGGCAGTCTCTAAGATCCAGGACTATGTCCAGAGAGATGAACTCCTCCATGGGAAGGACCACAGTGCTTGCAGACATTCTGTGTTTGTAAGGATGGGTGGGATAAATGCGGTCACATTCCACCCAGTGAGGCTTCTGAACTGTAAGGTGACCATGGATTGTGTTGCTGTCCTAAAGTGAAATGAACGATCAATAGTGTCAGATTACCCGAAGGAATTTCCTACTGATCATAGCGCCATGATTTTCCATAAGATAATTATTCATTTAAAGACATTAAAATACATAAAATGGAATTTTACTAATTGTTTTGTGAAACGCACCACCTAAAGAACCCGCGAACCTATAGTATCTTCGTCGGTCTGTGACAATTCTTTCCTTGAGTTAAGCAGAAAGTGAAAGCTTTCAATGTACTTTACTTGGAAATATTCCCTCAATTTGCGGTGTTTGCGGTTAGAAGCAAAATGGCTTACTTTTGGAACGTCAAAGGAATATCCTGATGTACCCCTTTAAAAAAGGTACATGAACTCGTGGAGATCCAAGAGCAAAGTAGTTCAGCTCAGGAGGATATTGCTCTCCGACCTAAAGGCCAATCGAGCCGCCGCTCAGAGTTCCTTAGCCGCATTTCTCTGCATCGCTTCAGCATGTTTGTGCCGAACGCCTGGAGACGCTTCGTTTTCCTTGTTTTGTTGCCAGGGATTCTGGCTCAGACGTGTCGGAATCAGCAGGTGTACAAAAATCAAGAAAGCCTCCTTGTACTTAATAAAATGGTGAGTGTATACAGCAGTATTGGCGCGCATAAACTGAAGTGTTGACTCCCCGGTAAAGGGCTAGTTTTGGCAAGGTGGAATGAGACTTCTGCGAAATTGCAAAAACGGATCGCTGATGTAATTGAGACTGTAAGCCTGAAGAGACCAAAATATGAAAATAAAGCATATAAAGCTGTTAGTCGATAGTATCTGTGGCGACAGAAATTGAGCTGAAGTTCCAGCTCTGTCATAGCTGAGAAAGTTTTCTAAATGAAACAATTTCTATGTTGCAGAGAAAGGGGTGAGGGCGGTGCGATCAAAAAAAATGGAGGGTGGGGGCAGGTGTGAGTGAAGTCAGTTCGGGAAGGGGAGCTGAGGGGTGGCGGGACGATGAGTGAATGGACATGGAAGAATGTAAATAATTCCTGGTAACCCTAGAGATGAGTTTCATTCGATATCGTGTCCTAAATGTTCTAATGTGCCGTGGGAGTGAACAAGTTCCGGTGGAAGAGAGGGGGAGAGGAAAGTCGGAATTATATAGTTGACTATCTAAATCTTGTCGACTGAACCGAAAATTCAGTAGAGCGGTCATTCCACCGCGTTTCGTATCTCTGGGTGTGGAAGAGACCACACCGTGTGTACACCATGAAAAAAGTTAAATTGCCAGTGGACAATGCTGCTTTAGGGCGATGAGAATCCGGGCCTCGGGGGGTCGGGTTTGTGGGGAAGGTGGTAAAGCACGGGCTTATTTTAAATGGTCCGTTAAATAAGCTGCAGCTAAATCTTTGCTTTTGCAGGGAGGATCACTGACACTGCAGTGCTCACTTGAAAAACAATCGCTGTGCGCTCAGAGAGTGAATTTGACCAAACTCCGGGACAGGGTGAGTGTCTGCACTTTGCACTTTACGGATGTTCCCAGCGGCAAGATTTTTTGGAAAGCGTATCTTAAACTCATTTCAAAAGCAAATGTTATTGTTTAAGATACGAACACATTATGTTAATCCTTTTGACAAGGCCACAAAACCGCAGTTCGGATAAATGCGTTGAGAGTCTGATACCCCACCAGGAATGCGCTGAGGGTCTTTAGATGTCAACGTCGACGTGGAGACAAGATTTTAAAGGCACATTTTGCAAACGTGCTTAATCTATTGATGCAAACACGAGGAAATCTGCAGACGCTGGGAATTCAAGCAAGGCACACAAAATGCTGGTGGAACACAGCAGGATAAGCCTGCAGCCTGTTGCGTTCCACAGCATTTTGTGTGAGTTGTTTAATCGAATGATGATCATTTGATGTTGAGTTAAGGGTAGCGTAGCGGCTAGCTTGGTGCTGTTACAGTTCGGGGCATTGGAGTTCAGGGTTCAATTCCGGCCTCCTCTGAAGGGAGCCTCTGTGCGTCCTCCCCGGGAATCCGTGGATTTTCCCCGGTGTTCCGGTTTCCTCCCAACGCCCGTGATATAGTTAGGGTAAATTGTCCCGTGATATAGTTAGGGTTAGATCGGGCTTGTTGATGGCTACTGTCCCTCGATGAGGACTGTTGTGTGTTACTTCAACTTCCCCTTCATGAAGTCCACAATCAATTCCTTGGTCTGACTGATGTTGAGTGCAAGGTTGCTGTTGCAACACCACTCAACCGACTGATCTATCTCATTCCTGTATACCTCCTCATTGTCGTCTGAAATTCTACCAACAATGGTTGTGTCATGGGCTCGAAGCGCCTGTTCCGCCCTGTATCTGTAAATAAATAAATAAAATACAATTTTCACTCTGTGTATTTTGCATAGGGCGAGGAATGGATAACGGTTGTCTATGAAATGTTAAGTCATATGAGAAAGATCTACAACATGAACCTGGATTCCGTCACGTGGCCCCCGGACCAGGTGGAATCATTCAGGGTTCTCCTGGATGGGCAGCTCAGAGAGCTGGAAGAGTGCGCCACGAGGCGCGGCCTGGGGTCTCGTCCAAGGAGAAGGACCGCAATTAAAAAATACTTCAGAGAACTCACCAAATTTCTTAAACGGAAGGTGCGACCGTTGATCTATTTTATTACCTATGGACTCGCTTGGAATGATTTCACCCAATCTAAATCTGTTCATTCTCTAATGCATATTCATTATGTTTCTCCAGGGATTCAGTGCCTGCGCCTGGGAAATAACCCGCACTGAGACGCGGGCGTACTTTCAGCAGTTCCCTCGCATAATGGCAGACGACAGCGAGAGAAGATGAAGATATTGCACATACATACTTAAAGAAATTTGAAATTATTTATTTATTATTTAGTTCGAAAGGAAATTTATTTATTAATATGTTTAGTTCGAAAGGAAATTTATTTATTCTATTAATATGTTAAGATATATTTAAGTATTCATTTTGATTTTGTGGATATTTTCTGGAAGTCTTGTGCTTGTTATGTACAATTTGAGAGAGTATGTATTCAAAACAGCTTTGTCCAAATTGAAGAGAGATAATAAATATTTTGACAAACAAGATCTGAAACTGTTATTTATTAGAAAACTCAGTGTCTTGTTTCCATTTGTGAGTAATGAACTGAACAGATTCCTGGCAACTGACGCATCGACGCAAAGTGGGATTCTCCGGATTTCCGTTCCGAATATCCATGCCCTGCTACACCCTCCACTCCCTATCACCTAACACCGGTCTGATCCTGTTTTTCGTTACCTATCTCCCTTGTCAAATTGTGCTTGCTGATGTTCCTGTTTAAAACCTAAATACAGGAGGTTCTGTCGAAGCTGGAAATCTTGAGCAACATACACAAAATAGTGGAGGAAACAGCCGGTAGTAATGGGACTAGTTGGTGTATGTTGCCAAATCATGAGGAGGACAATGCAAACCGTTAAAGGGCTGATACAACCCACCAAATAATTGATTATGTAAACACGAGCATTAGAAAATAAATGATTCAATCATTCCATAACTTTACGCCTCAGTAGCTGTGCATGAGCTGCAGCGTTGGAGTCAAATGTGACAATCTCAGGTTTAAAAGTACGCCAAAGCCGTGCAGAGACTGAAGGAAAAAAATTACAGATATTTCAATGAAACAGAGACGAAAATCAAATGCCCCAAAGAAGACAGGGTTGCCGGAAACTGAATCGAAGTGTTCAAAGTTACAAGGAGTTCTGACAGGGGATGAATTTTAGGATATTTTCTGTCAAGTGGAGCAACGACCGAAGGTTGAAGTTTGAAGGCTAAACTATATATGAAAAAAAGAACAGGATTGGACTCTGTGGCCCTAGTACAGCTATCCATTGCCGTCATGTTGATCCTCTGTCTCAATACCCCTTCCCTATTCCCTCCCCATATTCACTGATGCCCATTTCAGCCACTTGTGGACCAACAACTTAAAGAGTATCGAATTCAATCACTGGGTGATAAAACGTCACGTTCCTTCTATCCTAAACGACATACTCTATGCCCTGGGATTGTAACCTATCAATACGATTGAGACCCCTCTCCCGACCCGGGCACCTCGTTTTCTCGGCCTGTCAAACTTTTATATGTCATACGTACAGCGAGTGAACATGGGAAAAGATCGGCAATTTAACGTCACTGGAATTAAAAATATTCAATAAACACTTGAACTATTAAAACATTTGAAATATTTTTTATTTTGTACGGTAGAAAACAAGAGCAGGATTTTCTTTACAGAAAGGCAGTTGTTTAGAGCGCATTCCCTGATCACATTCTGTCGAATATTTATTTCAAAAGTATTTTAAATCATAAAAGTTGCAAATGAACATAAACTGAAAGTGAAGGATTTGAAGTGAACACAACAGGGAAGAAAATTAAAGATTCGCTCCAAAAAAAATCGATTGGAAACTTTCTCCGTAACATCAAAAGGAAACGCCCTGAACGAGCATACATCTCTCTGAGAAAGTACAATGGTTACCTAACCCCGCTCATTACCTGCTTGTGTTCCCACTTTCTGCTTTCAGAGATAGCAGGGTGAATATTAAAGCAATGTGTTTCTGGAAGCTCTGGTGTTACAATCTGCACTCCTCCTTGCCGAGGACTCACGTTCTCGCACCTACAGGCGGCGAAGCCTCCTTCATGAGAGCGAGGGGGCAGCTTCGAAGCTTGTCTGGCGCAGGTTTAACGCAAGGCACGGTTGAAAACCCCTTTCGCCAGCACATAGACTTCATACCACATCTTGTTCGCCTCCAGCATTTGGAGTGTGTTGCTCTAGATTTCCAGCATCTGCAGAGTCTTATCTATTTTTGTACCCCCTTCAATACTGCATGACTTTATATCTACCATCTCCGCTTGTTCACGGGTTCAATGCTCGCTGGTGCCTCTAAGGAGTTTGCACATTCTCCCAGTGACCGCATGGGCTTCTTCTAACTGCCATGTTCTCCTTCCATGATGCAAAGACTTACGACTTTGTAGGCTAATTGATCCATAAGACCAAAGGACATAGGAGCGGAATTAGGCCATTCCATCCAGTCTGCTCCGCCATTCCATCATGGCTGATCCCGGATCCCACTAAACCCCATACACCTGCCTTCTCACCATATCCTTTGATGGACTGGCCGATCAGGAAACTATCAACTTCCGCTTTAAATATACGCACGGATTTGGCCTCCGCCGCAGTCTGTGGCAGAGCATTCCACAGATTTTCTACTCTCTGGCCATTAAAAAAAATTCCTTGCCTCTGTTGGAAAGGTTCGCCCCTCAATTTTGAGGCTGTGCCCTCTAGTTCTGGATACCCCACCACAGGAAACATCCTCTCCACGTCCACCCTACCTAGTCTTTTCAACATTCAGTAGGTTTCAATGAGATTCCCATGCATTCTTCTAAATTCCAGTGAGTACAGGCCCAATGCTGCCAAACGCTTCTCATATGTTAACTCCTTCATTCCCGGAAATATCCTCTTGAATCTCCTCTGGACTCTCTCCAACGATAACACATGCTTTCTGAGATATGGCGCCCAAAGCTGACAATACTGGAAGTGCAGCCTGATTAGTGTCTTAGAAAGGCTCAGCATTATCTCCTTGCTTTTATATTCTATTCCCCTTGAAATTAATGCCAACATTGCATTGCCTGTAAATTAACCTTCTGGGAGTCTTGCACAAGGACTTCGAAGACCCTCTGCACCTCCGATGTTTGAACCTTCTTCCCTTTTCGGTAACAGTCCACACTATGGTTCCTTTTACCGAAGTGCATTCTCATATTTCCCAACACTGTATTCCATCTGCCACTTTTTGCCCATTCTTCCAATTTGTCTAAGTCCTTCTGCAAACGCATTGCTTCCTCAGCACTACCCACCTCTCCGCCTATCTTCGTGTCATCCACAAACTTTGCCACAAAGCCATCAATTCCATTATCTGAATCACTGACAAACAATGTGAAAGGTAGCGGTCCCAATACTGACTCCTAAGGAACATCATTAGTCATGGGCTACCAACCGGAAAAGGCCCCCTTTTTTCCCACTTGCTGCCTCCTGGCTGTCAGTCATTCCTCTATGCGTGTCAGTATCTCTCCTGTAATGCCATAGGAGTTTTTCTTGTCAAGCAGCCGCATGTGCCGCACCTTTTCAACTTTTCTCTGAAAATCCAAGTAACGGACATCCACTGCCTCTCCTTTGTCCCCCGTGCTTTTTACTTCCTCGAAGAACTGTAACAAATTTGTCAGCCAAGATTACCCTTCACAGAAACCATGCTGGCATTAGTCTCCAAGTATCATTAGTCTCTAAGTATCTTGAAACCTCATCCTTAATAATAGACTCCAACACTTTCCCAACCACTGAGGTCAGGGTAACTGGCTTATAATTTCCTTTCTTTTCCCTTCCTCCCTTCTTAAGGAGTGGAGTGACATTTGCAATCTTCCAATCCTTTGGGACCATGCCAGAATCTAAAGATTTTCGAAAGATCCTGACTAATGTATCCGTTATCTCTTCAGCAACCTCTCTCAGGACTCTGGGATGGAGTCCATCTGGCCCAACTGACTCATCCACCTTCAGACCTTTGAGTTTGCCTCGCACTTTTTCCTTATTAACAGCAAAGACATTCACGTGGTTCTAATGGGCGGCGCGGGATCATTGAATCGAAAGGGCCTGCTACATTGCTGCGTCACAAAAGCTGCGTCATAACATCGATATTCTATAAAGCATATTTGTTGTAGTAAAAATTCAAGTGTTACACAAATAAACTTCGACAACGGTAACTAAAATTCCTGTCGCAAATGGAGTTCAGTCGAGTTGTTCAGAGAGTGGAGAAATTAGGTCAGAGATGTTTAAGACGGAAATCTAGTGGTCCTGCGACTCTAGCTGAAATTTCGACCTTTAGGACTCTGTTCATTCCACTACCCTCAAACGGACAAAAGACACCATGAGATTTATAAAAGTGAAGATAACTTTATATGTGGTCCAAGTGCAGGAGGTTTAATGTTTCGTTTCAATCTTGAACTTGCATATTTTAAATTAGTAGTTCTCCATTTATAAAGTTATATATATTTCTACATAATAAGCAGTACTGCATTAAATATTCCCAAAGCAAAATAAATATTTCATTATAATTCAACATAAACAAAAATATTCTATTTCCTTTCAAAATCCATCAATATCAAATACTTATTTTTAAACAAAATAAATTTGAATATCTTTCAACACTTCCCTGGAAATCCTTCAGTTTCTCTCGATGATCGTTGCCATTATAGGAAGGAGCTGTTGGAAATACTACTGGGTCTTCCTGTAGGCGATCTCCCAGGCACGCGCACCGAATCTCTGAAAAAGGTAAATGTTCAAGCACATGCATCAGGGAATGAATATTTAGATTAAATTAAATAACGACACGTGAGTTATTGGGTAATAAAATGTCACTGGTCGCATAATCCTTTGAGAAACTTGTTGACTTTCATGAAATACTTTTGAATTGCGTCACTTCCCGGTTGGGGTTACGAGCTTGGTTTCCGGGAAACCAGTGCTTCATTGCGTCACGACAAGTATTTTCCTGCCGGTTAAGGCAACCTTGAGCCAGTATCCCTGGAAACAAAACGAATGAAATGCAGATTCTCCAGGCGTTCGGTAAAGCCATGTTCTGGCAGTGCAGGGAAAGCGGCAGTCTGAAACATGACAGCGTCTGGATCGGGCTTCAGTTCGGAATACAATACCCTCCCGAGCTGAATAACTCTGTCTTTGGACTGAAAGGATCGTTCACTCTTGAGGTGATGTACCTAGTTTAGGGTGTGATGCACCATCAATAACTCTCGGAGACGTGAGGCGAGAGATAGGCTTTTATTAGCTGGAAAGACTGAGGGAGGAGCAATGCCTCCAATCGCCTTTATACAGGGGTCTGTGGGATAAGCCACAGGAGCAGTCAGCGGGGGGGGGGGGGCCTGTCCAGACAGGAAAATATAGTTCACCACAAGGTGTACACCAGGATATTCCTTTGACGTTCCAAATAAAAACAACACTCCATTTTGTTACTTTGCTTCTATCCCCAATAACACCGGAAAACAATTGTTTTTCCAAAGTGTTGCTTCCTCAGGTTTTTTTTTGTTTGTGAAGGACTGCCTAATGCTGAACACAAATATGACTTTAGACGGCTGGTATCACGTAGGAATTCGGAGAAACTTTTATTGAATATGACATGTTTAATAGTAGAATGGTGACGTCGCTTTGCAATACCTAAATATGCTTTGCTGAAGATGTTCGTTTGTACTCAGTTTCTGAGGCTTCTCTCTTATTTGTCCAACAATAATCAGCCAGCATTGATGGTTTCCAGTTCTCCTGATTCCGTTTCTCCATGACTGTGATATCCTGGTGAAATCTTTCACCATGGTCATCACTGACAGTGCAGGGAAGGCGTCTAAATGGGAATGCAGAAAATCAATCTTTAGTTGCACTTCGTGGTTTTGTGTGCTTGAAGCATGTTGCCAACCAGCTGCACGTAGTTTGGTGCTCTATAATTGCCAAGAAAATTTATAACAATATCCTTGAATGTCTTCCATGCGATTTCGTCGGGTCCTATTAAAAGTTATTCAAATTTCCTGTCATTGGTTTTTGTTCCAATAAAAATACCTTCCTTAATCTTGGCATTAGTTATTCTGACTTGAATTGTGAATTATGTATTGAAATAAATACTGTATAAATGATTTCAAAAAATGGTGCGTGATGGGAACTTTCGTGGTTATTTTAATGATCAGCAGCTCAGAATTCATAAGATACACCCAAAATTATTCAAGAAGCAAAATCTTCCTTGATGTAACAAAACACATTGATGAAGGTAGAGCAGTGGATGTGACGTATATGGATTTCAGTAAGGCATTTGATAAGATCCCCCATGCAAGGCTCCTTCAGAAAGTAAGGAGGCATGGGATCCAAGGAGACCTTGCTTTGTGGATCCAGAACTGGCTTGCCCACAGAAGGCAAAAAGTGATTGTAGATGGTTCTATTCTGCATGGAGGTTGGTGACCAGTGGAGTTCCACAGGGATCTGTTCTGGGACCCTTTGTGGTTTTTATAAATGATTAGGATGAAGAAGCAGAAGGGTGGATTTGGAGGGCGTACCTTATGAGAATGGGTTGAGTGCACTTGGCCTTTTCTTGTTGAAACAACGGAGGATGAGAGGTGACCTGATGGAGGCGTCTAAGATGATGAGGGACATTGATCGTGTGGATAGCCAGAGGCTTTTTCCCCAGGGCTGAAATAGCTAACACAACGAGGCACAGTTTTGAGCTTTCTGGAAATAGGTACCGAGGGGATGTCGGGATAAGTTTTTCACACAGAGAGTGGTGGGTGTGTTGAATGCACGGCTGGCGAATGTGGTGGAAGCGAATCTTTTAACAGCTTCTCAGATGGGTACAGAGAGCTTGGGAAAGTAGAGGGCTATGCCCTGGGGAAAGTTTAGGCAGTTTTTAGAGGAGGTTACATGGTCAGCACAACATTGTGCTGAACGTGCTGTAAATTTCTGTGTTCAATGTTTGTTGTCCAGTGTAATTGAAGGGCATCTTTCAGTTCATTCCTAAAAGCGAATTTCAATTTTTATTTAACTCATGGAGCAAATTGCGAAGATGGGAGGATTATCTTTCTGATATTCAGTAAAGGGCAGTTAGTTCTCTACCTCAGGTAAGATGTCCTTCTGATGCCTGGATCTCACAAGTCCAATAAATAAAATCCTAGTTCATGTATTCCTTAAATGTGGTTTTTTTTTTGGATAGGAAAACATGGAAGTCAGAATGGGATTTCTTATTCTGCTTCTGGCCCTATTTGTCGCATTATACTGCAAGGCAACGACAAAATGCGTCATCTTCCCGCAGTTCGATATGACTGCACTTTGTCGATGCATAATTTGCTGCAATCACATCAAATATTCCGAAATTTAGGCAAATACTATGCCAATGCAGGGTTTTTAATTCACCTCTACTGTGTGTGTGTGTGTGTGTGTGTGTGTGTGTGTGTGTGTGTGTGTGTGTGTGTGTATATATAAGACGTGGTGCTCCATCACGATTGTTCAAGATTGTTCCAAGACAAAGTAGAACTATACAAAATACAGCACCTGGGGAAAACACCGATGAAAGTAGAACTCTGTAAACCGCATTTGATAAGACGAAGGTTTCAACCTATGTTACAAAACAGGTTGTTATGTGGTTGTGCTGGTTGTAATAGCCATCCGACTTTAACGTGTTTAGACAGAGGAGCCTCGCCGCGGTAATGCCAGAGATGAAGGTTTACAGGTATTTCATTAAATGAGAAATTTCTAAGGAAGATTAAATGATTAAATAAAAAGATTATAGCACTTCAAAAGACTGGAATAACCTATCTAGGACTGGATTTCGGTTATCCGGGTTAGAGTTTTGCCGTGATTGCGCAACTGCAATAACCGATACGATCGATTTCCAAGAAGGGATCTATCCGCATTTTCGACTTGATTCTCTTTACACTGATCCTGCCCGACTTGACGAGCGCTTGCAGCATTTTCTGCTTGTATTTCATATTCCTAGCATCTGCAATTATAATGAGGTCCCGTAACAATCTCTCCAATCATCGGAAGGAGGCTCTATTATAACGCATGTCTAAGCTTAAACGTATGTGCAAACCAAGACACTGAGTGTGTTCAAACTGAAGGTTTTACAGATGATCCCAGAATCAGTAGCAATGTGAGATGGATTTTCGGGTCAGTACAACAAAACGAGCGTAAATGATTTTAGTTATGAACGCGTCATGTCATGTCAATACAGCTGTTGTTACGATATCAGAGATCCAATTCTATACAAAATATTTGCATATTACGTCTGCCATGGCGACCATTCATTTGCCTCCACGGAACTACTGACTTGCTCCAGACTTTTCTCCCTAGTATATGTATCTCTTCAAGTTCAAGTTTAAATTCAAGTGCAATTGTCATGTAACCATACAGGAATACAGCCAAATGAAACAGTGTTACTCTGGGACCAAAGTGCAAAACACAGTACCAACAGTCATACATAGAACAAGACACAGATTGCGCATAAAACACACAAAAATTAGAATATAGCCCAATTTCCTCAATCCATGGACGTTGTCTGCGAGAATAAGCCCGAGCAACACACACAAAGTGCTGGAGGGATTCAGCAGGCCAGGCAGCATCTGTGGAAAACAGGCGACGTTTCGGGCCCAGACTCTTCGGCGCGACGGGAGAAAAATAAAAGCTGAGAGGAGTAGGTTTAAAAGGTGGGGGGGGGGAAGAGAGAGAGAAACACAAGGTGATAGGTGAAACCTGAAAGGGGAGGGGTGAAGTAAAGAGCTAGGAAGTTGATTGGTGGAAGAGATACAGGGCTGGAGAAGGGGGGAGTCTGATGGAAGAGGACAGGAGGCCCTGGGAAGAAAGAAAAGGGGGTGGGGAGTAATACCAGAGGGAGCGATGAGCTGGCAAGGAGGTAAGGTGAGAGTGAGAAAATGAGATGGGGAACGGTGAAGGCGTGGTGGGGGGCATTATCGAAAGTTCGAGAAATCGATCTTCATGCCATCAGGTTGGAAGCTACCCAGGCGGAATACAAGGGATTCAATATAAAGCGTGGCCTCATCACGACGGTGGAGGAGGAATCGGAATGAGAATGGGAAGTGGAGTTACAATGGGTGGCCACTGGGACAACCCACTTCTTCTGTAGGTGCTCGGCGAAGCGATCTCCCAATCTACACCGGGTCTCACCGATATACAGGAGGCCACCGGACACAGTATATGACCCCTGAGGCAGTCCGCAACTTCTCTTCCATCCAGCGAACGCTATTGTCCTTCTGTCATTTTGATTTTAAGAGTTAGTTTACTAAAGCAAAAGCAAAAGTTTCCCCAGAGGAACAAGGTAAGAACTACTAACGCCAGCAGCCATGCTCAGCCACGGTTGTGAAGAGGACTTGTGCAAAGGTGCATAATCGATTGATGGCAATTAGATTTGGAAATTATACTTGACAATTCCCGCCTTTCGAATGGGACCAGAACCTCAATGCATTTTGTGCGGTGCCAAGAGTGGATCAGTAATGTCAGTCAAACACTGCAGCAAATCAGCAAGATCTACAGCACGAAGCTGAGCTCAGACCTATGGCCATTGGACAGGGTGGAACACCTCACGGTTCCCCGAGGTCGGCTTCTCCGATAGCTTGAAACAAACGATGAAGCCGGGATCTGCGCCCCGGCCAAACAGAAAATCTTCCATTCAAACACACTGCAGGAAACTTGTTTCTTAAGCGTAAAGCAGGACTGTTGGTATTTTGTTACTTAATGAGCCGCGTGGAAGTATTTCACCCAGTGGAACTCTGTTCATTATCTTTCTACTGATTTTATACCATTCTTCAGCAGCAGAGCCACGCCACCTCCCCTGCCCACCTTCCTGTCCCTCCGATACTAAAATGTATCTTGGACAACAACCATCCTTCAGCCACGATTCTGCGATGGCCACAACAACAAACCTGACAATCTGTACTGGTGTAACAAGATCATTCACCTTATTTCTTACACTCTGTGCGCTGACATACAACACTTGGAGTACTGTATTTGCTATCCTTTCTGATTCTGTATCCCTAATGCACGGACACTCACCCTGCTGGCTGCAATGATGTCCTATCATCTATCTGCCTTCCTGACAGTCCGACTGCACGCTATCTTTGCTTTTTTCCATTTACATTCGTGCTATCCTGACTCCGGTTCCTGCACCCCCGTCAAATTAGCTTAAGTGCTCCCAACAGCTCTAACAAACCTGCTCGCAAGAATATTGGTTCCTCTTGGGACGTGCAAACTGTCACTTTTGAACAGGTCAAATTTCATAATTTATTTTATCTGTAAGGCCGCGCCTCCTCTACATTTTCACATGGCTGCAGCTTGCCCGATTTTTCACTTTTCAATCTTCATTGTTATTAACATTATTCCAGAGTTTAATAGTGCTTGCATTTACATGAGAAATATAAGGTTGTGATCATATGTGATTTTAACATATGGAGAAAGGCCAATTTTATCAGACAGGATTTGGCAAATGTGGATTGGGACGGGCTGTTTTCTGGCAAAGATATACATGGTAAGTGGAAAGCCTTCAAAAGTGAAATTTTGAGAGTACAGAGTTTGTATGCTCCTGTCAGAATAAAAGCCAAGGATAACATGTTTAGGGAACCTTGAATTCAAAGAGCTATTGAGGCTCTGGTAAGAAAAGGGTGTATAGCAGATAGGAACAAATGAGGTTCCTGAAGAGTTTAAGAAATGCAAGAAAACATTTAAGGAAATCAGGAGGGCTGAAAGAGGACAAGGGGTTTCTCTGTTGACATGCCTCTCTACCAGAGGCCTTTCGGTTCAGACCAAAAGAATAACAATCACAGTTTTCTTGAAAGTACATACTGTTTATTAGCAAGCTTGCATTCTCAGTTGGCAAAACGGAGTCCCTGCTCATTGACCTTGAGAAAACCTGCAGTCAAGTGGGCCCAGAAGACAGTCTGAAGTTGATATTGTTATCATATATTTTGATAAGGGTAGACAGAGAATCTTCTCATGGAACCAGCACTTCTTTGCTCATACATTATTCTCACAGCACGACCTGTCGCCCTTTTAATTCTACATATAATTCCTCATTCCCTCCTTTTGTCATTCCATGACAACTAAAATTATCAATGTCAGGGTTGTTGTGCATCTTAATTTTCATATTCGTGTAAGAAGGGTGGATAGTAACCCAAGGGATAAGCCAAAGGGCTTTCCATGTCATCATAGTCCCCATCCTCATCATTTGTACCTCAGTCTCTCTGAGGTCCTCTTTCTTCTAGGGGAACCGTTTGTATCCCTGAGGGTGTAGGGCAAAATCACCAGCTGACAAGGGGCCATAAACATTGAAAAAGTGCAACAAGTATGAGTACTCCTGTGATGATGATAGCATAATGTAGCAGTATATTTACCTCTTTTTGAATGTGAATGGAGAGGTAATGTTGTCTGATTCATCTGGGATGTAGGTGTAGCACTCTTGTCCTGTAATGGCACATGCACCTCCTTTTTCAGCCAGAACAAAATCAAGGGCCATTTGATTCTGTAAAGCCACCTGTCATAGTGCCATCGTTTCAGCGATGATAGCCCTCACCTAGATGCCATCCATGACCTTACCGGTACTATTGGCCATCTCCTCCAAAACTGCGGTCAGGTTGATGAATTCCCTCAAATTGCGGGCTGCCCTGTAGAAGAGGAAAGCTGTCATCTAGAAGCACTCTGGTTGTGAGATTCCTCGCTTTTTCCATTGGAGGGAGGGGTGCTTCTCCAAGCTTCCATGTGGGGTACAAGGTAAGCCAGGAAGCAGCACCCCATCCAATTTCTGCTCTCTTGTTGGGTACCCCACAGGCCAGCCGAGACTTCTGGGAGCCACAAGTAGGTCCTTTCCCCGCAGATCTATTGAGTTCCATTAGGAGGGCGCAGTGGTTTGGCTGTTGCATAAATGGCACAAGTGCTATTGCCCAGAAAGGAAGTCCCCTTACCTTTGAGATTACAGTAGTAGATAGTATTCGCTGGTTGTTCAGATCTGACAATGGTGGGGGGGGGGGGTCATGATGTCTGTCTTCCCCGTCGAATGGCATTTTCCAGGGGAGGCAAATGTACCAGCCATCAAAGCAATGGCACCCACAGTCTCCAATCGTATCACTGGTGCAAATTTTGGGCCTCACTAGTCTGTGCCATTAGAAAAGGCCCAGACTGACCATTGTTCACTGCTGTTCAACCCCTATCTTCCCATGGGGAAGAATCACTGCACACACCCAACAGGCAGATGAGTTGGTTTTCCCAGCATAAGTTTGACGTATCCGAGATATGCCCATTTGACTGCTGTTACAAGAACAATCCTGGGCGAATTCGATGTTCATTTTCCAGTTCCCCTCCTTCCCGGTGGGCTTCTTTCACCTGCAAATGCAAGACTTGGAGAGATTTGGTTAGTGGCGGGTATACCCTCGGACATTTCATTCAGGTCCATCTCAGGTAATTTTGAGGTTGGCAAGGCAGCCTTCCAGGATAATGGTCTACCACATACTACTGCGGCTATTGACAGACTATGTTTGGTCTGATAACGAGTTCTCATCTGGAACAAGATTGTCGGTAGCACTTTGAGCCGATGTTGACCAGTATCTTTGTCCTAGTTTGAGCCAATTTGTTTCTCAGTGTCCCATTAGCCGTTTCAATCAGGCTGGCAGCCTGCCATCTGTTTAATACCCAGAGCCTGGCATAGTTGGATATTAATCTCACCCACAAAATGAGGGCTGTTGTCAGATACAACTTGCTCCAGTACCCCGAATCTGGGAATGATTTCTTTCAACAAAATACTCACCACCATATTGGCTTTGTTGTCTGTGATGGGATATGCTTTAATCCATTTACTAAAAACATCAAGAGTTACAAGACAATACTTATAATACTGCACATGCAGTAATTCAATAAAATCAAATTGTAGTTAGTAGAAAGGGTATATTGACAACAGGGTATATTCCTTTGGGCATGGGTGCCTTTTCCTGGATTATGTTCTTAGCACATCAGACATCGTCTGGCAATCTTCTCAGCTATTTTCGCCAGGTCCAGGCTCCACCATGATTCCAAACATTGCCTTACCATTCCCTCCTTGCCAAGGTGAGTATTGGTATGTACAAAAATCTACAATATAGCCCAGTATAGTTTCAGGTATGCAGACCTGACAGGCAGGAGTAGGCCAGAGGTCCTCGGTCAGTGAGTAAAAACATCCCAGGTGGCTTTCTTTTTCCTCAGAGGCATCCCTTCCGTAAAACACGCACATCCTCAATTCCAGGCATACAGAAATGTGGATTCAGTTTCTCCCCGGTGATTCGTCCCGTGGGGAACAATCGGTGCTCCGGTAAGGGCAGCTTGTTTTGCAGCTGAGTCAGCTGTTGTTTTTTCTGTGTAGTACCTTTACTGTGTGTTAGTTAAAGTCTGTCCCAAACCTTATAGGCTCATCAGGCCAGTGCCTATGCCAGTTTCCATGGTGTGAAGCGACTGGAGTACAAAACTCTCCCCCCCCCCCCCCCCCCCCCCCGCATAGGACGCCAGGTTAACCCCCAGCATTTTGCCAGTACCTATTTTCATCTGGGTGGACTGAAGCAATGTGCAGTTAACTGCCTTGCTCAAGGACACAACACGCTGCCCTCGGCTGGGGCTTGAACTCACGACCTTCAGATCGCTAGTCTAACGCCTTAACAACTTGGCCACACGCCACACGCCTTTAGTGGGTGCAGAGCATTTAATAATGGTCAATTGTGAAGGAAGAGAGATGGCGGACAAAAAGGTTGCGATGTAAATTTTATTAGTGATGGGCATACCAGAGAAGGCAACAGAACCCCTGGTTTTCCAAAGTTGGCCAAAGTCATGAGCGACTCCAAAGGCAAATCTAGAGTCTGTAAATATATTGGCCGATTTCCCAGTGGCTAGGATGCAGTTCTAGCGAGTGCAAAGAGCTCAGCTTTCTGCGCTGAGTGAGGGGAAGGAAAGGAAGCAGACTCCACAATTTCTTTGTCGCAAACAACAGCCTGTACGGCGCTGGCCTTGTTTGTCTATAAAGGAGCTCCCATCCACAAAGAAGACTAAGTCTGGGTTAGCGAGGGGGACGTTAGTCATGTCAGGCCAGACTTCTGTGCAACAATAAATCACCAATTGACAATCATGGGGTGGTGAATCTAGACGCCGAGGAGGGCACTCTAAAAGATGGTTGGGTTCACAGTAGAACAGGAGAAAAATGAAGGGGTTTCTGTAGAAGGACCTCATATCTAATGCAGCAGAAATTGACAAGCCCCAGGAATTTATGCATCTGAGTCAGTGTAGTGGGGGTTAATTTGCACAGATCAAGGGCTGAATCAGGTAACTTCTGGTCTATTAAGATCTGTACTACATTGGTGCCACACTTGATGACAAAACTTTTTAAAAACAAATAAATCTTTTTTTCTGACAAACACATTAGATTTTTAATGTATAATGTTGTGTCATTATATTTGTTCAGAATTGGACAAAATCAAAAATCAATCTTTCCTCATAAGGAAAGAAAATATTAAAATGTAGAAGATTGCTCTATTGGTTTGATGATGATGTCAAGACTAGCGTTTGATTTGGACTTAAGTGAGGGAGAGTTGCTCAGCGTCAGCCTCACTTTCTCTTCCCAATTCCCATCTGGATCCAGTGGCAAGACAGGAGCTGAGATGGCTGGAGATGGGACCAGGTGCAGTGGATGACCAGGACATCTGCTGTGTCTTGTCATGCTCTACACGTTCCATGACACTTGCAGAGACTGCCTTCTTGACCGTTGGACCTTCCATTGGTCTCGTCCGCTCAATCCGCCGGAGTCTGTCTTCACTTGCCGGGATAGACAACTCCCTATCTCACCAAGGGTTTGAGACCTGTCAGCTACCCTCACCTGGTTTAACCAGCTTGCCGAAGCCATTGCCTGGGGAGTGGCTGCAGTCGCATGCAAACAGCTACAGGAGCCACAGGTGAGAGCCGAGTGCCAGGTGGGGACCAAAGGTGGATAAACTGCCTGAAAAGGATGTGACATGTTTCCCCACCAGAGATGGTATCCCTCCCTGACACCCCATATACCCCACAGATTGCTCTTGCCACCCACTGAAATGTTATATACTAACATTTAAATGAACATTTTCCCTTTAGATGGCCTCTGGGGTTAGCTTTGAAGGATGGAACTATGACACTTCTTTCTGCCTAGGCCCCAGATTGTTAATACAGCTTTCCTAGAAATACGTTGTCTTTGTGAACTACTAAGTAACTTTAAATGGTTTTATGAAGCTCGAGTGGATTCTGACCAGTTCATATTAGAAACATAGAAACACAGAAAACCTACAGCACAATACAGGCCCTTCAGCCCACAAAGTTGTGCCAAACATGTCCCTATCTTAGAAATTACTAGGGTTACCTATGGCCCTCTATTTTTCTGAGCTCTATGTACCTATCCAGGAGTCTCTTAAGAGACCCTATCATATCCGCCTCCACCACCATCACCGGCAGCCCATTCCACGCACTCACCACTCTCTGCATAAATAACTTGCCCTGACATCTCCTCTGTACCTACTCCCAAGCACCTTAAACCTGTGTCCTCTTGTGGCAACCATTTCAGCCCTGGGAAAAAGCCTTTGACTACCCACACAATCAATGCCTCTCATCATCTTATACACGTCTATCAGGTCACCTCTTATCCTCTGTCACTCCAAGGAAAAAAGGCCGAGTTCACTCAACCTATCCTCAAGGCATGCTCCCCAATCCAGGCAATATCCTTGTAAATCTCCTCTGCACCCTTTCTATGGCTTCCATATCCTTCCTGTAGTGAGGCAACCAGAACTGAGCACAGTACGCCAAGTGGGGTCTGACCAGGGTCCTATATAGCTGCAACATTACTTCTTGATTCCTAAATTCAATTCCACAATTGATGAAGGCCAATACACCACATGCCTTCTTAACCCCAGAGTCAAACTGCACAATTGCTGTGAGCATCCTATGAACTCCAACCCCAAGATCCCTCTGATCCTCCACACTGCCCAGAGTCTTACCATTAATACTATATACTGCCATCATACTTGACCTATAAAAATGAACCACTTCACATTTATCTAGGTTGAACTCCATCTGCCACTTCTCAGCCCAGTTTTGCATCCTATCAGTGTCCCACTGTAACCTCTGACAGCCCTCCACACTATCCACAACACCTCCAACCTTTGTGTTATCAGCAAATTTACTAACCCATCACTCTGCTTCTTCATCCAGGTCATTTATGAAAATCACAAAGAGTAGGGGTCCCAGAACAGATCCCTGAGGCACCCCACTGGTCACCGACCTCCATGCAGAATATGACCCGTCTACAACCACTCTTTGCCTTCTGTGGGCAAGCCAGTTCTGGATCCACAAAGCAATGTCCCCTTGGATCCCATGCCTCCTTACTTTCTCACTCAGCCTTGCATGGGGTACTTTATCAAATGCCTTGCTGAAATCCATATAAACTACATCTACTGCTCTTTCTTCAATGTGTTTAGTCACATCCTCAAAATTCAGTCAGGCTCGGAAGGCACGACCTGCCCTTGACAAAGCCATGCTGACTATTCCTAATCATATTATACCTCTCCGAATGTTCATAAATCCTGCCTCTCAGAATCTTCTCCATCAACTTACCAACCACTGAGATGAGACTCACTGGTCTATAATTTCCTGGGCTATCTCTACTCCCTTTCTTGAATAAGGAAACAATATTCACAACCCTCCAATCCTCCAGAACCTCTCCTGTCCCCATTGATGATACAAAGATCATTGCCAGATGCTCAGCAATCTCTTCCCTCACCTCCTACAGTAGCCTGGGGTACATCTCACCTGGTCCCATAGAATTATCCATCTTGATGTTTTCCAAAAGCTCCAGCACATCCTCTTTCTTAATATCTACATGCTCAAGCTTTTCAGTCCACTGCAAGTCATCACTACAATCACCAAGATCCTTTGCCGTAGTGAATACTGAAGTATTCATTAAGTACCTCTGCTATTTCCTCCGGTTCCATACACACTTTCCCACCATCACACTTGATAGGTCCTATTCTTTCATGTCTTATCCTCTTGCTCTTCACATACTTGTAGAATGCCTTGGGGTTTTCCTTAATCCTGCCCACCAAGGCCTTCTCATGGCCCCTTCTGGCTCTCCTAATTTCCTTCTTAATCTCCTTCCTGTTAGCCTTACAATTTTCTAGATCTCTAACATTACCTAGCTCTATGAACCTTTAAGCTTTTCTTTTCTTCTTGACTAGATTTATTACAGACTTTGTACACCACGGTTCCTGTACCCTACCATAACTCCCCTGTCTCATTGGAATGTACCTATGCAGAACTCCACACAAATATCCCCTGAACATATGCAACATTTCTTCCGTACTTTTCCCTGAGAACATCTGCTCCCAATTTAAGCTTCCAAGTTCCTGCCCGATAGCCTCATAATTCCCCTTACTCCAATTAAGCGCTTTTCTTTGAATATATATTTTTTTATTCTTTTTCCCTCTACAAACAAAATACAGCATATCCACAAAAACCAATTAAATGCTTTTCTAACTTGTCTGTTCCGATCTCTCTCCAATGCTGTTGTAAAGGAGATAGAATTATGATCACCATCTCCAAAATGCTCTCCCACTGAGATCTCTGACACCTTACCAGGTTAATTTCCCAATACCAAGTCAAGTACAGCCTCTCCTCTTGTAGGCTTATCTACATATTGTGTCAAGAAACCTTCCTGAACACACCTAACAAACTCCACCCCATCTAAACCCCTTGCTCTAGGGAGATGCCAATTGACGTTTTGGAAATTAATCTCCCACCACAACAACCCTGTTATTATTACACCTTTCCAGGATCTGCTCCCCTATCTGCTTCTCGATATCCCTGTTACTATTGGGTGGTCTATAAAAAACATCCAGTAGAGTAATTGACCCCTTCCTGTTCCTAACCTTCACTCAGAGACTCTGTAGACAATCCCTCCACGACATCCTCCTCTGCAGCTGTGAATCTATCTCTGATCAATAGTACCACCTCTTTTGCCTCCCTCCCTGTCCTTTCTGAAATATCTAAAACCCGGCACATGAAGTAACTATTCCTGTCCCTGAGCCATCCAAGTCTCTGTAATGGCCACCACATCATGGCTCCAAGTACTGATTCATGCTCTAAGCTCATCCGCTTTGTTCACAATAGTCCTTGCGTTAAAATGACACATCTCAAACTGTCGGTCTGAGCGCGTCCCTTCTCTATCACCTGCCTATTCTCCCTCACACACTGACTCCACGCTTTCTCTATTTGCGAGCCAAGCGCCTCTTCCCCAGTCTCTTCAGTTCAGTTCCCACCCCCAACAATTCTAGTTTAAACTCTTCTTCTTCCTCCATTTCCGGCAGTTTAGACGCATCTAGGCATATTACTGCTCTCCGCAGGATGTACAATTACAGAATTTCAAGAAACTCAAATTCTCGAATATAAATTACTGCAGTCGCACGTGGAAACAAAATAATAAACTTTTCAATCAGATGGTGGTTCACTTCGTGGCTTGTGACGAGATCTGAAGGATTATTTTAAAGTGGACAGCTCCTTCAACAAGGGAGAGAGAGGGAGCGAACAGCTTGTGTACTAGTTCAGCAGCAAAGAGGGAGAGAGTCTGTGAGTTGCCTGGGAAACTGAAAGGCGGAGCTATATGATGGACAGCTGGTGTTCCGCACGACTGAGATATATGCAAGGTCAGTTGACTTTTTAAAAATCAGACACACAAGACACACGACTCCAGAGGCAAGGAGGACACTGGTGAGCTTTGTGTGCCCACGACAAGGGTGGGGTTTTTGCTCACAGTGTGGACAAAGGGGTGACCGGTGGACAGCTATCGGTGTGTTTAACCCTGGCCTGGGTTGATAGCGTTACCGTGGAAAAGGACCCCCCTTTTCTGTGGTCACAAGTTGGTGACTGTAAGCTTCGGGAGCAGGAGGACGACGTGGAGGATCGGCATCGGCAGACAAACCAATCTCTCTCTCCCTCCCTCCAACTCTACTCAAATCAAATTCCAGAACTGAACTGATTACTGACCATACCACTGTAAGACTATCACCTAATCACCTGAGCTGGCAAAGCTTGGGAACCATATCTACTCACATATATATTCTGCTAACCTGTTTATCTTACCTTGTTTTATATTACTTTATTCACGTAGTTACTAATAGAGTTTATAACGAAAGACTCAGACTCTAGGTGTGGCCATTTCTGCTGCTGCTTTTTAACCCGTTACAGGATACGTAAGCTGGCCAAACAAAGAATTGATAGAAAAATCAAATACATTTAAGTCAGACAGCCTCTTGAACAATAAACTGAGTTACAGAGAAAGGTCGAATAGGTTAGGACTTTATTCCCTGCAGCGTAGGAGAATGAGTGGAGATTTGATAGAGGTGTATAAAATTATGATGGGTATAGATAGAGTGAATGCAAGCAGATTTTTTTCCACTGAGGCCAGGGGAGAACAAAAAAAGAGGACATGGGTTAAGGGTGAAGGGGGAAAAGTTTAAAGGGAACATTGGGGGGGGCTTCTTCACGCAGAGTGGTGGGAGTGTGGAATAATCTGCCAGATGAAGTGGTGGATGCGGGCTCACTTTTGACATTTAAGAAAAACTTGGACAGGTACATGGATGAGAGGTGTATGGAGGGATATGGGCCAGGTGCAGGTCAGTGGGACTAGGCAGAAAAATGGTTCGGCACAGCCAAGGGCCAAAAAGGCCTGTTTCTGAGCTGTAATGTTCTATGGTTCTAATCTGCTTCTCTCAATTTTATATCGATTACAACTTAGCAAAACGTGATGGACTACCACAGTTGGATTATGTTTAAACTTTAATGTTCATTAGCTTAAACTCTCCCCAGTAGCCTTAGCAACCCCCACCCCCGCCAGGATTTTGGTGCCCCTGTGTTTCAGGTGCAACCCGTCCTTTTTGTACAGGTCACACCTGCCGTAAAAGAGGTCCCAATGATCCAGAAATCTGAATCCCTGCCCCTTGCTCCAATCCCTCGGCCACGCATTTATCCTCCACCTCATTCTATTCTTATACTCACAATCGCGTGGCACAGGCAGTAATCCCGAGATTACTACCTTTGCGGTTCTGCTTCTCAACTTCCTTCCTAACTCCCTGTAGCCTGTTTTCAGGACCTCTTCCCTTTTCCTACCCATCTCATTGGTACCAATATGTGAGCTATGACCTCTGGCTGTTCTCCCTCCCTGCCACCGCAGGATATCTTGGACACGATCTGAAACATTCCAGACCCTGGCAACTGAGAGGCAAACTACCATCCGAGTTTCTTTCCTGCGTCCACAGAATTGCCTGTCCAACCCACGAACTATAGAGTTCCCTATCACTACTGCCTTCCTCTTCCTTTCCCTACCCTTCTGAGCCACAGGGACAGACTCTGTACCAGAGGCAAGGCCACTGTTGCTTCCCCCAGGTAGGCTGTTACCACCCCCCCCCCAATAGTTGACTTGAATCCTTGCTGAGCAGGGCTTGGAGGAGAAGAGCACAGAACTGTGGGGGCTGGTTCCCTGCTGCGTACAGCGGATCTCCCAATCGTGCAGAATAAACCGCATTAAAACGTTCTAGAAAGTCATCAGGGTCTCACCTTTCCTGGGTTTACACTCCAAGACCTTAGTTACATCTATGGAGGGGGGCCAGAACGTGGGACAAGGCATCCAATACATTTTCAGTCGTCCACGGCTCGGTTTGCCCAGTCGCGATCGCCATGTCCAAGCCGAGTGGTGAATCGTGTCTGATCTGTAGCAGTAAGAGCGGCCATAGCTAAAGGGAACAAATCTCGGAAGTTAGCGGAATAAATAGTCAGGACAGTTCTGGAATAATTACAGAACCCCTGGAGGTCGACCTTTTTGTCAGTGGCGGCATTCACGGAGTTCGGAAGGGGTCCAGGGCTTACGGATTTGCACAGTAGGTGGTTGTCCCGCTTGTGGGTTAGGAGAGGTTCTCATGGGCAATTGATACTGAGTGTGTATCGGTCCCAGTAAAACCAATCCTTGTAAATCTCCTCTGCACCCTTTCTATGGTTTCCACATCCATCCTGCAAGTAAGGCGACCAGAACTGAGCACAGTACTCCCAGTGGGGTCTGACCAGGGTCCTTTCTAGATGAAACATTACTTCTCATCTCTTAAACTCAATCCCAACTCAATCAATGATGAATATAGAATTAATGCTATATTCTGACATCATATTTGATCTACCAAAATGAATCACCTCACCCCTGTCTGGGTTGAACTCCAGCTGCCACTTCTCAGCCCAGTTTTGCATCCTATCAATGCCCCGCTGTAACCTCTGATAACCCTTCACACTATCCACAACACCGCCAACCTTTGTGTCATCAGCAAATTTATTAACCCATCCCTCCACTTCCTCATCCAGGACATTTATAAAAATCACAAAGAGTAAGGGTCACAGAACAGATCCCTGAGGCACTTCACTGGTCACCAGCCTCCATGCAGAAAATGACCCGTCTACAACCACTCTTTGCCTTCTGTGGGCAAGCCAGTTCTGGATACACGAATCAATGACCCCTTGGATCCCAGGCCTCCTTACTTTCTCACTCAGCCTTGCATGGGGTACCTTATCAAATGACTTGCTAAAATCTATAAACACTACATCTATGGTTCTACCTTCATCAATGTGTTTAGTCAAATCCTTAAAAAAATTCACTCAGGCTTGTAAGGCACGACCTGCCTTTGACAGAGCTATGCTGACTATTCCTAATATTATGCCTCTCCAAAAGTTTATAAATCCTGCCTCTCAGGATCTTCTCCACCAGCTTACCCACCACTGAGGTAAGACTCACTGGTCTATAATTTTCTGGGGTATTTCTACTCCTTTTCTTGAATAAGGGAACAACATCCACAACCCTCCAATCTTCCCAAATGTTTAGACAATCGGAACGACATTTGTCTCAGTTTTTTTTCCGTGTCTGGATATTAGGCTATTATATTCTGTAATGGACTACTCCCCTCCCCCTTTTGTCTAAGTAGCACCCATCATATTGTAGGCAACTCAAGCCACTCGTCTTGGCTTACTATTCCGGGGGACTCAAAACACCTGTCTTAATTTACCATTCTAGGGGACCTGAACCACCTGTCTTCCTTATTCCCTTTTGCACCTGTCAATGGATTTTCCCCACCAAAATGAAGGAACAGAGTCAGAGAGCAAAGAGGAACCAAGGTTAAAGCTTACCTTGTGAGCCCATTCGTCTCTGATTCACCCCCAATTGTCCATCCATCCACTTATTCAATTTTGATGATGGGTCTACCACAAATTGTGACCCTGCTCACAGTGCCAAGATGTTGATGTGCCTCTCTACCAGAGGACTTTAGGTTCAGACCCAGGGAATAACTGTCAAACAGAGTTTACTTTAAATTACGATGTCAGGAACAGGGACAGGAATGGACCCAAGTGCAGGACACAGGCACTGAAGTACTAGGGGTAGGACAGGAGGGGGATGCCATGGCATGCAAGGGGTAATGTTGGGGTTCAGGCAGACAGAGTCTTAGTCGGGCAGGCACAGCAGGATTCCAGAGTTCCGGCGAGTCAGAAGGATCCCCGAGTTCGGGCAGAAGGCGGGGTCTTGAGGTACCTGGCTTGGCTGGAGGAGAGCCCCCTCCCCCCGCAGGCGGGCCGCCTCCCAGGCGAAAACACGGAGGCCTGGGCAAGACGCGGACTCCTAGGCAGGTGCGGGGCACAACCCATCGGAAGCGAGGGGGTGGGGGGGGGGGGGAAGAAGCAGAACACCCCGCCGGGCAGCGGCAGTCCGGCCGGACCTGCCCGACGGAGGCAAGGGGGTAGAACGGGGACTAGATCCAGGTGACCTGCACGACAGCCATGATCCCCAGGTAGCTCGGGAGAGGCAGGTAGACAGCGCCGGCGGAGCAGCGGGACCTGAGCATGCGAGAAAAAGCAGGGGAACAAGACAAACCTGGACAAAACAGGATATGGAACAAACGACCACCCGCCTAGTCTCAGGCCCAAGGCCCTTATAAACACCTGTAGTTGAACTGGCCACAGGTGTACCTCCTTAAGCCAGGAGGATCCTAACTGGCTCAAGGATGACGGGAGGGACGGCTGCAAGACCCGGAGTCCGGAGTCCGCGGATCGGATCAAGACCCGGAACGCGTGTTCCGGACCGGACCGGACCCCGACACCCTCCACCTATCTTTGTATCATCAGCAAACTTAGCCACAAAGCCATCTATTTCATAATCCAAATCATTGATATACAACATAAAAAGAAGCAGCCCCAACACAGACCCCTGTGGAACACCACTGGTAACCGGTAGCCAACCAGAATGGGATCCCTTTATTCCCACTCTCTGGTTCCTGCCAATCAACCAACACTCTATCTACGTATGTAACTTTCCCATAATTCCGTGGGCTCTTATCTTGTTTAGCAGCCTCATGTGTGGCACCTTGTCAAAGGCCTTCTGAAAGTCCAAATACACAACATCCACTGTGTCTCCCTTGTCTAGCCTACTTGTAATTTCCTCAAAAAATTACACTCGGTTTGTCAGGCAGGATTTTCCTTTAAGGTAATCATGCTGAGTTCTGCCTATCTTGTCATATGCCTCCAGGTACTCTGTAACCTCATTCTTGACAATCGACTCCAACAACTTCCCAACCACCGATGTCAAGCTAGGAGGTCTATAATTTCCTTTTTGCTTCCTTACCCACTTCTTAAATAGCGGAGTGACATTTGCAATCTTCCAGTCCTCTGAACCAGGCCAGAATCTATCAACTTTTGAAAGATCATTGCTAATGCCTCTGCAATCTCCACTGCTACTTCCTTCAGAACACGGGGGTGCATTCCATCTGGTCCAGGAGATTTATCTACCATTAGACTATTCAGCTTCCTGAATACTTTCTCTGTCGTAATTGTGACTGCGCATATTTCTCTTCCCTAACACCCTTGAATGACCAGTATATTGCCGATGTCTTCCTCAGTGAAGACTGATGCAAAATACTCGTTCAGTTCCTCCGCCATCTCCTTATCTCCCATTACAATTTCTCCAGCATCATTTTCTATCAGTCCTATATCTACTCTCACCAGTCTTTTACTCTTTATATACTTGAAAAAACTTTTAGTATCCTCTGATATTATTTGCTAGCTTCCTTTCGTAGTTCATTTTTTCCCTCTGAATGACCTTCTTAGTTTTCTTTTAAAAACTTCCCAATCCTCTGTCTTCCCACTAATTTTTGCTTCCTTGTATGCCCTCTGCTTTGCTTTTACTCTGGTTTTGACTTCTCTTGTCAGCTACGGTTGCATCCTTTTTCCATTTGAAAATTTCTTCTTCTTTGGAATATATCTGTCTTGCACCTTCCTCACTTCTCACATAAACTCCAGCCACTGCTGCTCTGCCATCCTTCCTGCTAGTGTCCCTTTCCAGTCAACCTTGGCCAGTTCCTCTCTCATGCCACTTTAATTTCCTCTACTCCACTGAAATACCGACACATCGGATTTCAGCTTCTCTTTCTCAAATTTCACAGTGAACTCAATCATGTTGTGATCACTGTCTCCTAAGGGTTCCTTCAAATCAATCTCTCTAATTACCTCTGGTTCATTACACAATACCCAATCCAGTACAGCCGATCCCCTAGTGGGCTCAACAACAAGCTGTTCTAAAAAGCCATCTCGTAGACATTCTACAAATTCTCTCTCTTGAGATCCAGTGCTGACCTGATTTTCCCAATCCACTCACATGTTAAAATCCCCTACAGTTATCATAACACATAATCATAAGCGTTTTCTATTTCCTACTGTAATTTGTAGTCCACATCACTGCAGCTGTTTGGAGGCCTGTAGGTAACTGCTATCAGGGTTCTCTTACCCCTGCGATTTCTTAGCTCAACCCAAAAAGATTCTGCACCTTCCGATCCTATATCAACTTTTTCTAATGATTTAATATCATTTCTTACTATTAAAGCCATGTCACCCCCTCTGCCTACCTGCCTATTATTCTGATACACCGTGTATCCTTGGACGTTCAGCTCCCAGAGACATGCATCCTTTAGCCACATCTCAGTGATGGCCACAATATCATACCTGCCGATCTGTAACTGTACAACAAGATCATCCACGTTATTCCTTATGCTGCGTGCATTGAAGTATAACACCTTATTTTGGTACTTTTTGCATTAATTGCACTGCAACTTTATTACACTGCAACTCATCCCAGTGGCTGCAAATCCCCTCCATCACCTGCCTGTCCTTCCTGACATCCTTACTGCTCACTACCTTCGATCTATTTGATGTCTCTGGGCCTGTACTCGCTGGAATTTGAACAAATGAGGCACGATCTCATTGAAACCAATTGAATGTTGAAAGGCCTAGATAGAGTGTGTCACGTACCCCGTGACCAGGTTACCGAACCAGCAGAAATGGAATACATGTTGGAGTCTGGTATTACTGTAACTAATAGTGTTTATTAGTAAACTAAGTAATACAGTACTATAAAATGCAAATATATATAAAACAGGTTAGCTAAGATATATACAGAAGTATGGAAAGAGGAATCAAAACCAAGCTCTTTCAAAGTCTAGGGGTAAATGAATAGTCTTACGATGATGCAGAGTTCAGTTCAGTTCAGCTTAGGTCGAGGTAGTTGCTGGTGTACCGTAAGAGAGAGTGAGCGTGAGGTGACGCAGTTGCCGTCAAACTTTCCGTTGTCTTCTTGTCCTGTTGTAGTCACCGACTGTGACCCTGTACCAGGCACATCCGTTCTTCAGTGGTGAGCCTGTCACCCAGGCGAGGGTGGACACACACACACAAGCCCCCACCAGTCTGCCTTCACACACTGTGAGCCTCTGACCGATTCCCCTGAATCTCTCCTCCAAACCCCTACCTTTCTGTGGGTGCACAACACTCTTTCAGTGCCCCGTGGTGTGTCTGCTTGTGTCTTGGCAGACCTGCTTTTTATCTCCCCTTGTGGGGTACCGGCCGTCCATCACCTAGTCCCGCCTTGCAGACTCAGCAAGAATCTTACAAGCAGCCAAAGGTGTCCTTGGAGCAAAAGTAAATATTCAGCCATGGAGCCATAACTTTAAATCAATCAATCAATCTCTCTCTCTCTCTCTCTCTCTCTCACACATCTGCACTGGGTGCCGCTCCCCCTTCTTCTCTCTCTCTCTCTCTCTCTCTCTCTCTCTCTCTCTCTCTCTCTCTCTCTCTCTCTCTCTCTCTCTCTCTCTCTCTCTCACATCTGCACTGGGTGCCGCTCCCCCTTCTTCTCTCTCTCTCTCTCTCTCTCTCTCTCTCTCTCTCTCTCTCTCTCTCTCTCTCTCTCTCTCTCTCTCACATCTGCACTGGGTGCCGCTCCCCCTTCTTCTCTCTCTCTCTCTCTCTCTCTCTCTCTCTCTCTCTCTCTCACATCTGCACTGGGTGCCGCTCCCCCTTCTTCTCTCTCTCTCTCTCTCTCTCTCTCTCTCTCTCTCTCTCTCTCTCTCTCTCTCTCTCTCTCTCACATCTGCACTGGGTGCCGCTCCCCCTTCTTCTCTCTCTCTCTTTCTCTCTCATTAGCAGCACAAACAGTGTCCAATAGCCAGTCTCATTCTCCTGACATTTTAAAGTGGTTGTCCACGGAAAATATGAACCCTAGGGGTACCTAACAAGTGAATGTGGGGAGAATGTTTCCTATTGTTGGGGAGTCTAGGACCAGAGGGCACAGCATTAGAATAGGGGAATATCCAATTAGAATGGAGATGAAAAGGGATTTCTTTAGCCAGCTGTTGGGGAATCTGTGAAATTCATTGCCAAAGACAGCTGTGGAGGCCAAGTCATTGGATGTATTTAAGAAGGTTCTGATTAGTCAGGGCATGAAAGTTTACAGGGAGAAGGCTGAAGACTGGGGTTGAGCAAACTCAATTGGCTAAATGGTCATGTTCTGTTCCAATGTTTCAGTCTTATGATTTTATATTTTATTTATTGCACTGTACTGTTGTCACAAATAGCAAATTTCATGACATATGGCAGTGATAATAAACCTCACTCTGATTCTGAGGTGGATGGATCGGAAAGGTTGAGATGGATACGAGTCAAACAAAGGCAAATTGGATTAGCTCAGATAAATTGGTCAGCATGGACAAATTGGGGTTGAAGGCCCCAACACCCCCCCCCCCCAAAACACACACACAGTTCCCTTGGTCTATAGCTCCATGACTCCCCAAACGTCTCTGCATGAAAGTTCACCAATATCGCAATTGTTTTGGCAGGTTGATGCTCAGTCGAACATCGTACACCCAAAGGGCTGTGGAGGAAGGTTAGAGAGTACAGAACTCTCTGAACCTCGCTGAGATGACCCTCCTGGTGTCAGCAATCTAACAAGCCAGACCCTCTGCCAACCCAGCATGGATGCCTCAGCTTTCAAAATTCCGAGCTGAAAATGACATTGGAAGGAGTTCAAAGGCCCGGCCACAGACAGCAAGGCAATCTCAGTGTTTTTGTTATCGTTACACATCCTAACTCATCCCACATCCTTCAGCCCCTTGAAGTTATACTCAGTGGCAACTTTATTACGTTCCTCCTAGACCTAATAAAGTGGCTGCTAAGTGTATGTTCGTGGTCTTCTGCTGCTGTAGCCCATCCACCTCAAGGTTTGACATGTTGTACACTTAAAGATGCTCTCTTGCACATCAATGTTGTAACATGTGATTATGTGAGTTACTGTTGTCTTCCTGTCAGCTTAAACCAGCCTGGCCATTCTCATCTGACCTCTCTCATTAACAAGGTGTTTTCATCCACACAACTGCTGATCACTGGATGACATTTGATTCTTGCTTCATTCTCTGGAAACTTTTGAGACTGTTGTGTGTGAAAATCCCAGGAGATCAGCAGTTTCTGAGATTCTCAAACCACCCCACTTGGCACCAACAAACATTCCATGGTCAAAGTAAAATAAATCACATTTCTTTCCCCATTCTGATGTTTGGTCTGCACCCCTTGACCATATCTGCATGTTTTTATTCATCGAATTGCTAGCAATGATTGGCTAATTAGATATTTGCATTAACGAGCAGGTGTACAAGTGTACCTATTAAAATGGCCACTTAGTGTTTTTTTAACCCACCTAACTTCAGTGGAGGTAATTGTAGAAAGGATGTGGAAGCTTTAGAGAGGGTGCAGAGGAGATTGTTAGGGTCTAGTCCGGTCTGTGGACTCTGGACTCCTGGCCTTGCAGCCAGCCCTCCTGTCACACAGAGCCATTGGATCATCTTGGCTTAAGGAGGTACACCTGTTGCCTATTAGAGGGCAGGTGTTTATAAGGGGCTTGGGGACTGGGGCTTGTTGGGAGGGGGGTTGTCTTGCTCTGTACCTGTTCCATAGGCTTGCTCAGAATCTGGTTCTGCCCTGATTGAAGGCTTGCTCTGCATCTGTTCTGTCTGGTTGGTCTTGTTCCCCTGCTTCTCTTGTGTGTGCTGGTCCTGCTGTTCCATCTTATTTGCCTTGCCTGTGCTTCCCAATTTACTGCTGTATTATGGTAGTCCTGTTGCTCACCCTGGACCCAGTTCCCTTCTGTGCCCTTGCCTCCATTGGGTAAGCCAGGCTGTCTGCTGTTGCCCAGAGGAGGGACTCTGTTCCCTTCCTACCCTCACCTCAGATGGGGTATGCTCTGCACCTGCCCAGGCCTCTGTGTCTCTGCCCAGGATGTGGCCTGCCCTGAGGACTCCTGCCCTTTCCACCCATTGCTCCCTATGGGTTGTGCCTGCACCTGCCTTGGGTTCTGTGTCTTGCCTGGGCCTCTGTCTTCCTGCCTGGGAGGTGGCCCTGCTCAGGAGTTATGTGCCTGCCCCAGGGGGCTCTTCCTGTCTGCCTGCCTGAACTCTGGGCTCCTCCTGTCTGCCCTGCCTGCATTGGCCCTTGCATGCCATGGCACCCCATCCTGTCCTACCCCTAGTACTTCAGAGCCTGTGTCCTGCACTTGGGTCCATTCCCATCCCTGTTCCTGACAGATTTACCAGGATGCAGCTTGGAATAGAGAGCATGTCGTATGAGGATAGGTTGAGTGAGTTAGGGCTTTCCTCTCTGGAATAAAGGAGGATGAAAGGTGACTTGAAAGAGATCTACAAGTTGTTAAGAGACATTGATCAAGTGGACAGCCAGAGACTTTTTCCCAGGCCCTAAATGGCTAACACAAGCTGGCATAATTTAACACAATTGGAGAAAAGTATAGGGGGGATATCAGCGGTAGGTTTTTTGACACGCAGAGTGGTGGGTGCATTGGAACGCCCTGTCAGGAGTGGTGGTTGAGGCAGGTACATCAGGGATACTTAAGAAACTCCTCGGTAGGCACATGGACAATCGAAAAATGGAGGACTATGTGTGAGGAAGGGGTTAAATTGATCTTAGAGTTGGTTAAGATGTTGTCCCACCATCGTGGGCCAAAGGGCCTATTCTATGTGGTTATGTTCCATGTTCTATAGTTGCATGTTTCCTCAGCCACCTCCCCACTTTCTGGAGTTCTGAGTCCATTCATTTCTCCTGGAAAGATCTCCATCCTAACACTTTGCAGGTGGAACAAGAGCTACACTTGCCCCTACACGTCCTCCCTCACTCCCATTCAGTGTCACAAATGTCCTTCCAGGTGAGATGACACTTCACTTGATATCTGTTGGGATCATCTAGTGTACCTTGTGCCTGTCATTCTGGCGAGACCAAACACAGATTATGGGAATTGCTTCATTGAGCACCTTTGATCTGCCTGTCTCAAAAGGCAGAATCACCTGGTGGCCCACCATTTTAATTCAACCTCCCATCCCCATTCTGACAGGTCAATCCATGGTCTCCACTATGTCCATGATGAGGACTAACTCAGGTAGTAAGAGTGACCCTTCATAATCTGTCAGGTTAGTCTCCAACCTGACGGCATGTGCATTAATTTCTCCAACTTCTGGTAATCTCTCCACTCCCCTCTCCCTTCTCTTTGTCCTGTGACGAGATCTGAAGGATTATTAAATATGGACTGTTCCTTTAAAAGAGAGCGGAGAGCCTGTGCTATCTCAAAGATGAGAGAGAGAGAACAGCTCGTGAGTTGCCTTGGAAACTGAAGGATGGAGCTATATGATGGACAGCTGGTGTTCAGCAGCTGTGGAATATCTACAAGGTCAACTGGCTTTGTAATCAGACACACAGAAGACACTGACGAAATGGACACTGGATGAGATTTGTGTGCCCACGACAAAGCTGGGGTTTTTGCTCACAGTGTGGAAAAGGGGTGACCAGTGGACAGCTATCGGTGTGTTTAACCCTTACTTGGGTTGATAGCTTTACTGCGTGAAAACAGCATTCTCTTTTGTTGGTCACAGTCAGTGACTTTAATAAGTTTCGGGATCAGGAGGATGATGTGGAGGATGTGACGGCATCGGTACTGGGAAAACAAAACATCTCCCTCTCTCTCCAATCTACTCAACTCAATATCCAGAATTGAACTGACTTCATACTGATATCATCGTAGGACTATCATTTACCTCCTGGAGCTGGGAGAAGTTTGGGAACTTCCTCACTTATAATTACATAAACTCTGCTAACTTGTTTGCCGTACCTGGTTTTATATTACTTTATCACATAGTTACTAATAAAATAGTGTTTATAATGGAAAACTCAGACTCCAGGTGTGTCCTTTTTAACCCATTATGGGGTACGTAACAGTCTGTTCCCCATTCTGGTTCTGCTCTCACCCCTTCTCTTTTCCTCACCTGCCCAACAGCTCCCTCTGGTTCCCCACCTCCTTCCCTTTCCTCCATTGCCCATCATCCTCTCTGTCATGTCAATCATGTTAGGGATGGAATGGAAGCACCAGGTTCATTACGATTGTTGTTCACCATCTGCAATCACCGATTGGGGTTCGATTCCCACCGCTGTCTCTAAGTATATTTTGGCATTCTCTACATGACCACGTGGGTTTCCCCGGGTGCTCCAGTTTCATGCCACCTTTCAGAGATGTAGTGAGTTGTGGGCATGTTGTGTTGGCACCGGAGTGTGTGGCGACACCTGAAGGCTGTCCCCAGCACACACTTTTGATTGTGTTAGTTATTGATGCAATCAACGCATTTTGCTGAATGTTCCAATGTACATGCAGCAAATAAAGCTGATCTTATAATTTTATCTTATATTATGCAAGGATAGAGTCCTTGTAGTCAGCCAAATAACATTTATTAACATAAATGCAGTTATAGCAAATATCAAGTTAACAAAGAATGCTTTGCAACATAAACAACGGGTGTTCCAGTTCAGCCTTCGGAATGGCATCTTCTCCATCTCCCCAAACACGTCAATATCTTTATCTGATCATGTTATTGCACACGGTGCTGGTGAACCACCCACAATGAGAGGGTTAATGTATGAGGAGCTTTGGTGGCTCTGGGTGAGTACTCACCAGAGTTTTGAAGAATGAGTGAGATCTCATTGAAACTTATTGAATATTGAAAGATCTAGCTGGAGTGAACATGGAGAGGATGTTCCCTCTAGTGGGAGAGTCTAGGCCCAGAGGGCACAGATAGAGTGGATATGGAGAGGATGTTTCCTATAGTGGGGGAGTCTAGGACCAGAGGGTACACACTCAGAGTACAAGGACATCCCTGTAGAATAGAGATGAGGAAGATCTTTAGAGAGAGGGTAGTGAATCAGTGGAATACATTGTTACATACAGTTGTGGAGGCCAAGTCACTGGGCATATTTAACACAGAGGTTGATAGGTTCATTATTGGTCAGGGGTTAAAGGTTATGGGGAGAGGCAAGAGAATGGGGAAGGGGAAAAATCAGCCATGATGGAATGGCAGAGCAGCCTGCATAGGCTGAATGGCCTGCCTGCTCCTGTATCATATGGTCTTATGAAATTTGAAATTGCATAGACAAATAAATACTGAAAAGAGATACTGAAATGGAAGACTAACATTGGTTACAGTCCTGAATGGAGATGTGTTGTCAAAGCATAGAACTGAACATCTTCCACCTATTTAATACCATAAGACCATAAGGCAGAGGAGCAGAATTAGACCACTTGGCCCATTCAATCATGACTGATCCTTTGTTCCCCTCTTCAGCCCCACTCCCCAACCTTCTCCCTGTAACCTTTGATGCCAGTCCAATCAAGAACCTATCAATCTCCACCTTAAATACACCCAACAACCTGGCCTCCATAGTGGCCTGTGGTAGTAAATTCCACTAATTCACCACCCTCTGGCTAAAGAAATTTCGTCGCATCTCTGTTTTGAATGGACGCCCCTCTATCCTGAGACTGTGCCCTCTTGTCCTAGACTTCCCCACCTTGGGAAACAGCCTTCACACATCTACTCTGTCTAAACCTTTCAACACTTGAAAGGTTTCAATGAGATCCTCCCTCATCCTTCTAAATTCCAGCAAGAACCGAGCCAGAGCTATCAAACAGCTGATAATCCTTTCATTCTCAGAATCATCCTTGTGAACCTCCTCTGAACCCTCTCCAATGCCAGCACATCTTTTCTCAGATGAGGAGCCCAGAACTGTTCACAATACTCAAGGTGAAGCCTCACCAATGCCTTGTAAAGCCTCAGCATCACATCCCTGCTCTGTATTCTAGAACTCTTAAAATGAGGTCTAACATTGCATTTGCCTTTCTCACCACCGAATCTACCTACAAGTTAACTTTCAGGGTGTTCTGCACAAGGACTCTCAAGTCCTGTTACATTTCAGATTTTTGGAGTTTCTCCCCATTTAGAACAAGACAATCCACAAAACAAGAGGATAGAGCAGACAACATTAAACACAGAAAAATACAACACAGTACATGACCTTCAGCCCACGATGAGCTGTTCATTTCATCTACTCCAAGATCAATCTAACCCTTCCTTCCCATACCCTCCATTTTTCTTCCATGGGATGTTGCCACATTCACCGTATTGACTAAAGGGAAAGAGCAATGCATGGGATAGAAAGATATCTATGTAGTTTAAAAACTATGGATGTATCTTGTTCTACAGTCTGCCCACACTAGGTTAGAGTCAATGCCTTGATTTTGATGATGCTGAGTTATGGAGTAGTTCTCAATCAATCCACCAATCTTCAACCAGAGGATTGCAAATATTACTTCCTTATTCAGAAAGCTAGCATCAGAGCCTGTCCCATAGTGCTACCATTCTGGCTGAAGCCGATAGTCCTTGTTGTTAGTTTTCAGACACCGAAAATCACATAATGTATCTGGTGCAGATGATAATGCGAAAGTGAGTGGGATAGCAGAAGCAAAACCATTCAATCAATATTACTGACCATTGAACTGGATAACAATGCCATACAGAGAACAACATCCCACACAATCGTATTTAAGCTTCTAATTAGTCAACATCACAGGCACTCTATATTGCAGAAGAAAAGAATCCAGATTCAGAGGAAGAGGACGCCGATCGCTTATAATGTGTTTTTGCATGTTGACTAATAAGTCCTTTATCAGCCAAAAGGTTGAGTAAGTTCCTCCGGAATTTGAGCCCAATGAAGCCGTATAAGATTGGATTAATGCAGCAATGTAGGAATCCCAGAATCCGAGTCACAGACAGAGCCCGGTCGATGAGATTGCGCCTGTCACAAGTCTCGGCGATGAGCTTGCTTCTTATCAGAGTGTCAACAGACACGGTGATATTGTGGGGCAGCCAGCAAATGAGAAATGCGAGCACCACGGCGATAATGACCTTCATGGCTTTCTGCTTCTGGAAACCCTTTGTCTGACACAGTCTGAGGATGGTGACGCTGTAGCAGAAGACCATGACATCCAGTGGGATGAGGAACCCAATGATGTGACGCAAGAACCTGGTGCTGTTTTTCCAGATTGCGATGGATTCACCCTCCAGTAACTCGTAACACAGGACTCTTCCATAGTAGTCGAACTTGCCCTTGTAGAGGATGGGTAAAGACAGGAGAACAGCCAGCATCCACACAATAGCACAGACCAGTTTGATCAGGATTGGCCGCTTCAGCCTGTGGTACTGGGTAGAGTGGACGATGGCAAAGTAACGGTCAACACTGATGCAGGCCAGCAACAGGATGCCACTGTAAAAGTTCACCTCCTGGAGCATGCTGACAACCTTACACATGGCATCGCCAAACACCCACCCAGATGTGGCATCCACTGCCCAGAAGGGCAGAGAGACGGCAAAGAGCAGGTCAGCCGTGGCCAGATGGAGCAGGTAGATGTCCGTGGATGATGTTGAGCGCCAATTGTGAAGAATGACGATCATCACCACCAGGTTCCCTGTCACGGCGAGGAAACACACCAGGCTGTAGACAATGGCCAACATGACATTGACCCAGTTTCCAAGAATTAGCGGGTGGCAAGGACTGGAGTTCTCATCAAGTATTGCATCATCAGATGAGTAATTATCAAACATATCCCCAAAGTCTTTATCATTGATATCAAAGTTCAGGACATCCATCCCTGAAAGAAACACAGAAATACATCATAAATACAAGCGATTCTGCAGAGGCTGGAAATCTTGGGCAACAACACACAAAATGATTGAGGAACTCAGTAGTTCAGGCAACATCTACAGAAGGGAATAAACAGTCAATGATTTGGGCTGAGCCCATTCGTCTGACTGGAAAGGAATGTGTTGAACAAGTATTAGAAGGTGGTGGGGGGAAGGGAGAGGAGTACAAGCTGAGAGCAAGTGAGGGGGAAGCTGAGGGAGATAGGTGAGAGCAGGTGAGGAGGAAGCTGAGGGAGATAGGTGAGAGCAGGTGAGGAGGAAGCTGAGGGAGATAGGTGAGAGCAGGTGAGGGGGAAGCTGAGGGAGATAGGTGAGAGCAGGTGAGGAGGAAGCTGAGGGAGATAGGTGAGAGCAGGTGAGGGGGAAGCTGAGGGAGATAGGTGAGAGCAGGTGAGGAGGAAGCTGAGGGAGATAGGTGAGAGCAGGTGAGGAGGAAGCTGGGTGGTAGGGGATGGGAGATGAAGTAAGAGCTAGCAGGTGATAATGTGAAAGAGGTAAGGAGCTGAAAATAAGGAAGATATCTGATAGGAGAGGAGAGAAGTGAGAAAGGGAAAGAGGAGGGCCACCCATGGGAGATGATGAGCAGCTGAGGAGAAGAGAAGAGGTAAGAGGGGAGCTAAAAAGGGGTGCAATAAGAGGAGGGAGAGAAGGGGTTTGTGGAGAAATGACCAAAAATTAGAGAAATCAAGGTGGAGGTTACCCAGATGGAATGAGAGTTGATGGTCCTCCAGCAAGAAGAGGTGAGAGGGTGGCATGATTGCATAGTGGTTAGCAAAATACTTTAACCAGCCACCCAGGTTCAATTCACGCTACTTCCAGTAAGGCTTGTATGTTTTCCCCGTGATTGAGTGAGTTTCCTACTGGTGCCCAAATTTCCTCCCACATTCCAAAGGCATACTAGTTGATTGGTTAATTGTTCATTGCAAATTGTCCTGTGATAAGGCCAGGATTAAACTAGGGAATGCTGGGTGGCGCGGCTCAAAGGACTGGAAGGGCCTACTCCACGCCATATCTCAATAAATAAATATATACACTTGCATTTGACCTAATCTTGGCAGTAGTGGAGGCCACAGACAAACATGTCAGAATCGGAATGGGAAGTCAATTTGACATGGATGGCTCCCGGGAAATCTCACCTTTTGCGGCTTCTGAAGTGAAGGTGCTCATTCAAGCAGCCCCTTAATTTACATCGGGTCTCACCAATGCAGAGGAGAGTACATCGGGAGCATTGGATATAGTAGATGACCCTGACAGTCTTGCAGGTGAAGTGTCACCTTTGGGACCCTGAATAGTGGTGAAGGAGGAAGTGTAGCAGCAGTTCCACTTCTTACCAACCCTAATCGAGGGATCAGAAGTCAAGAGATTGAGCAATCTCAAGTTCCTGGGTGTCAAGATCTCTGAGGATCTAAGCTGGTCCCAACATATGGATGCAGCTAAAAAGATGCCAAGACAGCGACTATATTTCATTTCGAGTTTGAGGAGATGTGATTTGTCACCTGAAACACTCAAAAACTTCTACATTGTGCCATGGAGAGCATTGTGGCAGCCTGCATCACTGTCTGGGCTGGGGGGTGGGGTGTGGGAAGGGCGCTACAGCACAGGATATACCAAGCTACAGAAAGATGTAAAGTTAGTTGGCTCCATTTTGGATTCTAGCCTCCGTATTATCCAATACATCTTTAAGGAGCAGTGCATCAAAAAGGTGGTGTCCATTATTAAGGACCCTCATTATCCAGGACATGCCCTCTTCACATTGTTATCATCAAGAAGGAGGTACAGAAGCCTGAAGGCACACACTCAGCAGTTCAGGAACAGCTTCTTCCCCTCTGCCACACAATGGACATTAAACCCATGAATACTACTTCTCTTTTTTATATTATTTCTGTTTTTGCACTATTTTCAATTTTACTATTTATATATATATATGCTGTAATTGATATACTTTTTTCTATATTTTATTGTGTATTGCACTACACTGCTGCCTCAAAGTTAACTAATTTCACAACATATGCTGGTGATAGTAAAGCTGATTCTGGTTCTGATTCAGGTGTAGCCCTCAGAATCAATAAGAATCAGGCTTATAATCACTGACATATCAGGAAATTTGTTTGGCGGCAGCAGGACATCTGCAATACATTAAAAATTACTGTAAATTGTAAATACAAGAATAGCGCCCACATCTATGGACAGGAATAAAAAATCGACATTTCAGGCCGAGACTGGAAAGTAAGGGGCAGAAGCCAGAATAAGATGGTGGGGGAGGGGAATGAGTACAAGTTCTCAACACCTCGACTGTGGTCTGACCAGTGCCTTATAGAGCCTGGCTCTTCATTTCACTTTGACACTTTTCTCCTCTGCATAGATGCTGCCTGACCTGCTGAGTTCATCCAACATTTTGTGTGTTACCATAGGTTACAGTAAGAAATTCTGTACGTACAAAATGAATAGGCAGAGCAAAATAGTGAGGTGGAAATCTGACGGCAGAAGGAAAGAAGCTCTTCCTAAAATGAGTGTGTGTGTGGATTCAGGCTCCTGTACCTCTTCTCAGATGGTAATAATGAGAATAGGATATGGTGGGGGTCCTTAACTGTGGATGCTGCTAGTCTGAAGCATCACCATTTGAAGATGTTCTCAGTGATGGGAAGGCTAGTGCCCATGATGGAGCTGGCCGAGTCAGCAATCCTCTACAGATTTTTCTGATCCTGTGCATCAGAGCCTCCAAACTAGACGGTGATGCTGATGAAGTTTTAAAGGTATTGAGGAAGTAAGAAATGATTCTTAGACTCTTGTAAATAACAGGTTAAAATTGAGTGCAAATTTATCTGTGCTCTGTACTGGGTAGTGTCAATCTGCCTGTGGCTAGTTTTAGATTAACGACTCAACAGATGTTTCCGGAGAATGTTATGTTCTGGGGGTTGGGTTCTGCTTATCAGTCGCACACATCCTGCCTTATGGTTTCGCAAGAATTGAGTTAAGTACCCTCGTTTGTTTAGGAAAAGGGAGAACTCACTGACAAGGACAGGAATGAACATCTGTCTGTAATTAAGTCATGGCCTAGCAAAGGGAATAACTGATAAGGACTGGACAGCACATCCATCTGTAATTAAAACCTTGATATAGTGGATTCTCTTATCTAATTAATTAAGTTTTGTTCAAACAGAGAATAACAGTTGAACTAAGTGCTCTTTGTCTTTCAAATTCTATAAATTGTAATGTGTCTGCATGTTAGGCAGATGTCCAATACAAGCCCCCGGGGGAAATAAGACCCTGTCCCCCTGTTGTGCGGCTCTGCGCCTCTCACCAGCTGAGTTTGAACAAATAAACTGGTGAAAAGGATATAGCAAAGAACTGTTTGTGGTGTGGTTATTGGTCTGGTGAATTTAAGTTTACATTTTGTGCCGTGACTTGGATCCCAACATAAGGAAAGTCCCTACGGGCTGAATAAGTGACGGGGGATTCTGGGTGAGTGTAAACAGGCTGCCCCGAGGTGTTTTACCTCTGACCATCCCTTCCACTCATTTGAAACTCCTGCCCTTTGTCCCGAGGAATCTGTACCTTGACAGGATTCAACGAACCACCTGGACCAGGAGAATAAGGCAAGCAGTTGTTTTGTGAGTATTAATGTCTGCAGGTGCTGAAGAATTGGGCAGCGGATCAGTGGCAGTGAGTTATTAAGTTTTTCTTTTGGTTGGTTACAGTGATTGAGCAGTGGGTTAGTGGCAGTAACCTATTACATTTTGGGGCTGGTGGCAGCAACCCAGTAATTAGTTAAAGGGATGACCGACCTGGTCCATTCTAACTGACATGGGGGCCGGTGCTAGTGGCCCGGTAAATTGAAGTAACTAATTGGTCGACAGGTGGTTGACCTGGTAAATTGATCAGCACTGGTTGGGACAGACATTAGATACAGAGGGGAAAGGGACTCCCCTGCAGTCTATGTGTGAACAAATCTGGATGTAAGTGCAGCACTAACAAAGAAACTGGGAAATGGTGTGTGGCCACCAGGGGGAACTTGGGATATCACCTCTTGCGAACAAGCAGTAAATTTAATTTGGAAAAAGAATTGCGGTAAAAAATGGAAATTATTGATCAAAGAATGGAAAGATAAAGATGATACCAAGTGGAATGGTACCTTACTGGCCAGTTGGAGGAACAATGCACGTGATAAGGGGGTAGAGGTATGTACAGGTGATAGCACTACCAAGAGTTGGGAAACGTTGAAGGCGGAGTGTGAATGGGTAGATGGGAGAAGAAAAAGAGAATGAGAGAAACAAAGAAAACGGGCAAAGGCAGACATGGACAGGCAGAAAGGTTTAGATTGGCAGTTCCGTGTGTGAGATCCAGGGCCAATATGGGATCCCAAACCTACATCTGGCATTCCGACTCTATTTGATGATTCTGGTGACACTGGTAGAGTTGAGGATTGGGCACCCACCGTATCCCCCACCTTAACAGGAGCCACAAAGACAATTGCCCACACGAATGCCGCCAAATCCACGAGCAGCCGAGGAGGGACAGCCCTCAGTAATTCCTACGTATGCACCCTGGAAGCCTCAAGAAATGATAATGATCATGAATCAGACCCCAGATAGAAAAGAAAAACCAGCACAGTATGCTCAGTATGTCCGCAGTACAATACAAGTATTTAATGCAACCCCGCAAGATCTGTTCAGTCTCTGCTGCATGATTCTCTCAGCTGATGAGGGGCAGAAATGGAAAGCAGAATTAAGATACCAAACTTATCAAGAGTTACAGGCGGGAATCCATAACGAGAATGAACAGACAGACCAGATTATTCAAGCCTTTGAGAGGGCTCTCAAACAACCTGTTAATATCACTAAAGTACTTGAAACCTAAGCCTGGGAAATCGGGACCAGACTACCGGGAGTGATACGGCACTTTCGCAGGAGATCAAAGCTCTAATTATGGGAATTCATCCCCCAATTTAATGCCCTACTGCTCCAATGCTTACTAATTAAGTTAGCCAACATGATTAAAACAAATAATATGGATTGACCTGACAAGGACCGAAATCGAATGCGACGAGCTTCGACATATTACTGGGACCCGGCTATCGAATCCCGATCAACCCCGAAGGGAACTAATATTAAAGGTGAATATGTTCAACGGGAAGAAGGATGCAAGTGGGCTATGTCTGCGGATCAAAACTGGGAACAAAAACCTACCAAGGGGCAGGTGGGGACGACGACTGCATTCTCTGTCCACAACCCATTTAGAAATTGACGAGCAAGGATGCTTCCTACCATGAATACTACCCCTCAGGAAGAGCCCAATGTAATATTGCAAGTTGCTGGAATTCAACTTCCATTTATGATTGATATGGGGGCAACCACATCCACTCTCGATCAGGAAATAGTATCGTAACAGGGATTCCAGCTAACGGACGCTACAATCACTCTGTCTGGGTTTGTATTCATGTACCCAGCCACTGCAGGTGGAATTCCGGGGGGACCCAGTGTGAGGTTTCATTTACAGCCACCACCAGTCTGGGGTGTGATCTAGCAGGGAGAGACTTGCTCTGTCCGTAGGAAGTCGAGATTCTATGCACAGATAAGGGTGTCACTGTGGGCTAGCTAACAACCGACAGCTTCACCAGAATCCGACCCCCCCAGGTGGGCACTGAATCTGGACTCCACCTCATTTGAACCCTCTCTGCCAGAGGCAGACCCTCATGTGGCTCAGTGCTATGACCCTACAGGGTGCTCAACTGAGGGAAGCCAATATTTTGCACCCTTTGAGAGACAGAAATTCCCAGTCCCCGGCGAGTGGAGAGGTTAAGGGAAAAGAGGTCAGCGCATTACTGGCCGAAGGTCCGGGTTTCCTTTGGCGACAGACAGGCCTGGTGGTTCCCCATACCACCGTTAGGGTTTGCCCTGGGTTCAAGCCAAAGAGCCTAGGGTTCCTTGCCTGCACCCTGATGAAACAAGCCTCCAGCACCGAGGGAGACTGGCAAGACTTGGCCGCAGGCTAACTCTGATACTGGAGGGACTCTGAGGTGAAGACAAAACATCTGGTAGGACATTCTTTCAATATTGACCGAACCCAAGACATTGTACCCTATCTCTGGGCAATTTCAGGCCATGAAGTCGGCTGCACCGACTGCCTCCATGTCCGGATCACCGTGAAAGAAGGACAGACTCTGCTATCCATTCTGCAATCCTGAGGCAACGTTTTATGAGGATGGAAGCTCTTTTGTGGATCCAGCAGGGAAACGATGCGATAGTGACGGACAGTGAAGTAATTGAGCAGGTCTCTCCACCCAGAAGGCTGAGCTGTTTGCTCTGACTCGTGTCTGTATCCTAACAACAGACTGAAGTGCAAAATTTTTACACAGACTCCCATTATACATTTGGAGTTACGAGATTCCTGACTTCCTCTGGCCACCCCATTCATTAGTAATGCTACCTTTGTAAACAACTTACTCACCGCTTGACAGCTACCTCGAGTTTATGCAGTTATTAAATGTGCAGCCCATACTGGGGAATCTGATGAGTTACCTAAGGGTAATTCTAGGGCTGATGCAGCGGCCAAACAGCCTTGAAACCCACACTTTTGATCCCCTCGGGAAATAAGCAGGCCTCTATTAGACATGACCCATGGATGGGTATGCTAGAAATGGGGGAAATGCGTACATTCCGGGGGACACCCCGAGGGGAAACGCACGCTGTGGACCCAGATGGGGTGCCGATGTGAGCCTGAGAACGGATTATGTCACCCCGGCAGGGCAGATTTGCATTCCCTCTGTGTTTTTACCTATTTTGATAGATTATGTACATAGATGTACACACCCTGGGCAAGGAAGGAATGGTCAATGCATTATTACAATCTTAGTGTCACCCTGATTTCCAAAAAGCCACAGCATGTATAACTTGTAAAAAATGGATGCTGGAAAGGGAATGCCTTGTGTTTCTGGAACCATCCCCTTGCCTGGAGGACCTTTTTCTTGTTTACAACTTGGTTTTATAGAATTATCTAGAGTACTTTGTTATAAGTATTGCTTAGTGATAGTAGATGTGTTTAGCAGATGGATTGAAGCTGTTCCTACACTAATAATACCGCTATGACTGTTGCGAAAATATTGCTAAAAGAAATAATTCCTCGCTATGGACTTCCAGAAATGATAAGATTGGACAATGGGCCACATTTTGTTGCCAAAATAAAAGAGGAAGCCTGTAAAGAATTGGCTATGAAACAGTAGTTCCACTGCACCCATCATCCGAAAGCAGCCAGCATAGTGGAACGAGCCAATGGTACTTTGAAAGATTAGTTGGCCAACCTGACACAAGAAACTGGATTGACCTGGTTGAAGGTTTTACCCTTAGCCCTATTCCGTATGAGAATCACGGGAAGCCTATGAGAACCCCATGGGGACACCGACCTTGTGCGCCACTCCTCCCTGACAGCTTACCTGCAAAATTAGATATGCATACCTTGGCGGAGATGGGAAAATACTTATGCAAATTAACTAAAACTCTCCAAAGCTTGCATTCACAGGTACGGCAAGCCTATCGGGAAGACGAAACCCAGCCCAAAGGTGACTATCCCACGACTGAGCCCGGAGATTTTGTCCTGATCAAGAACTGGGATGGAGGGAAACTCTGAACTCGGTGGAGAGGACCATATCAGGTGTTACTGACCACTCCCACGGCGGTGAAACTGAAGGGGCAATCTCGGTGGATACATTGAACAGACTGCAAATGTGCCACTGAAGGAACTGAGTAGAAGGACTCTCTTGGACTAAAGGATAGTGGTGTCCGTGCTTATGTCTTTGAGAGGGCACCCCAGCATCTGCCCCCCCCCCCCATGTCAACACCCTTCAGTCTCTCTGTCACACCTATGCCAAACAGGTAAAACTAGGGCCTTGCTGGGTTTGTGTTGAAACTCCACAGCATGGTAAAACTATGATTCCAATGTCAGTAATCCCATTCAATCAGAGTGAGAAACTCTCAGCCTGGGCTTTCTCAAATAACACCCGGGGAAGTGAGGCAAGGAACTGTAGTCCAATCAGAGATGACTGTGGCTGTCGGTGTTTTGAGAGATGGCATCTCAGACCCCCACCAAACGGAACCTCGTATGCTGGGAGACAGACGTCCTAACCATACCTGCAGGTGCTCAGCAGTGGAGTAGTGAATGCTACCTGTTACTGTAACTTCCAGGGAGGGGAAGATGCAGTCTTTCTGGGAAATAGCAGCAATATCACCTATACCACAGCAGACCCTCCCCAGCCAGTAAATAGCACCCACTGGGTGTGTGGAAATCAAGCCTATATATGACTTCCAAGGGAAACTGCCAACAGATGGGACCCACAAAGTCCCAGCAAAGGGTAGACTGGCTGTTGGTAGCCAGCATATTTAGTACCCCATCTGAGAGTCATGGCCCAGCTTCAGGATCACCCCCACTGGAATAGGCAACGAAGGGACATAACGGAAACCCAACGATTTTGGGTCATTGCCTTTCCCTCTTATGGGACGGCCAGAAATTCCAGAGAAATAATTAACTTAGCAGCAGCTCTAGAGGAGTTAACCAACAATACAGCCGGGGCACTAACTGATACTCAAGCACAGGGGACTGAAATGTCCACTGAAATGATTGCAATCTGGCAGTCTTACAGAACCGGATGGCCCTTGATTTTATTCTGCCAGGAAAAGGAGGGACCTGTGCTATTATAGGAAAAGAATGATGCACCTATATCCCTGACAAATCCTCAAATATTACTGATCTATCTAAACAGATAACCCAGGAGATACAGAAAGTTTCAGGTGTTGGTAGTAAGCTACATGGATTTGGGACTAGTGAGGCAGCGGGATAGCCCAGGTCCTTTAATATATTCGGGGACTTCTGGGGGTTGCTTTTGCATTTTGGAAGTCTGATTGTATTAATTTTGATCATTGCCAGTATCCTATGGTGCCTTTGGTCATGTACAGGTGTCCCCCACTTTACGAATGTTCGCTTTACGCCACTTCGCTTTTATAAAAGGCCTACATTAGTAACCTGTTTTCGCATTACAAAGAGGAGTTTTACATTTACAAAAATTTTCCCATATAAATTAATGGTTCTTTGCTTTATGCCATTCCTGCTTAAGAAAGGTTTCATAGGAATGCTCTACTTTTGTAAAGGGGGGGGGGGGAAAGACACCTGTATTGTATCATGTTGTAGAAGTGACAATCTGTTGTGAAAGGTTATCATGTAATGATAAAAAAGAGGGAATGATGAAGTTTTAAGGATATTGGGGAAGTAAGAAATGATTCTTGGACTCTTGTAAATAACAGGTTGAAATTGAGAGCAAACTTATCTGTGCTCTGTACTGGGTAGTGTCAATCCGCCTGTAGCTAGTTTTAGATTCACAACTCGACACATGACTCCTGAGAATGTTATGTTCTGGGGGTTGGGTTCTGCTTATTGGTCACACACATCCTGCCTTATGGTTTCGCAAGAATTGAGTTAAGTACCCTTGTTTGTTTAGGAAAAGGGAGAACTCACTGACAAGGACAGGAATGAACATCTGTCTGTAATTAAGTCATGGCCTAGCAAAGGGAATAACTAATAAGGACTTGTCAGCACATCCATCTGTAATTAAAACCTTGATATAGTGGACTCTCTTATCTAATTAATTAAGTTTTGCTCCAACAGACTTGATGGGAATAACAGTTGAACTAAGTGTACTTTGTCTTTCAAGTTCTATACATTGTAACGTGACTGCACGTTAGACAGAGGTCCGATACGAGCCCCCAGGGGTAGAGGAACTCTGTCTCCTTGTTTTGTGGCTCCACACCACTCGCCGGCTGAGTTTGAACAAATAAACTGGTGAAAAGGGTATAGTAAAGAACTGCTTGTGGTGTGGTTATTGGTCCGGCAAATTTAAGTTTACAATGCAACCAGTTAGATGCTCTCCAATAGTACATCTCTAGAAATTTGATGGAGTCTTTGGTGACATAACAAATTTGTGGTTGGTGTCAGAGAAATTATGAAATTCCATCTGCATCTGACATAAAAATAAAGATTTAAAGTTCTTTCCTTTGAAAAAAAACTTGATTTGTTACATGAACATCAAAACTTACGGTGAAATGTGTTGTTTTGTATCAATGACCAACACAGACCGAAAGCATGTTGGGGACAGCCTGCAATTGTCACCGTGCTTCACAGGCCAACATAGCATGCCCACAAGTCACTAACCCTTACCCGTATGTCTTTGGAATGTGGGAGGAAACCAGAGCACTCAGGGGAAACCTTCATATTCATAGGGAGAATGAACAAACTCCTTACAGGCAGTGGCAAGAATCGAACCCATATCAGTGATCGCTGGTGCTGTAAAGAGATTGTGCTAACCACGGCACTATTAGGAATTTGCTGAGGTGTGCTGGTCAGGGGACGAGATACAACAGATAACAACATTCGAAATGATAACAAATAAAGAAATATATGAAAATGAACAATGAAGAATTACATTAACAAAAAAGCTAATAAAGTTAGAGGTTAAAGGTCAGATGTGGAACAGAATGTGCATGTAATGTACATTATAGGCAGGTGCTGAGGGGAGATCTGATAAGATTATGAGAGGCATTGACAGAGTAGATGAAGAGTAACTTTTCTCCATGGTTGAAATATCTAATAGCAGAAGGAAAACATTTAAACAAAGAGGGAGTAATTCAAAGGAGATGTGAGGGACAAGTTTTTTTTCACACAGAGAGTGATGGGTGCCTGGGGTGGAGGTAGACGCTTGAGAGTTTTAAGAGACATTTAGATAGGCGCAGGTGGGGCTCATCAGCCTTGGATGGCAGCCAGTCGAGGAGAAGGAAAACTCTTGATTTTAAACCTCCTCTGCCTTGCAGTCACACCCACACACGGGAAAAGCTTCAGGCATAAACCTTGAGGAAGAAATCCGGAACCAGGGCCCCTAAGGACGGCACTGGTGCCAAGCTGTCTTGGCACTTGCCCTTACCTTGGACTACATGAGTGACACAGAGAACCTTCCTGCCCAGGCTTGCCCCCTGGAGAGGACACAGTCCACCAGAGGTACAAACCCACAGTCCCCTGGGATCGAAGGGGTGTGAGAAATGTGAGGAAAATTGAAGAACGTGGTCATTGTGTAGGCAGAAAGGATTAAGTTAATCGTTTGATTACTAATTTAATTGGTTTGGCACAACATTGTGGGCCGAAGAGCCTGTTCCTGATGTTCTGTTCTACTTTCTAAATCAGCCACTCTCAATGGGGGCCCTGGCATATTTGAAGGAGGCCACCAACTGAAAACTGTGAGCCCCAGGTGTTTATGGGGCCCTGGTAACTGAACCGATGAAATACCCAAAAGCAGCAACCTTCATTGGAATCAATAGATTCCCTCCTATTTATAATATCTTTCCAACACACCGTCCGAATTCTTCTTCTTCTTGTGTTGTTTTATGGTGGTTGGAAAACCAGCTTTAAGGTGCATTACCGCCACCTACTGGACTAGAGGAAGGATAAGAATTTCATTCCCTAAATGCTATATAATAAACGAGGGTCTTTCAGATACTTCAGGATATATATCTGTATTTCTCTTGAAATCCCACTTAAAATGTCTTCTCTACCCTCAGCAGTGTTTTTGTTTATCTTAAGCACTCTGATCATCTTCACTCTTTCTCTTTGGTACTTCTTACATTTTATCAATACATGTTTAACTGTTTCTGGTTGATTACAGTATTCACACAACCCAGTTGAATGTTTCCCTATTTTATATAATGTGGAATTAAGACTTGTGTGACCAATTCTTAAACGTCTGATGATCACTTCTATCTTTCTATGCCCACCTAAGATTCTTTGGTATCTGACTTGCCCTTGTATTTTGTACAGTTGTCTCCCTGTTTCACTCTAATCCCAGTGCTTCTGCCGTGTCTCCTCAATACGTGTTTTTATAACGCTTTTGACTTCCACTTTGCTTAGAGGGATCTGGACCTCTATTATAGATGATTTGAGTGATTGTTCAGCTATAATGTCCACTTTTTCATTACCCTCCACACCACAATGGAACAGGAACCCAAAGGAAGCTTACTTCTACCCCATTTTTGGTCAGTGTATATAACTTGCACAGAATCTCCAATAAAGTATCCTGTCTACTTTCTGATTTTCTTGATTTGATAGACATTAATGCAGACAAACTGGCTGAACAAATTACAGCCTTTTTGACATTATTTTCTTCTGTCCAAGATAATTCACTCAATATTGCCATTAATTCTGTTGTATACACTGATAAATGGTTTGATGTTCTTTTCCTGATACTAGTTTTGCATTGAGGGATGTGGACTGCAATACCCCTGTGGCCAGAGCTAGGGTCTTTTGATCCATCTGTAAATATTACATTTGTTTCTAAAATGCAGGTCTACATATTCTTGTACTATCAGTTTGATTCCACAGTTAGACTTCTTTTTTAAAAGCTGTTGCAGGTTTTTATCCACTGCATGTATTGTAAAGAGCTACGGAGGAACATCAGATAATGGAACTGTAGGGCTATATTCCATCTCGTGTAGACCATATTTTTGTGCTGCTGCATCCCCAATCCATCCAAAGCTATTATAAATTGAATTATTATGTTCTCAGCAGTCCATTAATATAGCTTTAGCTGCATGTGAATAGTTATGCCCCATGATGTTAACCCAGTAATGTAGCATTAGCTTTATTCTTCTAAGTCTTAATGGCATTTCCTCCATTTTGATTTGAAGAGACAATAGACAATAGGTGCAGAAATGGACCATTCAGCTCCTCAAGCCTGCACCACCATTTTGAGATCATGGCTGATCATCTACTATCAATACCCGGTTCCTGCCTTGTCCCCATATCCCTTGATTCCCCTATCCATAAGATACCTATCTAGCTCCTTCTTGAAAGCATCCAGAGAATTGGCCTCCACTACCTTCCGAGGCAGTGCATTCCAGACCCCCACAACTCTCCGGGAGAAGTTCTTCCTTAACTCTGTCCTAAATGACCAACCCCTTATTCTCAAACCATGCCCTCTGGTACTAAACTCTCCCAGCATCTGGAACGTATTTCCTGCCTCTATCTTGTCCAATCCCTTAATAATCTTATATGTTTCAATCAGATCCCCTCTCAATCTCCTTAATTCCAGTGTGTACAAGCCCAGTCTCTCTAATTTCTCTGCGTAAGACAGTCCAGACATCCCAGGAATTAACCTCGTGAATCTATGCTGCACTTCCTCTACAGCCAGGATGTCCTTCCTTAACCCTGGAGACCAAAACTGTACACAATACTCCAGATGTGGTCTCACCAGGGCTCTGTACAAACGCAAGAGGATTTCCTTGCTCTTGTATTCAATTCCCTTTGTAATAAAGGCCAATATTCCATTAGCCTTCTTCACTGCCTGCTGCACTTGCTCATTCACCTTCAGTGACTGATGAACAAGGACTCCTAGATCTCTTTGTATTTCTCCCTTACCTAACTCTACATCACTCAGATAATAATCTGCCTTCCTGTTCTTACTCCCAAAGTGGATAACCTCACACTTATTCACATTAAACGTCATCTGCCAAGTATCTGCCCACTCACTCAGCCTATCCAAGTCACCCTGAATTCTCCTAACATCCTCATCACGTCACACTGCCACCCAGCTTAGTATCATCAGCAAATTTGCTGATGTTATTCTCAATGCCTTCATCTAAATCGTTGACGTAAATTGTAAACAGCTGTGGTCCCAATACCGAGCCCTGTGGCACCCCACTAGTCACCACCTGCCATTCTGAGAAACACCCATTCACCGCTACCCTTTGCTTTCTATCTGCCAACCTGAAGAACTGATGTAAATGATGTTCTGAATGCACCACTACATATCCTGAGGGCCTGAGTTTGCTCAACATCCAGCATTTTTAAATTACTTTCTGCAACTGACATGTAAGCAACATATCCATAATCCAATGTAGCCCTCATTAGAGCTTGATAAATATTTAATAGTGATATCCTGTTCGCAGCCCAATCCTGTTCAGCAAGATACCTCAATAAGTTGTTTATTTTTTGACATTTGTTTTTAATTTTCTCAAGTTGATTTTTTCCATGCAAGTTTCTCATCAAATAATAAACCAAGGAACCGAATTACCTTTACCTGCTCTAATTTCTGTTCATATAATTTCATGAAATCTGGTTTGCGATTTCTTGAGAAACATATCACTTGCAACTTACTTCTAGACAATTTGAAACCCCATTTATTTGCCCACTCCTCCACTTTATTTATTGCATCTTGAATTTTCCTTTGTATTGTTACGGATTCAAGCAACAATAAATATATGAGTGAGGCAGGGGTTTTTATAACAAATAAAACATTTATTAAACACTGAAAACAAACCCCCAAAAGTAAACAAATCACTAACGTAACCAGAAATCAGCTGCTGTGCGGCAGCTTAAACAGTTCATAAAGCAATGAAGCTTAAACAGTTCTTAAAGCAATGAAGCTTAAACAGTTCTTCAAAGTGGTATTGCAAAAGTTCAAAATGCTTACAGTCCATTTAAGGAGAGACTTTTTAAGACAATTTAAATTCACTTTCACATCATGTTGTTGCAATTCCCAGTCGAACTACTTTTCCCACAAAGAATTTTATGAACATGATATATAATGGCTTAAAGGCACTGACCTTTCCTTTACAACACTGTTCCCAATCCTTTCTGCTATTCACAGAGATTAACATGAGCACAGTCAATGAATTCCTTCTGAATGAGGATCAAACAAGGTTGAACCTGTTTCACCGTCGAAATCGATTTCCCCCAATCTTTTAACTCCCGAACTCCGATTTCCACTCTCCATTGATTTTTAACTAGCAGTACTATAAAGAAACTGCTGGCAATGACCTTTTAAACTTTAGGCATTAGATAAAACTTAATCTTTCAACTAAACTGTGTCATAACATTAAATCACGCAGTGGCATGAAGTCAACATGGCAAATCCAGCCATGAACTGCCCTTCCTCACAGGGAGGGGTCTTCCTTTTATACCCTGTAAAAAAAAACCTGTCACATGACCTCTACTGGCGGGGAAATTACATCACTCCACCATCACAAGACCATTACCTCAAGTCCAGTATAGCTTCAACCACTGTCACATGTCACTGGTACGTAACAGTATGTAAAATAAATGTCTTCCCCTCACCCACAAAGCCCCATCATCTGCATACAGGGATTTCCCCACACTACATTCAACTTGCGCAAATATGTCATTTATCATTATGGTAAATAGTAATGGACTGCAGTTCTTCCTTTACGAAAACCACTTTGGTAGGGAGAAATAAGACTTCTTTTTTCTAGAAAGTATGTAAGCCTATCAGTTATTATTCATTCCATAAGTTTACCTAGCTGTGAAGTTAATGCAATTGGTCTATAGTTTGTTGGGTCTGATGAATCTTTACCAGGTTTTAATTTTGGAACAATAACAGAATGTTTCCACGCAGATGGTATTTTACCTATTTCCCATATTTTATTAAGCAGTCTCAGTAGAACTAGAAGTGCACTTCCTGATCAGTGCTTCAGCATTATACTCCATACTTGATCCTTCCCAGGAGAAGTTGGCTATGCATTCACAATGACTCTGTCTATTTCGGTCTCCAGCACTTCTTCTGATGTTGCTCTTTTGTCCGTAATTCCTGAATTTTGCTTAAGCCTGTCTTCCCTTTGCTGTCTAGCCTCAACTGTCAAATTCTCCGAGCTATGTATGTTAACAAAAGTTTTTGCCAATATTTCTGCTATTTCTACATTGTTAGTTGCCATAACGTCCTTGCTTTTTAGCACAGGAATCTCTTTGCTACTTCTTATACCATTCACGTTCCTCATCATGCCCCATATTTTAGACAGTTGAGTTTCTCTTCCAATTTTATTACAATATTGTCTCCAGTATGCTCACTTAGCTTGTCTGATTATTTTCCAAACTTCTGCTTGTGCTCTTTTATATTGTATTAATGTTTCAACACTTTCAATGCTTTATCTCTTACTTTACTTTTACTACATTCACAATTCCACCATGGAACACTTTTCCTCTACCTTCACGTTTCAGAATTGTTTCTTTTGCTGAATTTATGATTGCTGTGACCAATTTATCATTCATTTCTTCTATATCCAATATATTTTCATCTAAAATCTTTATGCATCTTACTTCACTTCTTTTTTTTAAAATATCACCCAATCTGCCTTATTTTGTTCCCACCTTGACACTCTAGGTCCTTTATTTTGTTCCATTTTAATCGGAATCCTTGTGAGTATGGGATAGTAACACACACAAAATGCTGGTGGAACACAGCAGGCAGCACCTATAGGAAGAAACACTGTCGACGTTTCGGGCCGAGACCCTTCGTCAGGCCTAACTGAAAGAAGAGATAGTAAGAGATTTGAAAGTAGGAGGGGAAGGGGGAAATCTGAAATTCTAGAAGACGGGAGGGGGTGGGATGAAGCTAAGAGCTGGAAAGGTGATTGGCAAAAGGGTTACAGGGCTGGAGAAGGGAAAGAATCATGGGATGGGAGGCCTCGGGAGAAAGAAAGGGGGAGGGGAGCACCAGAGGGAGATGGAGAACAGGCAAAGAGTGATGGGCAGAGAGGGGAAAAAAAGGAGAGGGAAATAAATAAATCAGGGATGGGGTAAGATGGGGAGGAGGGGCATTAACAGAAGTTAGAGAAACCAATGTTCATGCCATCAGGTTGGAGGCTACCCAGCCGGTATACAAGGTGTTTCTCCCACCTGAGTGTGGCTTCATCTTGACATTAGAGGAGGCCATGGATAGACATATCAGAATGGGAATAGGACATGGAATTAAAATGTGTGGCCACTGGGAGATGCTGCTTTCTCTGGCAGACAGAGGGTAGGTGTTCAGTGAAATGGTCTCCCAGTCTGCGTTGGGTCTCACCAATATATAAAAGGCCGCACTGGGAGCACTGGACGCAGTATACCGCACCAGCCGACTCACAGGTTAAGTGTAGCCTCCAACCTGATGACATTAATATTGATTTCTCTAACTTCTGTTAATGCTTCTCCTCCCCTTCTTACCCTATCCCTGATTTATTTATCTCCCCCCCCCTTTTCTTTTCTCTCTCTGCTCATCACTCTGCCTGTTCTCCATCTCCCTCTGGTGCTCCCCTCCCCCTTTCTTTCTCCCTGGGCCTCCTGTCCCATGATCTTTTCCCTTCTCCAACTCTGTATCCCTTTTGCCAATCACCTTTCCAGCTCTTAGCTTCATCCCACCCCCTCCGGTCTTCTCCTATCATTTGGGACTTCCCCCTCCCCCCACTACTTTCAAACCTTTACTAACTTACTAACTTACACTTACTAACTTTTCTTTCAGTCCTGACAAAGGGTCTCAGCCTGAAACATTGACAGCACTTCTCCCTATAGATGCTGCCTGGCCTGCTGTGTTCCACCAGCATTTTGTGTGTGTAGCTTGAATTTCCAGCATCTGCAGATTTCCTCCTGTTTCAGTATGGGATAGTGATCCCATACTGTATTTGTTTTAATACATTCCAAGTACTGATTCCTGCTAATTCTCTACTTACAAATGTTAAGTCTACTGTGGTTTCTGGGTTTTGGGATATACTATATCTTGTACTTTCTCCATTATTTATACATACCAATTTTTCATCATCTATAAATTCTATCACTAGTCCATTTTCACGAGTATTTTTACATCCCCATAGTGTACTGTGTCCATTGAAATCCCCACACCATATTATTTTCCCTTTCATCCCACCACCCACTGTGTTTAATGTATCTTTGCTTAATCTTCTACATGGATTATAATAATTTATTATTACCAAGCTTTCTCTGCCTATCCAAATTTTGATTATTATCGATGCATATTTCTGCCCTATTGTTGATTATATCATACCTCATCCCACTGCTTATAAATATGGCTACTCCTCCACCATTGCCATTGCTTCTATCCTTCCTAACAGCTATATATCCTTGGAAAACAAAATCTAATTGTGGTTTCAACCATGTTTCTTGTATACATAAAATCTGAGGTTTTACCTTAAGTTCTGATACATATTCCTTAAATTCCTGACCATTTGCGATAAGACTCCTTGCATTCCATTGTAAAGTATATACTGCCATTAAGATCCCGCCTCCCCTGCCTGTGAACTGTTTGATCCTTCATTCAGCGTTTCAACTACTTCCCACCTAAACCCTGTAATACCAAGATATTTTTCTGCAGACTTGACTATAATTTAAATGTTTTCAGTTCTTTTGTCTGTTTGCACTGAACAATTAATTGCAACTACCATAAACAGTACGAAATCCTTTCTACTCATTATCAGTGTATCCTTATTTATCATATTACAGCCTTCACAGTTCATCGGGTTTATTATTCCCTGTATTTGTTCGCTTGATAGCCTTCTCCTTTTCAGCGAATCCTTTCCGTGTAGCTAATCCCTTGAGTTACTTTTCCATATTGTATCTCAGCTGCCTTCTTACTATTAATGCACCCTGATAAGCCGTGGTGTGTCCCCTCGCCACAATTGCAGCAATTCAGCCCAGCTCCCGCCTCACATTTCCCGTGTTCATGCTCTCCAGCGCATCTCCCACATCTTTGTTTCCCTCTGCAGACCGCCGCAATACGCCCGAATTTCTGACATTTAAAGCATCTTAAAGGCGGTGGTATATATATTTTGACCTCATAACACATATACCCTAAATAAACTTTAGTCGGTAATCTCTCTTCATCAATGTTAACCATAACTGATAAACTATTGTGGCGACCCACTTCCTAGCGCACTCGAACCGGCTCACAAGTAGCCAGCACACCGGCACAAAGGCCAGGCCCGCAACAAAGGGAAAAAGCCTGCGGGGGTTTGTGAGTATGTGTCCCTTGGAGCATCCGCGCCCGGGGAGGGCAGGATGAGGGAGGCTTTAAAGCAAGGCTGTGAAGTTCGAATAAAATCATCTTTAATTGCAGTTTACTGACTCCGTGTCGTTATTTTAGCGCTGCGTGTGGCACACGGCTACACTATCACACTTTTCCCCCCATTTCTTGTAACTTTCAAACGTTTGGCTTCAATAATTTTTGCTCCTTTTATGTTCTGTTTAATCTCATCCAAAATAACTTTCGCTGGTATCCCCAAAATAACTCCTCTAATCCACTTTCTATTGATGGGAATTGAACATTGTAGTTTTCTGCCGTCTATTTTATTCAACCTTATCATTTTGCCTTGCGGAGCACTATGCCGAAAAGTCACTAACAACGATCCATTTCGTAATAGCTTTGCTCTTTTGACCTCGCCTATAAGTGGTTCCAATCACCAAAAGACTTCGCCCAGTTTTATAATTGCTTTAATCTCATCTTCTTTCCGTTGTTCTGCTATCCTATTTTGATGTTTGCCATCTCATACCTCTGTATTATTTTCTTACTCTTTCCACTAAACTTGTCGCTTATCCAACCGGCCGACGTCATTCGTCTGTCGGCCGCCACTGCCGCCCAGTCCAGCCTGTGACCGTTGCACGGTCTGCTTACAATGGCACTCCGAGTTCCCAGCGCCGTGGCTGCCACCTCCTCCTATTTCCGGCAGTTTAGACGCGTCCAGGCGTATTACTGCCCTCCTCGGCATGTACAACTCATACAGGATTTCAAGAAACTCAAATTCTTGAGTGTACACTAGTCGCACGTAGAAACAGAATAATAAACTTTTCAGTCAGATGGTGGTTCTCTTGGTGGCCAAACGAAGATTTAACAGAAAAACAAAATACATTTAAGTCAGACAGCCTCTTGAACAGTATGCTTCTCTCAATTTTATATCCATTACAACTCAGCAAAATATGCTGAACTGTCTCTGGACCACCACAATCACATAATCCAGTAGGATGTCTTCCTATTATCTTTAAGTAATAGTTTAGCCCACAATACCCCAACCTAAGTCTTGCTAATTTCACAGCATCTCTGCAATTTAAAGAGTAACAGTCTGAGACCTTTTTAACTAGAGGGTGACTAGAAAAGAAATGCCTTCCCTTTAATTCATTTTGCCAGTCCTCCTGCCATTTCTTGTCTATACCTTTTTTTTATCTTACTTCTCAATTCTGTTCTAACTAGGGGTATTCTAATTCCTGCTTGCCCACTCTGTAAGGAAGACTTTGCAATGCCATCCACAATTTCATCTCCCTCCACCCCAGCATGCCCAGGTATCCATGTAAATCTGACTTCACAACCCATCTTCCCTTCTCTAAACAAAGCTAAGAGAATCTCAATAACTATGTCAGGACGAGCTTTTGATTTATTCCCTTCTATAGCCTCTATGGCGCAGCAGAATCCGAACAGATTCTTCTATTCTCTTCGGAGAGTCTTCTATCCACCATAAGGCCCAGAGGATTGCTAATAATTCTGTTGTAAAGACAGAAACACCATCTGAAACCCGGTGACTAATCTCAACTCCAAGTTGAGAAACGTACATCCCAAATCCTGCCTGACTGCTCTCTGGGTCCACTGAGCCATCAATAAAAAATCTTCAGATAGGATCCCCATTTATTATTGAAATATTCATTTACAATCGGCGCTGTCGAAATTGCTCTGCTTCCTTGAAGCTGAGAAAGGATGACTAGGTCTACTTCTGGTTCTGGCAAAAGCCAAAAAGGAATGGGTGGCAAGCAAATTTGGTCAGCTATGTCTTCCTCAATCAGTTTCAATTTCACAGCCCAGATATTAACCAAATGAAAAAATGGATATCTTTTAATTTTACTTTGGTGCTCTGACGTCTCCTGCAAAAGACATTTTGATGGACAGCTGTGATTGAAGCCTTTTAGTTTTGTCCAATATTGCAGCCCCAACTTAACTCACCTTAAATGTACAGGTGCTTCCCCCATCTCCACACATAATGCAGGGACTGATATTGTTCTATTAAGCTCCACAACAGAGTCTAAGTGCTTTGGACTGCACAGTGTCTAATTTTCTAAGCACTGCCGTAGCAGTGGAACCATAAGCAATACAACCATAATCAGTTACTGATCTAATCATAGCTAGATACATAGTTTCCCGCCCTGCTCCCCAGTCACATCCAGCAATACTTCTCATAACATTTAAAACTTCCTCACACTTTCCAATTGTTTTATCTATATGAACCTTCCAAGTAAGTCTTTCATCAAACCAGACAGCTAAAAACCTGAATACCTAGACTCTTTCTAATGGAGAATCATATAGACACAATTCACAATCAGGAATCTTTCTTCTAAAGCCAAAAATTATATATTTGGACTTAGAAGCAGAAATCCTGAAACCCCATTTATTTGCCCGGTTTTCAACTGATCTTAAAGCCTTTTGTACCTGCTTTAATATGTACTTGACATTTCTTCCTCTTTTCCAGATTGCATCATCTACAAACAACGATTTGCCAAATCCTGTCGCTACCTGCTCAAAGATATCGTTTATCATGACATTAAAAAGAACTGGACTAATGACGCTTCCTTGAGGGGTACCATTATCTATTTTAACTGACTTGGAGCTTGTTCTGCCTGTTCTTATTTGAATTGTCCTTTCCTTAAGAAAATCTTTGATCCAATTAAACATTCTATCTCTAATTCCTACATCATAGAGTTTAATTAATAAACCATCCTTCCATAGTGAGTCACATGTTCTTTCAATATCTAAAAAATAAACAAGTCTGTTGGCGACCATTCGTTCCATAGTTTTACAAAGCACTGATGTTAAAGCTATAGGCCGTTACGAACTAGGACTAAACACGTCTTTACCCCGCTTTAAAACTGGAACTACCACCACATGCTTCCATTCTACTGGTAGTTTTCCTTCTTTCCACACTGAATCAAACAAAGCCAGCATTTCTATTAACAGAGTCATCTAAACACTTAAGCAATTCATAACACAGTCCTTCCCTATCAGGAGAAGTGTTTGAACCTGATTGGACAGCTTCCTGCAATTCCTGAAGGGAGAAAAACAAATTCATGGAGCTGTTATCATCCAAGCTCCAGTCCAATTTCCAACTTTCCTTTAACATAATTTCCTTTCTCAAATCACCTGGCTCTCCAGAACTGTGTAATGCTTGGAACCCCTCTACAAACATATCAGCCTTTTCCTTGTTGGTTACAGCTTCAATATCTCCCTCCAGCAAAGCTGGAATAGATGATTTTCTATATGTCCCTGACATTCTGTGAATAATCATCCATAGCTGCTTTATAGGTGTCTCAGGGCCCAGGGTTCCACAAAATCTTCTCCAACTATCCCTCTTTGCATTTTTAATTACTTACTGCTCTTTCCTTTTTATACTCCATAACATTATCTAACACTGGGTACTTTCTTAATTTCCTCTAAGCTCTATTTCCATTTCTTACTGCTATATCACAATTTTTATTCCACCATGGAACTAATGCTCAAGCCTTAGGAACATTCTGTAGCGGAATAGTCAACTGAGAAACTTTATGAATTATACAATACAGAGATTCATTCCACTCGTCGATGGAGCCCTCGCTATCAAACTCTTCTATTATATCCACGGCTTTTCCTTGGCACTCATCCCACCGGGCCAATGAAAAATTGTACCTAGCAGCCCTCTCCTCAACTTCTACTATCAAATTTGTACCTAATCTACTTAATATAGGATAGTGATCACTTCCTAGTGTGTACCTGTCCATAACATCCCATTCCCCAATCCTGGCTAAGTTTGAGGAAGTGATTGATAAGTTTAAGTGACTACAAGTATTCTTTACAATATTAAATCTTGTAGGCCTTCGGTCGTTTAGAAGTACCATGTAGTATTTATCTAGAAACTTCTCTACCACCGCTCCATTACTATCTTTACTTTCACTACCCCACATAGGATTATGGGCATTGAAATCTCCAACCCAGATTACTGGGGATCTTACCTTATTTATAATTCCATCAAAATCTGATAACATCATCATATTACATGGATTATAGAAGTTAATCAAAGTTGTTTGACCACGAGAGCTCCAAACCTCCACAGTCACAATTTCAAGGTTAGATTTAAAATCAAGTCTTCTAAACTGAAGTCCTGTTTTTATGGAAGTTGCACACCCTCGGCCAGATTTACCCATTCTGTCAGCTCTCAAACTATCATACCCAGGGATCACAAAATCTAAATGAGACTTTAATCATGTCCCCTGTATACAGATCAAATCAGGCTTATCTTTAAAAGTTACAACAAACCTTTTAAATTCTTGACCATTTGCAGTTAAACTTCTTGCATTCCATTGTAATATTAAAAACATCCAAATACTAATCATCAACCTCTTTATCCACATAAAGCTCCCCCCATACTCTCTGACCCCAACAACTGGGAAGTATTCAGTGATCATTTGTCTGTCATATACTCATGTAATTTTTCCGGTAAAACCTCTTTCATATCAAGGAATCTCTCTGCAGCTCCAACAACTACTTTTATCATATCCAACCTCTTGGTTGCAGTTTTAGCACCGACCAGTACATCAATAACAAATGCCAAAAAAGACTCTTTAATCATCAACAGCATGTCTGAAGGAACCATAGTTAGAGAACACAGAATGTGCTGACTCCCCATCATTCCAATCTTTTCTTTACTTATCCTTTGCTATCAACTTTCTTTACTGCCACAGCAGATGATATTTTTTGTTGGGGTTACTAGCAACCTGAATCTGCTTTGCCTTAATAAAATACTCACATCCTCTGAACACCACTACATGGTCCCCTCCACAGTTACTGCATTTCAGTTCCACTGCCTTACACGCTTTAATATCATGATCCTCTCCACATCTTCTTTTACCTCGACATGAACAGCTACACATCCAAATCTCTGGCAATTGTAACAGCACAAGGGAGGTCTAATATATTCTCTAACTTGATAAGACTTGCTCCCAAGATAGACTCTAGTTGGAAGGATGTCACCTGCAAAACCCAGTAGGACAGGAGAATCCCAATCATCTCCTTCTCTCGATTTTAATCACTTGGCTTCAATCACTCGACCACCTTTAATATTGTCCAAAATTTCCTTTTCAGTCATGCCAGACCAAATCCCATACACTAACCCCCCACCCCCCAACTCCCTTCCTTTCTTTCGGAGTAATACACTCCACTTTCACAACCAATTTCCCCACTGTTTTAGCACTGTTATATTGGTCAACATCTTTCCAACAAATTTTCAGCAATCCATTATACAAAGTCTTGGCCTGGAATCCTTTATCTATTTCATTCTCTAATGTTGCTGCCACTTTCAAAGGATTAAGGGCTTTAAATCCTCCTTCCCCTTCCTTCTGACCTTTAATTTTATACAGAACTACAAATTCCTCCAAGTCACCCATTTTCCTCAATTTGTTGTCCCCTATTACGTCGGGTCTTTCACTTGATGCACCTTTTTATTGGCTACCCTTACTTGTGGAGTGTTCCAGTTTCCCTCCATCCTCCTTCAATCTCAACCCCACCTGCACCTTTGCAGCCGCACGCTACAAACTAACTCTTTCAAACTACCAGGCTGAATAAAGGGGAAGAAAATAAATTAATAAAATATGTAAAATTAAACAAACTGGCCAACCAAAAGTAAGCGAAACCACCACCGACCAAACATCAAAAAAAGATCCTCGCCCTTCCAGCCAGGCCACTGTTTGAATTCGGCACACCTGGTGAAGTCATTGCTTAAGCTCCTCCCACACAGGCTACGTCAGAGTCAGTCGCGAATCAGATTGCACATTCAATTAATGTGAAACATCTCAAGCAAATACAGAAGGATATGCAAGAAAGATTTAAAGACCTGTTAAACCTCAGTATCCCGAATTGGATTTTGAATCCATTTGAAGTACAACCCACCCAAGTTGAGGCAGAAATTCAGGAGAGTTTGATTGATCTTCAGATTGATGCAACTGCACGTCGTCAGTTCAGTCAGTCTCAAAAAGAGTTTTGGATCAAGAGTGATCTGCCGAATAAATTTACAACACTGTGGGAAAAAGCCCAAAGATTTTTTTTATTGCCTTTCGCTCAACATATTTGGTTGAGAGCAGATTCCGCAAGGTGGTTTCCTTGACAAAATCCAGGAACAGAATTGATATCGCAACAAGAGCTGACTTTGGCTAATTTGGAGCCCGAAATCATGAAACTTGCAGAAAAGCACCAAGCTCAAGGATCGCGTTAGGCCTGATAGATAGTTAATTTCATAGAGTCTTCGTTTAAGTTTTGTCCAGGATGTCGGAATGTTCAAGTTTTTTTGGTGTTCAATAATTAATGATTTTCTGTCTGTCTATTCATGTTGTATCCCGGTTTGAAAGGGGGGCCCTGGAACCTGAGAAGAGCTCCTAAGGGGGCATTAGCCAAACTACGGTTAAGAATACCAGCGTGTATTTACAATGTAAACAGCATTATAAAATCATTGCTTTATAGATTTCACAGAAACTCTCACAAATCTCTACAGAATGCTGAAGAGGTCTGTCAATGAGTGGGATGATTAAAATCTGCTTACCTTCGCGACAGGTATTTAATGTTTCCGACTTGCTGGTGTGAGGGTTAACTTATTCCTTTGCTCATCTAACCGGTAAGACACACACCGAGCCTTTGACGAGGTTCGTTTACAGGAATGTGTCAGTCGAATAGTAACGACCGTCTATAAACTGGTGAGGTGTTGTAAGAAAGGCAGAAATGAGTCTACCTACGGGAAGAAGACACGCAAATCCCACAGACTGGGAAGTGCAAGAATGTGTGTCATCTGTATGAGAGAAATCAGGTTGTGACAGAACCAACCCAATTTGCAACATTATCTCTGCTTCCTATTGTGTTCCTGTTGAATCAGGGTCATTGGTAAAAACTGTTCAAATGAAAGTCGTCTTTTTATCAGAGACGCACATATCCAAAGTGGATTTGCAGTACCAGCACAGTACTTTACAAACATGACCACTCAAGATAACGTAAACTTAAAATTATGTGATTTATACATAAATTACATGTGCACAAAACAACCAACAAAGTAAATGACAAGTCTGGATAAGGTTTTTGATTAGTAATGTTGAGAAGAGACGAGAATGGGGCTGAGAGCGATAATAAATCAGCCATGGTGATGGAGCAGAATCGATGGGCTAAATGGCCTAATTCTGCACCTATGTCTTATGGTCGTATGATCCATCATTAAAAATCTCCATCACCCAGGACTTACCCAATTCTTATTATTGCCATCAGTAAAGAGGTACAGGAGCCTGAAGACACACACTCAACGTTTTAGGAACAGCTTCTACCCCCTCGGCCATTAGATTTCTGAATGGTTCGTAAACCCAAGTTTGCAACTCACTATTTTTTTGCCCTTTAAATTATTTATATGGAAGTAGAAAATTTACAGGGATGTTACCTAGACTTGAGCACCTGAGTTACAGGGAAAGGTTGAACAAGTTAGGACTTTATTCATAGTCATCGAACACTACAGCACAGAAACTGGCCAATCTAGTCTGTGCTGAACCACTAATCTGCCTAGTTCCATTGACCCGTACCCGGACCATAGCCCCCCATACTCCTCCAGACCATGCGCCTATCCAAATTTCCCTTAAGTGTTGAAATTGACCCCACACAACACTTTGCTGCAGCTCATATCACACTCTCACCACCGTCTGGGTGAAAAACTTCTCCCTCAATTGAGTTTAAGAGCTGAGAGATAATGTTACAGCTATATAGGACCCTGGTCAGACTCCACTTGGAGTACTGTGCTCAGTTCTGGTCGCCTCACTACAGGAAGGATATGGAAGCCATAGAAAAGGTGCAGAGGAGATTTACAAGGATGTTGCCTGGATTGGAGAACATGCCTTATGAACACACCTGGAGTATTGTGTACAGTTTTGGTCTCCAGGGTTAAGGAAGGACATCCTGGCTGTAGAGGAAGTGCAGCTTAGATTCACGAGGTTAATTCCTGGGATGTTTGGACTGTCTTACGCAGAGAGGTTAGAGAGACTGGGCTTGTACACACTGGAATTAAGGAGATTGAGAGGGGAACTGATTGAAACATATAAGATTATTAAGGGATTGGACAAGATAGATGTAGGAAATATGTTCCAGATGCTGGGAGAGTCCAGTACCAGAGGGCATGGTTTGAGAATAAGGGGTAGGTCATTTAGGACAGAGTTAAGGAAAAACTTCTTCTCCCAGAGAGTTGTGGGGGTCTGGAATGCACTGCCTCAGAAGGTAGCGGAGGCCAATTCTCTGGATGCTTTCAAGAAGGAGCTAGATAGGTATCTTATGGATAGGGGAATCAAGAGATATGGGGACAAGGCAGGAACCGGGTATTGATAGTAGATGATCAGCCATGATCTCAAAATGGCGGTGCAGGCTTGAAGGGCCAAATGGTCCACTTCTATTGTCTATTGTCTATAAAACAGGTTGAGTGAACTCGGCCTTTTCTCCTTGGAGCAATAGAGGATAAGAGGTGACCTGATAGACATGTATAAGAGGATGAGAGGCATTGATTGTGTGGATAGTCAGAGGCTTTTTCCCAGGGCTGAAATGGCTAGCACGAGAGGGCACAGTTTTAAGGTGCTGGGGAGTAGGTACAGAGAAGATGTCAGAGGTAAGTTTTTTACACAGAGAGTGGTGAGTGTGGGGAATGGGTTGCTGGCGACAGTGGTGGAGGCAAATACGATAGGGTCTTTAAGAGACCCCTGGACAGGTACATGGAGCTTAGAAAAATAGAGGGCTATGGGTAACCCTGGGTAATTTCTAAGGTAAGGACATGTTCAGCACAGCTTTGTGGGCCGAAGGGCCTGTATTGCGCTGTAGGGTTTCTGTGTTTCTATATTTCCAAAGTGTAACACCTTGCACTTGTCTGCATTAAATCCAAAGAAGGGAAGACAGAAGCTATGTTTCATTAGGTGCCTGAGGAGATTTGGTATGTCACTTAAACATTCACAAATTTCAACAGGTATTCTGTGGAAAACATTCTAAACAGGTTGCATCACCATCTGGTATGGGGAGTGGGGGTTGGGAGCTTCTGCACAGGAAAGAAGTAAGCTGAAGAGAGTTGTAAAATTAGTCAGCGCCATCATAGGCACTAGCCTCCATAGTATCAAGAACATCTTCAAGAGTGCTAACTCAAATAGGCAGCATCCATTATGAAGGACCCCCATCATCCTGGACATACCCTCTTCTCACTGTTACCATCAGGTAGGAGGTACAGAATCCTGAAGGTGCACACTCAGCGATTCAGGAACAGCTTCTTCCCCTCTGCCATCAGATTTATGAATGGACAATGAACCCATGAACATTACCGGACTATTTTTTTATTTTTGTTTTTTTTTTTGCACTGCTTAATTAATTTTACTTGTGTGAAATACTGTGAATTACAGGAAGTATGTATGTATATGTGTGTGTGTATATATATATATATACATACACACATAAACACACATACTTCTTGTAATTCAATGTTTTTTCTTTCTCTATTTTGAGTATTGCATTGTACTGCTGATGCAAAGTTATCAAATTTCATTATATATGTCAGTGATTTTAGATTCTGAGAGACAGCCATCTACAACCACTCCTTGTCATTTGTCATTCTATATCGCCAATGACAAATCCAATTTACCACCTCATCTTGAATGCCAAGCGACTTAATCTTCTTGACTAACTTCCCATGCAGGACTTTGTCAAAGGCCTTGCTAAAGTCCATGTAGACAACATCCAGTGCCTTGCTTTTATCGTCCTTCCTGGTAACTTCCTCAAAAATCTCTATAAAATTGGTTAGACATGACTGACCATGCACAGCCATGTTGATCACCACTATCTATCGATCAGTCCCTGCAGTCCAAATACTTATATATCCTGACCCTTAGAATAGCTTCCAATAACTTTCCCACTTGTAGTGTCAGGCTCTGCCACCTATAATTTCTGCTTTTCTTAAACAACGGAACAACATCAGTGATTTTCCAATCCTCCGGCACCTCACCCATGGCTAAGGATGTTTTAAATATCTCTGCTAGAGCCCTGCAATTTCTGCACCAGCCTCCCACAGGGTTTGAGGGAACACATCAAGCCTGGCGATTTATTCCCCCTAATTTGCCTCAAGACAACAAATACCTCCTCCTCTGTAATCTGTACAGGGTCCATGGTCTTGCACTGCTTTGCCTCACTCCTATAGTCTCTATATCCATCTCCCAAGTAAATACAGATGTAAAAAATCCATTTAAGATCGCCACTATTTCTTTCCACTACACACATAGTTTACCATTCTAAACTTCCAGACAACCAATTTTGTCCCTGCTATCCTTTTACTCTTAATACTGCATATCTGTAGAAGCACTTAAGATTCTCCTTCACCTTGTCTAATACAACAACCTCATGTTTTCTTTTAGCCCTCCTGATTTCCTTCTTCAGTGTTCTCTTGCATTTCTTATACTCTGTCACCTCTCTTGTTCCTACCTGCTTATACCTGCTATTCACCTCCTTTTTTTTTTTACTTAACCAGGGCCTTAATATCTCTCAAAAAGCAAGGTTCTATAAATCTGTTATCCTTGCCTTTTATTCTGATAGGAACATACAAACTATGTACTCTCAAAATTTCAGTTTTGAAGTCCTTCCACTTAGCAAGTACACCTTAGCTAGAAAGCAGCCTGCCCCAATTCACAATTGCCAGATCCTTTCTACTATTACAACCTTGTGTTTCTTGCAACAGTCCGCGATCTCTCTACAAATTTGTCCCTCTGAATCCCGCAGACTGTTGGGTGGCCTATAATATGATCCCATTAAACTGGTCACATCTTTCTTACTCCTCGGTTCTACCCATACAGCCTCGCTAGGTGATCTCTCCAGTCTATCCTGACTGAGTACTACTACGACATATTTCCTGACTACTAATGCCACCCATTTGCCTTTAATCCCTCCTGCTCTGTCACATCTTAAACAGAATCCTGGAACACTGAGCTGCCAGTCCTGTCCCTCCTGCAACTAATAGGTACAATATCGTAATTCTACTTGCTGATCCATGTCCTAAGCTCATTGCCTTTCCTACAGTGCTCTTTGCATTGAAAGACTGTACACACAGCTCACCCCATTACTCCCATTTAGCTCAACCCTCTGATTCCTGACCTTGTAAGTAGGCTTGCAGTTGTACAAGGCCTTGGTGAGACCACACCTGGAGTATTGTGTGCAGTTTTGGTCCCCTAATCTGAGGAAAGACATTCTTGTCATAGAGGGAGTACAGGGAAGGTTCACCAGATTGACTCCTGGGATGGCAGGACTTTCATATGAAGAAAGACTGGATCGACTAGGCTTTTACTCGCTGGAATTTAGAAGATTGAGGGGGGGGATCTTATTGAAACATATAAAATTCTAAAGGCTAGATGCAGGAAGATTGTTCCCGATGTTGGGGAAGTCCAGAACAAGGGGTCACAGCTTAAGGATAAAGGGGAAGCCTTTTAGGACCGAGATGAGGAAAAACTTCTTCACACAGAGAGTGGTGAATCTGTGGAATTCGCTGCCACAGGAAACAGTTGAGGCCAGTTCATTGGCTATATTTAAGAGGGAGTTAGATATGGCCCTTGTGACTAAAGGGATCGGGGGTATGGAGAGAAAGCAGGTACAGGGTTCTGAGTTGGATGATCAACCATGATCATACTGAATGGCGGTGCAGGCTCGAAGGGCCGAATGGCCTACTCCTGTCCCTATTTTCTATGTTTCTATGTTAACTGTATCTTTTTCCACAATCTGTTCTGACACTCTGGTTCCAATCCCCCTGCAACTCTAGATTACCCCCCCCCCCCCACAGCAGACCTAGCAAATCTTCCCACTAGGATATTAGTCCCTCTTTGTGTGTAAACGCTCCCTCTGTACTTGTCCTACCCTCCCTGGAAGAAAAGCCGATCCTCCAAAAACCTGACGCCCTCACCTCCTGCACCAAATCCTTAGCCACGTATTAAACTGTATGGTCTTCCTACTTCTGGCCTCACTAGCACTTAGTGCATAGCAATGACGAAATCACAACCCTGGAGGGGCAACTAACTCCCTGAACTCACTTTGCAGAACCTCATCACCCATCCCATCTATTTCATTGGTACCTATGATCTCCGGCTACTCACCCTCCCTCTTAAGAATACTGTGGACTCGCTCCAAGATGTCCCTGACCCTGGCACCATCCAGAAATCTTGCTCTTATCCACGGAACCTCCTTTCTGTTCCCCCAACCTATGAATCCCCCATCACCACAGGTCACCTCTTCTCCCCTACCCCTTTCTGAGCCAGAAACCTGATCACTGTGGCTTTCCTCTCTTGTTTTCTCTATTTTCTGCAACAGTATCCAAAGCATCTACGTGTTGTTGATGGGAGCATCCACTGGGGTACTCTGCATAGGCTACTTACCCGCCTTGCTCTTCCTGACAGTCACCCAGTTACCTGTGCCCTCACCCTGTATATCCTGTCAATTAACCCCTCAGGCTCTCGAATGATCCGACGTTCATCCAGTTCCAGTTCCAGCTCCTAAGCGCGGATCGTTAGAAGGTGCAGCTGGATGCACATCTGACAGGTGTAGTTGTCAGGGTCACTGGAGGTCTCCTTGCCTTCCTGCACCCTGCAGGAGGAGTATTCCACTCTCCTGTCTGGCATCCCCACTGCTCTAAATGCGCAATAAGAAAGGAAGAAAGAAGAAGTAATGAAAAAATCTAGCCTACTCCTCTAGGAATCCTCAATGTCCCAAAGACTCAATACCCCACTCCAACACTGGCCCACTCACACAATGGCCTCTCTGCTTAAGCCTAACTTCCTTTTATTTGTCCTTGCCAACTGCCTAATTACGTGCAATCCATTGTCTCCTTAGGAAAGGTGGCACACGAAATTCCCTGGAGCATAGGAGAATGAGAGGAAGTTTGATAGAGGTCTACAAAATTATGATAGGTTAAATGCAAGCAGGCTTTTTCCACTGAGGTTGGGAGAGACTAGAACTAGAGGTCATGGTTTAAGGGTGAAAGGTGAAATATTTAAGGAGAACATGAGAGGGAACCTCTTCACTTAGAGGGGCGGTAAGAGTGTGAGCTGCCATCGGAAGTTTGGATAAAAGCACGGATGGTAGGGGAATGGGGGTCTGGGCGTAGTTTGATGAGACAAGGCAGAGTAACAGTTCAGCATGGTCTAGATGGACAAAAGGCCTTCTTCTATGCTGTACTTCTCTTTGACTCTATGACTCTGTCTTCTTCTTCTTCTTCAGCTCGTCACCCCTACTGAGGCATAGGCTGTCAACAGCAGCTCGCAGAGTCCCAGCAGTTTTCAAGTCCAGGAGTAACGTCTTCTAGGTAAAGGTTCTTCCTCTCTCCTGGATGAGGTCTTTGGAGTTTCTTGTTGTGGTTCTGTATCTCTGGGCTTTTATGAGATCAGATTGCTAGCCCCATGCCCAACTCTCGTCCTTTCACAGCCAGGCTTTGGACTATCCATGGCAGAGCTGTGTGGCTCCGTATATATATTTCATACCGTGGAGCATAGCAGAATGAGGGGCGACCTTATAGAAATGTTTAAAATTATGAGGGGCATAGATAAGGGGGGCAGTGACAGTCTTTTCCCGAGGACAGGGAAGTCCAAAACTAGGAAATATTGATTTAGGGTGAGAGGGGAAAGATTTAAAAGGGACCTAAGAGGCAAATTTTCCACCCAGAGTGTGATGAGTGTATGGAATAAGCTGCAGGTACAATAGAAGCACTTGGACAGGTATGTGGAAGGGGAGGGCTTGCAGGGATAAAGGACAAATACAGGAAATTAGGTCGAGATGAGTGGGTGCTGTAGTTGGCATGGATTGGTTGGGCTGAAGGGCTGCTTTGGTCTGTGTCTCCAAAACCACCAACCGTGGTTCATCTTTGACCCCCATCAGCAGAAGAGGATTTTGGAGGAAAGAGAAATGCATTGTTTGCGTTAACAACCAACACAGCCCGAGGATGTGCTGGGGGCAGCCCGCAAGTGCTGCCACACATTCTGGCACCAACAATGCATGCCCACAGTTTTTCAGCAGAAGAGCAAAGGCAACAAGACATCTTCCCTATTCTGTCTACACCATTGACTCTTCTCACTGACAGTAAACAGCCAACGTAATCAAAGATCCCTCCCACCCCGAACGTTCTCTCAATGGGCAGAAGATACAAAAACCCGAAAATGTGTACCACCAGGTTCAAGGACAGCTTCAATCCCACTGTTATATGACTATTGAACGGGCCTCTACAATGATAAATTGTACTCTTGACCTCACAGTCTACCTCGTTATGGCCTTGCATCTTATTGTCTATCTGCACTGCACTTTCTCTGTAGCTGTTACACTTTATTCTGTTATTGTTTTACTTCAATGCACTGATGTGATGATCTGATCTTTATGGACGTCATGCTAAATATTTTTTCACTGTACCTCAGTACTTGTGACAAATATAAACCTATTTGCCAATTTGCAAGCCTTGTATTTATCCAAATGTTAATATACCTGCCTCAGCTGTTTCCTATCCTCCCAATGAAGCATCATCGCAAAGGTGATATTTAGATAAAACTTGCTGTTCTGTGGACATTACCCTGACAAAGTGGTTTTAACTGAGCTAAACAGACACCTACACTGCACGAGGCGTGCTGAAAAATTCCCATTGCTAACCAGGATGCTGCCTCTGAGATCCACCCCTCCCCCCACTATACTTTCCTCCAATCACAAGTCAGAGCTAAGTTTTTTACACACAGAGTACTGGGTACATGTAACACCCTGCCAGGGGTAGTGGTGGGGGCAAATACATTCAGGATATTTAAGAAACTCTTAGGTAGGCACATGGACGATAGAAAAGTGGAGGACTATGAAGGAGGGAAGATTTAGATTGGAGTAGGTTAAAAGGTTAGCACAACATCATGGGCTGAAGGGCCTGTACTGAGCTGTACTCTTCTATGTTCTGTGCTCTATAACTGATCAACCTCGATGAAACCAATGATTATAACTCGGTAGAAAAAACAGAATTATTATTGAACAAGTACTCGACATTACCTCACACATCACATGGTTATGAAATCAGGTAAAGAAACACATTGCACACAGGATTTCCTCTAAGCTGTCAAAACAAGAGACGAGGAAGGGAAGTGAAGGGAACAATTCTCTGTGTCACTCATCTGTTGTTGATGGTTTATTAACATGGAAATGGAACTGGAACTGGTTTATATTGTCAAATATCTATGTTGTCTTACACACTGTTTATACAGATCAAAGTCAAAGTAAAATTTATTTTGTATACCATATAGAACGTTGAGATCCATCTCCTTGCAGACAGCCACTGAGGAAAGAAGCACAATAGAATCCACGAAAGCCCCCACACAACAAAGAACAACAAACATCCGATGTGTGAAAAAAAGATCAGATTGTGTAAATAATGAAACAAATAATACACAGATCTGATGGTGCATTGAGGTAGCACAATATTAGCAATGCAGAATGAAGTGTAACAGTTACTGAGAAAGTGCAGGCAAACATAATGAGGTCAAGGATCTATCTTATCATACTGGGGAACCATTCCAGAGTTTTATAACAGTGGGGTAGATGCTGTTCCTGAACCTGGTGGTACATGCTTTCAAACTTTTGTACCTTCTTCCTTTAGGAGGTGATGAGAAGAGAAACTGTCTATGGTTTGATTATGCCTGCTGCTTTACTGAGGCGGTGAGAAGTGTGGACAGGGTCCGCAGAGGGGAGACTGGTATCTGCGAAGTGCTGAGCTGTGCCCACAACTCTCTGCAGTTTCTTGCGGTCACGGGCAGAGCAGTCGCCATATCAAGCTGTGATGAGTCTGGATAAAATGTTTTCTGTAGTGCATCAATAACAATTGGTGAGGGTTGACAGGGACATGTTCTTAACCTCCTTAGGAAGTAGAGGCACTGGTGAGCTCTCTTAGCTGTGACATCAATGTGGATGATTCCTTTCAGAAGTAAGGAAGGCATGGAAGGTGGGCTGTCAAATTTCAATGGGTCCTGCAGTTGTCATCATCAGCAGAGAGAGCCTGCAGAAATATTGGAAAGGGCAGAGAGCCACACAACACAGAAACAGGCCCTTGGGCCCAACTTATCCATGCTGACCAAATTTCCCATCTAACCTTATCCCATTAGCTTGTATTGGGCCCAAATGTCTCTAAAACTTTCCTATCCATGCACCTGTCCAAGATCCTTTCAAATGTTGTTAAAGGACCTGACTCAGCCCACTTACTCTGGCAGATCATTCCATCAGCCTCTGGGTGAAGAAGGTCCCTTTTAAATATTTCCTCTCACATTAAACCTCAGTCCTCTGGCTTATGGTTCCCTTCCCCAGTGAAAATATCTGAGTGACTTAACCCTATCTATGCCCCTTCATAATGTTATAAACTTCTGTGTCCGAGGTTATCTCTGACACACTGAGAAAGCTCACCAGTCCCTACTGAGGGTTTGCCAGTGGAAAGTCTGCACCCAACTTGTCTAAGCTGACCAAGATGTTTAAAGTAAATTTATTATCAAAGTATGTATACGTCACCATATACAACCCTGAGATTCATTTCCTTGTGGGCATTCACAGTAAATACAAAGAAACAGAATAGAATTAATGGAGGCCGTGGATAGACATATCAGAACAGGAATGGAAAATGGAAGTAAAATGGGTGGCCACTGGGAGATCCTGCTCTTCCAGTGTTTCATAGAACGTAGAACATTAAAGAACAGTACATGCTCCATAGCCCACAATGCTGTGCCGTCCTTTTAACCTACCCTAAGATCAATCCAACCCTTCCCTCCTACATAGCCCTCCGTTTTTCTATAACCCATATACCCATTTAGAAGTTTCTGAATTTTCCCCAATGAATCTGCCTTTACCCACATCCACTTTCTTTACAAAAAACCTGCCACTAGCATCTCCCCTATACTTGCATCCAAACCACCTTAAAAATATGCCCCCTAATATTAGCCATTTCTGGAAGGGAAAAAGTCTCTGGCTGTCCACTCTACCAATGCCTCTTATCATCTTGTACACCTCTGTCAAGTCACCTCTCATCCTCCTCTGCTCCAAAGAGAGAAGCTTAGTCAGCCTATCCACATCAGACAAGCTCTCTGACCCAGGCAGCATCCTGGTAAATCTCCTCTGCATTCTCTCTAAAACTTCCTCATGCTTCCTCTGAGACAATCAGAACTGTACACAATACTCCAAGTATGATCTGACCAGGGTTTTATAGAGCTGCAATGTTATCCTGTGGCTATTGAACACAACCCCCCCCCCCCCAACTAATGAAGACCAATACCACACACCTTCATAACCACCCTGTCAACTTGCTTGGGAACTGTGAGGGTTCTATAGACATGAATCCCAAGATCCCTCTGTTCCTCCATGTTGGTATGAGTCCTATCATTAATCCTATATTCAGCTTCCAAATTCGACTTTATAAAATGAATCACTTCACATGATAGACCATAAAACCATAAGACATCAGTCATTCGGCCCATTGAATCTGCTCTGCCATTCTATCATGGCTGATTTATTATCCCCCCCAACCCCATTCTCCTGCCTTTTCCCTGTAATCTTTGATGCCCTGACTAATCACATCTGTCTGTGGCAATGAATTCCACACCCCCCCCCCCTTATGTTGTTCTCCTTTACACTCTTGTACCGGAAATAACATTAAACAATCTTGAATCCTCTGGCTATAGAAATTCCTCTTCATCTCTGTTCTAAAGAGATATTCTTCAGTTCTGAGGCTGTGTCCTCTGTTCCTAGACTCCCACTCTAACCAGGCCTTTCAACATGCAATAAGTTTCAATGAGATCCCCTTTCACTCTTCTAAATTCCATTGAATACAGGCCCAGAGCCATCATACGCTCCTCATACATTTCAATAGCAAGTGTCATATTACATGAATCATAGAAACATAGAAAATAGGTGCAGGAGTAGGCCATTCGGCCCTTCGAGCCTGCACCGCTATTCAGTATGATCATGGCTGATCATCCAGCTCAGAACCTTGTACCTGCTTTCTCTCCATACCCCCGATCCCTTTAGCCACAAGGGCCATATCTGACTTCCTCTTAAATATAGCCAATGAACTGGCCTCAATTGTTTCCTGTGGCAGAGAATTCCACAGATTCATCACTCTCTGTGTGAAGAAGTTTTTCCTCATCTTGGTCCTAAAAGGCTTCCCCTTTATCCTTAAACTGTGACCCCTCATTCTGGACTTCCCCAACATCGGAAACAATCTTCCTGCATCTAGCCTGTCCAATCCCTTTAGAATTTTATATGTTTCAATAAGATCCCCCCTCAATCTTCTAAATTCCAGTGAGTATAAGCCTAGTTGATCCAGTCTTTCTTCATATGAAAGTCCTGCCATCCCAGGAATCAATCTGGTGAATCTTCTTTGTACTCCCTCTATGGCAAGAATGTCTTTCCTCAGATTAGGGGACCAAAACTGCACACAATACTCCAGGTGCGGTCTCACCAAGGCCTTGTACAACTGCAGTAGAACCTCCCTGCTCCTGTACTCGAATCCTTTTGCTATGAATGGCAACATACCATTTGCCTTTTTCACCGCCTGCTGTACCTGCATGCTCACCTTCAATGACTGGCTATCCTATTGGTTAACTGTTGTCAGTGTAATTTCTGTTACCTCTAGTCTGGTAGGAGAAGACCACAAATACTTTTTGGTTGGCTCTCTTCTTTGTTTCTCGTGAAATTTTGTCTTCTTCTTTGCACCGTAACAATTAATATAATGGCCGTAAACAATAAGTTTTGTGCCTTATTCTGGACTTCCAAAGAACCTTTGAATCACAAAAGCATCAGGGTCCGACAACACAATCCCCTGGAGCTGATAGAGTTCCAACCCAAAACGTTGACTGTTCCTCCCCCCCACAGTTCCTCCAGCTGACTGTTTACCACGTGCCAACACAAGGTTGAGGAACAGAGACTTCCTAAGTATTATATTCCAGAAAAATTCTGACATCGGAAGTACAAAGGGACTTGGGAGTCCTTGTGCAGGGTTCCCTTAATGTTAACTTGTACGTAAAATCAGTGGAAGGCAAATACAATGAGAGGACAAGACTATAAAATCAAGGACATAATGCTGAGGCTTTATAAGGCATTTGTCAGCCACACTTGGAATGTTGTGAGCAGTTTTA